>NC_083575.1:2958053-3328053 GCF_027579695.1 Neoarius graeffei | reverse complement strand
GTTGCAGCACTAAAAGTAAACAGAAAAGGGAACAAAAGGCACAAAAAAGGATATATATATATATATATATATATATATATATATATATATATATATATATATATATGTGTGTGTGTGTGTGTTGTTCATCTTCATGCCAGCGCTTATAAAAGTCAAGCAGATCAGTGCTTTTCTAATCCAGTTCATCATCTTATTCATTTTCATGACACATCTGGATTGTGTTGCCAGATTGTAGTCTAAAGCTCTATTCAGTTTCCACTCATCACCGGAGCATCTCAGGGAATTTCATCCAGATCAAAAAATGTCAGTCATTTTTACAGCGTTTGCCATAAACCGTACCTTACCTTCTACAAAATGAGCAGGAGAAATAACTCCAGGTGAAATATAAAGTGCCGTGTATCTCCTGTCTGAACTGGCACGTTGATACAGACCGAGTTCTCTCCTGTCAGAAATGAGGTTTTGGATTGAGACGCTCCAGACACTCGATCATCCAAACAAAACTAAGTTTAAAACAATGAAATATGAACGATGTTTAAAAGGACATTGAGGAGAAACAACGTTTCGGGGTGGTGGGGGAGGGGCTAGGGAAGTACCCCCTGTTGATCAAATGCTCCTCACATGGCCACGCCTCCTCCTACAAACTCTGACCATCAGGGTGAAAATAACAGTGGGTACTAGAGGTACTGTGCCAAGGGCACAGTGGTATCCCATTACCACACCTGAGGCCTTGGGACAAAGGTCAAGGTCGCAAAACTGAGAGAAATGAGGCCACTTGTCTGGAATCTGATGACAAAAGGAAAAGGATATAATACTTCCATGGTTAATATTATTAACCAAGATCCTGTCTGGTGGCGCGGTGGTGTAGTGGTTAGCGCTGCCGCCTCACAGCAAGAAGGTCCGGGTTCGAGCCCCATGGCCGGCGAGGGCCTTTCTGTGCGGAGTTTGCATGTTCTCCCCGTGTCCGCGTGGGTTTCCTCCGGGTGCTCCGGTTTCCCCCACAGTCCAAAGACATGCAGGTTAGGTTAACTGGTGACTCTAAATTGAGCGTAGGTGTGAATGTGAATGGTTGTCTGTGTCTATGTGTCAGCCCTGTGATGACCTGGCGACTTGTCCAGGGTGAACCCCGCCTTTCGCCCGTAGTCAGCTGGGATAGGCTCCAGCTTGCCTGCGACCCTGTAGAACAGGATAAAGCGGCTACAGATAATGAGATGAGAAGTTCCTGTCTTTCACCAGGCCAGTGAAAAATATGCAGATCATTGATCGGACTGGTCAAGGTCACTCCAGGGCGAAACCAAAGTTCCCAAATGAAAGTCCATATATGACTTCCTATTCATGGTTAATAGTAACTATGGCCTGATCTTGCTCCGTTTTTGAGATATAGGCCGTTGAAAATATGTGACCTAATATTGACCTAGGTCAAAAGGTCAAAACTATAAATATTCATTAAAACATGTTTTCTATGGCAAAAGGAGCAAGGCAAGCTCAAAGACCATGAAAAATAGACAAAACTCTGACTTTTTGCTATCGACTCACCTAATCGACAAGTTCAAGGTCAAGTAACTCAGCGAAAACGGGTCAAATCGCTTAACTGATGCAAACTACTGTGAAGCCCCCCAAACAGGTTCTCCGTACCCTATTTGGTGAAAATTCATGAAAAAATGAGGGAGGAGTAGAGATTTAATGCATAAGTGACCTTTGACCTAATTCTGGCAAAGGGTCAAGGTCAGAGGTCAAATGAGTGCAAAACAGTATTAAGGTATAAGGACCATGGAAGGTGGCATGAAAGAATTTTGTCTAGCTTGTCCTGGTACTGTACCAGGTGGGCCCATTTATAGCCACTCCTGAAAATCTTATGATGTCATTCATGATTTGGAGCTCACAGATGGTCACAACCTACAGGCACACTGAGTTTCAGCCAGATATCCTGAAAACTGAGCGAGAACCGACCCTCGTCTAACTACTACTACTACATGTACACTAAACCTAAGCAATTTCCACTGAAGCGGAAACGTAATAATTAAAGTGAGGTGTGTGTTGTAGTGAAGACACACTTGTCTTTGTGATTTATACACAGATCACTGATCCCAGGTGAATCGATCCGAATTATTAAACATCTTCCAGCAACACTACTGTTTAATAGATAAAAAAAGTGTTTTAACAATAAAGTTCAGGCGCTTTAATGAACATCGACTGGATGTTATTCTGTACTTAACTCGGAATTCAGAAATGTTCCAGCTCCGTGCGTTTGAGCCTGAAATTGAGGAAAACATGAACACGTGTGTTTTGTTCGCATCAAGCAAGCAGCGAACATGAGCGATCGTGTGTTTATGATGCGTTTACTTTCTCTGAACAGACTCGGACGTGTTTTAGAATTTACTCGGTAGTGTGTCTGTGTGGACTGATCTGAAGTAAACACTCAAGCTAAAGTCGTATAAACATATTTAAAATCGTGATGTTTTATTTACTGTTGATGCCGTGAGCAGCCATGTTGACACGATGTCATACACTGAACACGGCATGGAGGACATCTTCCTGAGTAGGAGTTCTGAATGAAGAGGACATTTTCTTTGATTTTATCAAGTTAGAGGTCAGAAATTCTTGGTTACAAATTTGAATCAGATGCTGCGTACAACTGTACGATATGGAACAAGGATGGAATGGTTCAAATCTGGCAACCCTGCTACCATGGGTGGTTTTTAAATACTCCAGAGACCCTGGACTGGTAGAGTGGTGGACTGGTGAAGTGGTAGACTGATGGACTGGTGGAGCAGTGGAGTGGTAGACTAGTCAACTGGCAGAGTGGTGGACTGACAGACCAAATCAGTCAGTCTCCAGTTTGTTGCCTGTTTGTTGAATGGCAGGTTTCATAACCATGTAACCACCTAATTTGCTATTTGACTGACCAACATGTAAAAAGATGGCCCTCAGGCAACTGGATTTGCATGACTGGGTGGGGCAGGGAGTCTCTTAACATGGCTACACAAACAGAACGAGGTGAAAGAACAAAAACAATGACTCTTTCAAAACGCATGATACAGTCAGGGACTATTGAGATATTTGTACTGCAGCAGCGTGGCAAATGAAACACAAAACAGAGAGAGAGGGAGGGGAAGGGCCCATATATTCTAATCCAGATGTTTCTGATGTATAATTGAATGATATTTGACTTGTCTCTCTGACTGATCCACAGAGACGGGATGAGGAACTGAGCAGGACACACAAAGGGAAAACTCTCTCGAAGAAGAAGAAGCTAAAGAGGACAATTCTAGAATAAACCTTGAAGGAAATCTTGAAGCCCTTTTCGCTCCTCTGCCATGCCTGCAGTGCAGTGGGGCTCCTCAAAAAACGGGTTCCTCGGGAATTGTTCGGGGTTTTTTTTGGGGGGTGGGGGGCAGTTTGTAAACAGCTTCTACACCGGACCGTGTCTGAAACCAATCTCTCTCCTGTTCCCCAGAGAGCCTTCAAGATTCTGCCACAAAACTGAACCCTACAGGGAGATCGATGGAACTTTGCCCCACAGTGCAGGAGTGTGTGATAATGTTACATATATATTACACACTGAGATGATTATTATACCGCCCCCGTGTGGCAGGATATCAAAGAACATGCAATGAAACACATTTTACTTAAAAACAAAGTTATTAATCATTTTGTCAGCTGACACACCAGCAGTGACCTTAAATAACATGTGTTACAGTAATAACAGTCCCAGTGCATAAAATCAAAACCAGATATGAATGAATGAATGAGATAAAAAACAACATTTCCCTTTTATTATTCAGCAAAATGAACACACAGGAAAACAATTTTATATATGAGTGATTCCACGCTTATGGGTACTGAAATCGGGACATGAACTTACTGTATTTTTAAAAATTCACCTAAAAGCATTTCTTTTTTTTACCATCAGTTCACAAAACATGTAATCTTTAATGAATGATATGTTAAAAGATAACTTTAATTTTCTGAGATGTAATAAAAACATATTTATATGCCAAAGTCAGAACGTAACAGAAGTGTTGTGGACATATAGATTCTCAATTTTAACAATGTAGAATTACTTTTTGAAACATAGGAAGGTGATGTTTTAGCAAATATAATTAATAAACATGTGTAGTAGAATAAACATGCACATTCTTTCAATAAGATTAACATGGTATATAGCTAGATTGTAATTAATTTGTAACAGACGCGAGATGGACAATCGTAACAGAAGTAATGGAACAGACATCATTTTGGAACTCATAGGCTTGACTTTGGCATATAAATATGTTTTTATTACATCTCAGAAAATTAAAGTTATCTTTTAACATATCATTCATTAAAGATTACACGTTTTGTGACCTGATGGTAAAAAAGAAATTGTTTTAGGTGAATAAATTCATGTCCCCATTTCAGTACCCATAAGCATGGAATCACTCATATATATATATATATATATGAAGATCATCAGATTATTTCCACAGCAACACTATGAACTGTGTGTTAAATATTGGAGTTAAAGCTCCTCTGTGTGCGCACGCGTGTCATATTCACCTTAAAATATGAGCAGCAGAGAGATCAGAATAATGTAAACATCAAAATCACAAAGTGCAGAAATAGTGACATTTACTCCAATAGTCAACACATACACTTTAATAATATTGGTGCATAAATGAAGAAAATAATTTTTATATAAATCTCATCTCATTACCTGTAGCCGCTTTATCCTGTTCTACAGGCTCGCAGGCGAGCTGGAGCCTATCCCAGCTGACTACGGGCGAAAGGCGGGGTTCACCCTGGACAAGTCGCCAGGTCATCACAGGGCTATTTTTATATAAATTTATAAAATTATTAATAAAATTGTAGACATTGTATATAAATCCAAGCAAAAAGATCTTTGGTAATGCTGTGTGTTATAGTAATAAAGGTCCCCCTGTCTCAGAACCACTGAGTTCTATATCAAATCTGGAGAGCTCAGAACCCATTCCCTGCTGGAGAGACAAGTGAAGCCATCTGGCTGCCATCTTACAACTCACATCGCATGGATTTGGTTTGTGTGTTAAACTGTCGTATCCAATCGAATTTGCCCCAAGAAAAGTATCTCCTGACTTTTTTCCTCCTTTCATTCCCTCCTCTTATTTTCTCCACTTTACCCCCATCCCTTACATAGCTTTATAGGGCTCCGCTTCACCGTTATTGTTTTTTCCTTTTCCAGTTCAGTCTCTGATAATTTTTTTGAATGGCTCTTTTACTACTATAATTATTTTTATGGAGATTATTTCAGTTTCTTTTATACAGTGTATCTTTCTCTTTTGTATAGTTCTTCTTTTCTATCTATCAATCAAATTATTATCATTATTATTATTATTATTACACCAACACAAAGGCTGTACAATACTTCCTTTCTATTTCGGACAGTTGTTGAAACAGGATTATTTTCTCATGTTATTTGCCATTTTCACTTCATTCTCACGGTCATGTCTTAATAGTGTTTATTGGTCATGGTGGTCACAAGCTGCATGAATATTGTGACAGTGAATTCGGTGACCAATAAACACTGTTAAGACGTGACTGTGAAAATGAAGTGAAAATGGCAAATAACATGAGAAAATAATCCTGTTTCAACAACTGTCCGAAATAGAAAGGAAGTATTGTACAGCCTTTGTGTTGGTGTAATAATAATAATTTAGATCGATAGATAGAAAGGAAGAAGAACTATACAAAAGAGAAAGATACACTGTATGAATGAAAAACTGAAATAATCTCCATAAAAATAATTATAATAGTAAAAGAGCCATTCAAAAAAAAAAAAAAAAAAAGATCAGAGACTGAACTGGAAAAGGAAAAAAACACTAACAGTGAAGCGGAGTACTATAAAGCTATGTAAGGGATGGGGTAAAGTGGAGAAAATTAAAGGAGGAAATGAAAGGAGGAAAAAAGTCAGGAGATACTTTTCTTGGGGCAAGTTTGATCAGATACGATGCTTTAACACAAATCAAATCCACGCGATGGGAGTGGCAAGATGGCGGCCAGATGGCTTCACTCTCACCAGCCTATGAGCTCTCCAGATTTTATACAGAGCTCAGTGCTCGGAATGTAAACAGTGTTGAGAAATTGGTCACCGTGTCTCGGTGTGTAAAACTTCCTGTGTGTTACAGTAATAATGGTCCCCCTGTTGAATGAAGTGTAAACTGTGTTCCACTGATAACCGTTCCTTTTAAAATGAACCTCTTCAGTGTTGATAACTGTGTCCAAAATCACTCACTCGTTCACTACTCCCTACTCACTATTGAGGGAATTCTACATAGAGGATTATATAGTGAGCTCATTGGTAAAAAGGGGGGGGGGGGACGACAAACACTTTGGGACACCACTCTGCCACGCCGTTATTTACATCATTACTGTCGCACAATTAAAGCGTGCCTGATCAGTCGGCTGGTGGGTTTTCAAAATAATCAATACATGATAAATCCATATTATACTGGGCGTATTTCCCACATTAATCAATACAAAGTTCTTTGTGTCTGCTGCATCTTTCAGTTCTTTTAAATCAAGGCTGAATCCTTTATTTCTTCTTTGCCGCTGCCTTTTATTAAATCAAATTTGAGGCTTTTGATTAATTCCTCGCGCTGCACTGGAACTTTTATTCTCGTATTTTATGTTTTATTCTATTTTAGCTTTTTTCTACTCTCTACTATTTTTAATTGGACTTTAAATGTCTGTTTATAATGTGTTTCTTCCTCCGTCTGTTCACCCCAACACTTTTTTTTTCCCAGCGTGACTACAATGCATGATGGGATATATCGCTTGGTTAGTGCCCATCGGTTGTTCACTACTTTTGACGGTGCATTGTGGGATACTAGGAGTCCACTATATAGGGTGTAATAATTCTCACTATCCATTCAGACAGCACTACAGAATGGAGAACTTGCTACACTACCGTTCAAAAGTTTGGGGTCACCCAGACAATTTTGTGTTTCCCATGAAAAGTCACACTTTTATTCACCACCATAAGTTGTAAAATGAATAGAAAATATAGTCGAGACATTTTTCTGGCCATTTTGAGCATTTAATCGACCCCACAAATGTGATGCTCCAGAAACTCAATCTGCTCAAAGGAAGGTCAGTTTTATAGCTTCTCTAAAGAGCTCAACTGTTTTCAGCTGTGCTAACATGATTGTACAAGGGTTTTCTAATCCTCCATTAGCCTTCTGAGGCAATGAGCAAACACATTGTACCATTAGAACACTGGAGTGAGAGTTGCTGGAAATGGGCCTCTATACACCTATGGAGATATTGCACCAAAAACCAGACATTTGCAGCTAGAATAGTCATTTACCACATTAGCAATGTATAGAGTGGATTTCTGATTAGTTTAAAGTGATCTTCACTGAAAAGAACAGTGCTTTTCTTTCAAAAATAAGGACATTTCAAAGTGACCCCAAACTTTTGAACGGTAGCGTACACACTCCACTATAGAGTGAGCAGTGAGTGATTTTGGATACAGCAGATGTCACTGTGCAAACACATGCAGGAGGGGGAGCAGAGGTCAGAAGGTCAAGGTCAGGATGCCTGTGCCCAGGAAATGATGACGACACACAAACTCAGCAAACCCACAAACACACCAAACACTACAAGAGCAATAGCCTGAGGAGAGAGAGACAGAGAGAGAGAGAGAGAGAGAGAGAGAGAGAGAGAAAGAAAGAGAGAGGGAGGTTGGTTTTATTTTTTTGTAGTAATATGATTGAACTTTCTTGTATCTGTAACTCAGAGTAGAAGCTCAGTGATCTGTCTTACTTCTAATTTAACTGAACTGAGATCAAATACAGTAGCTCACAGTGCGGCATGGCAGTGTGTGTGTGTGTGTGTGTGTGTGTGTGTGTGTCTCACCCCAATTGAACTGTAAGATCTGATGTGGTCATTACTAACACGCAAATAAAACAGACCGGGATACACAAACAGCAAACAGGTTGAGGTGGTGGAACCTGGAGAGAAGGAAAAACACACACACACACACACACACACACACACACACACAGAATAAACAGTAAAGTAACTAGAAATTATTATGACAGATTATATTAAAATGCAATCATAACACACAGACACGCCTGCGTGCGCACACACTCACCCACAACTCCAAAGACGTTCATGATGTCGGGGACGTAGATGGCCAGCAGCTCAGTGATCAGAAGGAGGACAAATGTGGAGACACAGTGAGACAGCCAGGAGAAGTGTGTCTCTCCTCTGATTAAAGTCAACACCGCTTTACGGGCCTGAGGGGGGCAGGAAGGGGGAGATTGAATTATCTCTCGGCTGCAGCCAATAAGAGCCTCCTGGCTGTAATATTAACGGTGTGTAATAAACCCAGCAGGTGTGTGGAGGAGAGGAGAGGAGCGGAGGGGAGTACAGGATCGTCAGGGTGTTACAGCTGTGTGTGTGTGTGACGTCGACACTCACGGGGAAGTGGATGAGCGGCAGAGTGAGCAGCACAGCCAATAGGATTGCAAGACGCACTAACATCACCAACACATCATGCGGCAGGGAAACATCATACCCTCGCAACAACTCAGAGTCCACCCTACCTGAAAACCACACACAATTTGATTACTTTAGTTGGGAGGACCAATACTTATTAAAAAAGCAACACAGCACCCAAATATTTACAAAGAGCATCTTGTGACTCCCACATCAATACAAATACTGTGCCGGCGTACAACCACATATAGATGTTAAGTATATCAAGGAATGGCGCACGCTCCTCGCGGCGACACGGTCAGGTGCACTACGTTCTGTTTGTAGAAATGTTTGTTTGTTTGCGTGGTGAAAGTTTGTCTTTTTAGTACTGCGAGTTAATTATAAGCATTCACACTCACGCAAGATGAGACGAGATATGGAAATACTTTTAATTTTTGTAGTAATCATCTGCCTCCTGGATTGCACGGTGTTGGCGACTGGGCTTCCTACAGGACCCCGACTTAAAATCACTTACAGCCGGGAGGCTCTGCTAAAACTCAGGGAAGCAGTTCCATCTCTCTCCCAAGATCAATTTCTGGGACTACCGACACCACCATATGCATGCCGTAAAACAAGACGAAAATGGGGCAGGAAAGGAGGGGTGTGGGCCCAACTTAGGAGGAGACCTTTCAGACAACCACTACCAACAATCATGTTTGGGAACGTACAAAGTATACGGAACAAAATTGATGAACTTCGCGCCTGTGCGCAATGTTTAGTGGACTACCGGCAATCCTGTCTGATCTGTCTATCAGAAACCTGGCTGATTGATTGATTGATTGATCAGAACCCAGTTAAACAAATGAGACAAAAATATGATACTTGGTCATTTATTTATTGAGGAAAATGATCCAATATTACATATCTGTGAGTGGCAAAAGTATGTGAACCTCTAGGATTAGCAGTTAATTTGAAGGTGAAATTAGAGTCAGGTGTTTTCAATCAATGGGATGACAAATCAGGTGTGAGTGGGCACCCTGTTTTATTTAAAGAACAGGGATCTATCAAAGTCTGATCTTCACAACACATGTTTGTGGAAGTGTATCATGCCACGAACAAAGGAGATTTCTGAGGACCTCAGAAAAAGTGTTGTTGATGCTCATCAGGCTGGAAAAGGTTACAAAACCATCTCTCAAGAGTTTGGACTCCACCAATCCACAGTCAGACAGATTGTGTACAAACGGAGGAAATTCAAGACCATTGTTACCCTCCCCAGGAGTGGTCGACCAACAAAGATCACTCCAAGAGCAAGGCGTGTAATAGTTGGTGAGGTCACAAAGGACCCCAGGGTAACTTCTAAGCAACTGAAGGCCTCTCTCACATTGGCTAATGTTAATGTTCATGAGTCCACCATCAGGAGAACACTGAACAACAATGGTGTGCATGGTGGGGTTGCAAGGAGAAAGCCACTGCTCTCCAAAAAACTTGCTGCTTGTCTGCAGTTTGCTAAAGATCACGTGGACAAGCCAGAAGGCTATTGGAAAAATGTTTTGTGGACGGCTGAGGCCAAAACAGAACAATTTGGTTTAAATGAGAAGCGTTAAGTTTGGAGAAAGGAAAACACTGCATTCCAGCATAACAACCTTATCCCATCTGTGAAACATGGTGGTGGTAGTATCGTGTTTTGGGCCTGTTTTGCTGCATCTGGGCCAGGACGGCTTGCCATCATTGATGGAGCAATGAATTCTGAATTATAACAGGGAATTCTAAAGGAAAAATGTCAGGACATCTGTCCATGAACTGAATCTCAAGAGAAGGTGGGTCATGCAGCAAGACAACGACCCTAAGCACACAAGTCATTCTACTAAAGAATGGTTAAAGAAGAATAAAGTTAATGTTTTGGAATGGCCAAGTCAAAGCCCTGACCTTAATCCAATGGAAATGTTGTGGAAGGACCTGAAGCGAGCAGTTCATGTGAGGAAACCCACCAACATCCCAGAGTTGAAGCTGTTCTGTACGGAGGAACGGGCTAAAATTCCTCCAAGCCGGTGTGCAGGACTGATCAACAGTTACCGCAAACGTTTAGTTGCAGTTATTGCTGCACAAGGGGGTCACACCAGATACTGAAAGCAAAGGTTCGCATACTTTTGCCACTCACAGATATAATATTGGATCATTTTCCTCAATAAATAAATGACCAAGTATAATATTTTTGTCTCATTTGTTTAACTGGGTTCTCTTTATCTACTTTTAGGACTTGTGTGAAAATCTGATGATGTTTTAGGTCATATTTATGCAGAAATATAGAAAATTCTAAAGGGTTCACAAACTTTTAAGCACCACTGTATGTTTACTGCGGAGGCGCTGTGTTGAATATATAGAGTAAGGTGTAAGAAATCCATGAAGAGGATGCGTATTTACACTTATCAAAGAGGCGCTGATCGTGATGTTGCAGTAATTCATGTATTAGGTATCGATGTGTAGCGCCTCTTAAAACACCTTCTCAAAAATTGCTGTACTACATCAAGATCCGATGGACTAGCTCCATAGACGGGCAGGCCATAGATAATCTTAGGCATAACGATGGCCTTAAAAAGATGGTCCACTTCCTCTTGAGTGTAACCCTCTTTACGGAGACTTCTAATCACATACAGGCATTTATTAGCCTCACTTAACTTAGACCCAATGTGTACACTAAATTTAGAATTTTCCTGAAAAGTTACACCCAAAAGCTTTATACTCTGATGCCGCTTTATGTTGCTAATGGCTGGATAGACACTATTGTTGCCTTTTTTCCTTAAAACCAGCTCTTTGCATTTGGCTGTATTACAGCTCATTCCATTATTTACGGTCCAATTAAAAAACTGTTCCAAAGCTAAATTCGATTTATCTGATTGGTCTCTTGGGACCTCTACTACAATTGTGGTATCGTCCGCATACTTAAAGTAATTTCCGGGTGCTCTATATCTAAATCATTTAAAAATAAATTAAATAAATAAGGCCCACTCACACTTCCTTGTGTTGTGCCTTTATTTACCGATTTCCACTCGCATATTATATTATTATATGCAACCCGTTGTTTCCTATCAGCTAAAAAGCTAATATACCAATTAATCATGTGAGGATTAAGCGGACAAAGCTTAAGTTTTTCAACCAATAGGTCATGTCTCACATTATCGAATGCCTTAGAAAAGTCCACAGTAAATAGCCTATGCTGACGGAATCAGATCCTGACTCAGCCGCCGACCTGGAAGATTTCACACTGGTAAGGGCAGACCGTAATGCAAACTCTGGAAAGAGCAAAAGGCGGAGGTGTGTGTCTATTCATAAATAACAAATACTGTAACTAGGGCTGCGTACCGGTACTGTGTACCGGTACTGTACCGTGAAAATCGATTCGGTACAGGTCCAAAATACCGGATCATGAAGTACCGGTACTGTACCGATATAAATTTACACCAAGTACCTGCTTATTTTGTGACTGAAGATGCGTAAATCCTACCACAAAGACGAAAATTTAGCACTGGAAAAGACGCAAAATGCCGCGCTGAAACTTGAAATCAGAGCCATCTTTGATTTGAGATCCTCTCGCCACAGTCTCACGAGACATTGTGAGAGCTTGGCTGATCCAGCGTTCTGATTGGTCAAAAAGACTCAAAATCAGGTCAGCCATTTTTCCTTTGCTGGCATTGGCAGTCTTTGTTGCTTTGTGTAATTTTGCCGCGCAAGTTAAAGGCCGCGGACTGCGCGTAGTCTGTAATACTCTAGTGTAGTCACTTCTCGCTGTGAGACAACTTATGACTTTTTGTCCCAAGTTAACTATAGTGTGAGACTGAGAGGGTGACTGAGAAGTGAGGTAGGAAACCTAGTTATGTTCGGTTTTCTTTGAATAAAGATACTGACAAGTTGTCAACAGTTTATTAATGTTTCTGTCATTATTGAAGAAGTTCAGAAGAACACATGTTAATTTGTCAAATTGTTCAGGTACAGGTACAGGTCCAGACCTGTACCTAAACCTCTGTACCGGTACCTGTACCTGATGTTACGTTTAGGTACGCAGCCCTAACTGTAACCCAACACACATTACTGTGAAACATAGACTTTGCACAAAAGACATAGAACTGTTAGCGGTCAATCTAAGACCCTACTACATGCCCCGCGAAATAAATCAGATCTGCCTTTTTATTGTATACATCGCACCTTCAGCTGTTGTGAGGGAGGCGGGCAACACTATACACGAGCTGGTGACACTGACTGAAGCAAAAGCGCCCGACGCAGCAAAATTCATACTTGGCGATTTCAATCTTTGTAGTCTGGCTGAGACCCTGCCTGCTTACCATCAATATGTGGCATGTTCTACACGTGAGGAAGCGTGTTTAGATCTGTGCTACGGCAACCTGGAGAAAGCCTATTATGCAAGGGCTCTACCAGGGCTCGGTAGGTCAGACCACAACATGATCCATCTAATACCAACATATCAGCCTTTGCTGCGTCGAGAAAAGGTGAGAAAAAAAAAAAGAAGTAAAGTGCTGGTCAGCTGAAGCTTCCAACACTCAGAGTCTGCCTAGACTGCACCGACTGAGAGCTTTTAATAAACTCGTCGACGGACATCAGTGACGCTGCGTTCGTAGTCACAGGATACATTAACTTCTGCGAGGATCTAATCGTTCCCAAAAAGACAGTGAAACTTTACCCCAACAACAAACCGTGGGTCACCCCTGAACTCAAAGAACTGCTAAACCAAAAAAAAGAGGTTATTTAAATCTGGGGGTTCAAAAGAGGACATGAAACTTTTACAGAGAAACATTAAAAGAAAAATACTGGACTGTAAAACTGTTTACAAAAATAAGATTCAGGCACTTTTTAATAGTGATTCTCGGAAGGCCTGGCAGGGACTACAAATAATGACTGGATATAAACCTAAAATGCATAACTTGACTGTTTCAAATGATATTATTTTTGCGGAAGAACTTAACTCATTTTATTGCAGATTTGATAGTACTGACTATACAGCTCAGCAGACCCTGGCAACGGATGCAGTCAATGCTATACAAGCCAGTGACATTACAATCACCATTGTTGAGGTTAAAGAACAATTTTTACGTATTAATACCAATAAATCTCAAGGTCCAGATGGCATTAGCTGTCAAGTTTTGCGTACATGTGCCGACTCACTTGCCCCTCCCTTTCAAGTGTTGTTTCAATGTTCTGTAGACACTGGTTTAATAAAAACAGGCCCAAAGAGATGAATGATTTAAAGCCTGTTGCATTATTATCAGCTCCCATGAAATGCCTGGAGAAGATTGTGCTGAAACATCTGCTTACTGACGTAGCACCATCACTGGATCCATATCAGTTTGCGTACCAGCCAAAGCGTGGTGTGGAGGATGCACTGCTGACAATGACAACCAGTATATATGAGCATCTTGAAGCACCTCAGAGTTTTGTAAAGATTGTCTTTATTGACTTCAGCAGTGCATTCAACACCATACAACCCCACATGCTGGTACGTAAGCTGGTAGATCTAGGCGTTAATCCAAGGCTCATCATGTGGATCAACAATTTTCTTCTAAAGCGAACCCAACAGGTCAGGTTTAATCAGACCATCTCTTCCATGAGATACTGGTGCACCGCAGGGCTGTGTGTTGTCCCCTATACTTTATACACTTTACACCAATGAGTGCCGCGCTTTTGACACCAGACACTCTTATTTTAAGTATGCTTATTTAAGTACACTGCCCTGGTAGGATGGCCAGCTTTGAGGAGGAAGTGGGGAGCTTCATAAGCTGGTGCTTTGAAAACCATCTTACTGTAAATGCAACCAAAACTAAAGAAATGGTTATTGATTTTAGACGTAATACAGAAGAAGTACCCCACACAGTCATCAATAACACATCCATTGAAAGAGTTAACACCTACAAATATTTAGGGATTGAACTTGATGATCAGTTGAAGTTTGACAAATGTGCCATTTCTAAGGTAAAAAAGCTCCAACAGAGTGCTTTTCTTAAGGAAGTTACGAAGTTTTAATGTTGATAGATGTATTTTACAGTTGTTTTATAGGCCTGTGCTTCAGAGTGTCTTGTTCTTTGGACTGATCTGTGTTTTTGGCAATATGCGTAAACATGATCAGGATAAATTACAACGCATTATTAAGAATGCCAGTGGGATAATTGAGTGTAATCAAGTATCAGCTGTCCAGCTATACAAAGACATTATACTACATAAAGCTGAGAGTATTCTCAGGGATCCAACCCATCCCCTACACCAGGGGTCTTCAATCCTATCCGCAAAGGGCCGGTGTAGCTGCAGGCTTTCATTACAGCCAAATTGGAGGCTCACTTGATTGTTGATTGGAGACGAGGATGAAATGATTAAACAAGTGAAATCAGGTGTAGCTCCTGCTTGGTTGGAATGAAAGCCTGCAGCCACACTGGCCCTTTGTGGATAGGATTGAAGACCCCTGCCCTATACAATAGATTCCAGCCAAGCCAATGAGGCAAGGGGAGACTGCTGCAAAGGAAAATAAGAACTACCAAGTTCAGTAAGTCATTTGTCCCCACTGCAATCAGGATTTTAAATGAAGGGCAAAGAACTTGACAGTACTGTGTGTGTGTGTGTGTGTGTGTGTGTGTGTGTGTGTGTTGGGGGGGGGGGGATGTGAATGACTAGCATGTATCAATTGGATTGCTGATGTATGGGGTGGGGTGGGGTATTTATTATTTGCTTTATGTTTTTATGTTTTAAATCTTGTCTACCTCTATGTATGCACTGACCACTTGAATTTCCCCTTGTGGGATAATAAAGTTAACTTTTTTTTAGGATACAGGTGACATCGCCTTCTCCATATCTGCAAACTGCCGAGAATTGCTGACACAGAGCGATATTTTGCTCACTGCTTTGAGTTCTTCTTGTTTCGGCCAGCTATCTGCAGCTCTCTAACACAGAGTCTATGGACGTGTCCAAGCCGACCATAAATGAGACCCACCAGATTTGTACTATAGCACCTACTCTCAGAGCGTCCACTAATGGCTGGTATTTTATCATTTTCTCAGAAAAACACAAGTCCATATCTGCATCAAAACAGCATCCCACTTCCAACATCACAATAGTTTTTAAAATCTCATCAACAGCAGCTATGTCAGGGGAGTTAGGGGAGTCTTTTAGAACATTTTTCAGAGCAACATTGTTCATCAAATTTGAAAACCAGCTCGACTGTATTTTTCTGTTTGCGTGTATTACAGATTGTCCGTATACTTTCCGCAGCTCTACCGCAGTTATATTAACGATGTGACCATGCCGAGCGATGTTCAGGCCTTTAAATGCTGGACGACCATTCATTATATGCGCTGTTGTTTCTGTTGTTTTATCATTGTGCAACAAGCAGCATGGTTTACGACGCCTCGGAAACCACAAAGAGAGGTTATACTGAGCTGGAAGGGCTTGCAGTCTAGCTTTGGCGACAGATTTTAGAATGCCTTCGTTGACAGCTGGATTGTGCAGCGCTGCATGAGCAGCAGTGTGATCGGCGCACTGAAGGCACGTGAGTTTGCCTTGAAGACGCAAGTTCACCCAGTGAGTGAAAATACTGGAGAATCTCACACCTGCACGCCCGGCCGTGAAGCTTTTTACTGATTCCGTCATGATGTAGAGTTCCCTCCGCATGCACATTTAAGTCCATGATTAGCTCCTCACTGACGGTCACCTGAGCTCCGCTTGTATGTATCCAGCTCAACTCTATGCTGTTACGACTGCACAGGTCGTTCAAATCCGGCCAATCCGAGCGCACCCCAAATCCACTGGCACGAGTATCCAATTTTCTGTCAGGTTTCTTCTTGAAGCCAAGGAAACTTGGTTGTCCACAGGGGAGATCTTGCGTTTCCCTCAGTCTAGCAGCAGTGAGCCCCGGGCCATTTCCCCAACTGTCGCATCATCACTGTTTAGCACGCGCAACAGGTGACTTATCCGGGTAGCTGTGTAGATCCACTCGATGTTTGGAGCTCCAAGGCCCCCCTCTGAGTTTTCAGAAAGAGGACGCTCCTGGTCGTGTGTGTGTTTAGGTTCAGCCATTTCCTCACCAGTTCCACGGTCTTATTGTTCAGTTCATTCAACATTTTTTAGTAATGTGAACGTTGGCGAATAGATGTTGAATTTTGGAAAGCGCTATCTCCCGAATCGCCTGAAGTTTATGCAGATTGGCAGACGGCATTGATCAATCTGGTCTAATCTTGCAAAGTATTCCTTGCAGATCACTTCCAGCTGTTCCTGCCATTCGCCAGCTACGTTAAACTTGTGTCCATATGTTTCGTGTCTTGCATAGACTTGAATCTCGTTCCCAGCAATAATAAATGAGGGAGGGTGGGCGTGCTTTGCCCTATACCACCTGCTGCCACCGCTGCGCCGTTCATAGAACACTGCACATTCACTGGTCTTGACCTCAAGCCCAGACCACTGCAGAAAGCGATCAGTTTGTGAGCATGTTGGTAATAACGTTCTCCTCCCTCAATGTTAGGAGGACACCGTCTGCAAAGGCCTGGACAGGGTTCGGAGATGTAATGCCAGGTGGGACAAGAAGGCATAGCCATTTCAGCCACTGGTTTAAAGCCACTATGAAATTCACAGCGCTCCAGGGGTGTCCCGTTTTAATCCCAACCTCAAGGTTTTGTTAACTGATATCCGTGCAGAAAGGATTTGTCATACACATCTTTAACAATTTGTCTGTATTGTTCTGGCAACTTTATTTCCTCTAGGGACTGTAGCATTACACAGTGAGGCTGATCCAACAGCATCACGAAAGTCAAGGAACACCGCATAAAAGCGGGAGGATTGATGTTTGAAATCATCGATGGCAGTCTTCAAACAGAAGACATGCTCATCCATTCCTTGCCTCTCAATGTATGCTTTTTGTCTTGTTGACAGTGTTCCAGATTCAACTGGCCAGGGTAAAATTCTGTTTAAAATGCACTTCATAAGGCGGCACGGTGGTGTAGTGGTTAGCGCTGTCGCCTCACAGCAAGAAGGTCGGGGTTCGAGCCCCGGGGCCGGCGGGGGCCTTTCTGTGCGGAGTTTGCATGTTCTCCCCGTGTCCGCGTGGGTTTCCTCCGGGTGCTCCGGTTTCCCCCACAGTCCAAAGACATGCAGGTTAGGTTAACTGGTGACTCTAAATTGAGCGTAGGTGTGAATGTGAGTGTGAATGGTTGTCTGTGTCTATGTGTCGGCCCTGTGATGACCTGGCGACTTGTCCAGGGTGTACCCCGCCTTTCGCCCGTAGTCAGCTGGGATAGGCTCCAGCTTGCCTGTGACCCTGTAGAAGGATAAAGCGGCTAGAGATAACGAGATGAGATGCACTTCATAAATACCTTATATATTGCAGGGAGCATGGATATATCCCTCCAGGTAGACGGGTCGTCTGGGACGCTATTCTTTTTGGGAATCCTATGAATGATGGCCCCCTTCCAAGAGTCAGGGACTTTCCGATTGGTTAGACAGACGTTAAAAATCTGCGTGTCACTATTGAATAATGTTTTGTTACTTTGAGCACCTCATATGTAACGCCGTCCGCGCCACACGCCTTGTTGTTCGGAAGGCGGGAAAGGACTTTAGAGATCTTCTCTGTACTAAAGTCCGATGTATTGGGGAGGCTGTCCGGATTATCCAGAGCAAAGGCCTCGCACCATGGGGGGGCTTGTCTGCTGGTGCGTTTGTTTTGACCGGCATTTTGCAATGTAGTGCTCATAAACTTTGTCCACATCAGCTATTATAGGAGGACGATCTGGATAATTACTGTCATTCAGGATGATATTTATTGCCTTGCTTCTATGATTTTTCCAGCAATAAGCCAGTTCTCGTTCGCTTACCACTCTGGGTTCCCTCACTCGACTAGGTTGTGTCACTCTGCTGAGCTCAGGCTGGATGGTTCCTCGTACGAAGCGCAGCTGTTGGTCTATCCATTCGGCGAGTATCTCTGGGTCAGGTGTCGGTGGTCGCGCATTACAGAGGGGAAATTTCCGTAGGATTCTTGCGGTGTACTTTAACAAAGGTATTCCCAACGGTCTCCAGTCCCTGTGGGTTGCTGTGTAGACTCCATTTCTGTAGTATACTCCACATATAATGGTTATAAATTTAATCCAATGACGTGGATTACTTCCGGTAAATCGTATTGTTTGTTTTTCATTGATTAATTTAACATCCAGTGTTTTTCTAAACTGTCTCTCCTGCGCCTGAAAGCACATCCATTCCTGGTTTGAAAGTTGACGATTGTATTGTTCAAAGTTTATCCAGCCGTTCCGATGGCCATTTCCCAGACAATCAGCTGTCGGGTCGTGGATACGCCATCCTAAATTTAGGATCTTACCGCTTTTTAGCGCAGTTCTAATCGCTAATTTCAGGGTTGAAACCAGACACATTTTAGTATTTCTGTTATCAACACAATAGGCTCGTTCTACATTTTCGCCGGCAGTTACGACGGGTGTAGATGTTAATTTTTTGTTTGTATTAGTGCGGCCTACTGGCGTGCTGCCTACCAGCGTGACACATGCACACCATGACACACACATGATTGATGTGACCAGTCAGTAAAAAGTTTTTGTAAGTGCTGTGAAGTGCACTTACATTTCTAATGGAGATGTGAATCTCATGCTTTCACACAACAATAATAATAATAATAATAATTAAAGCCGCAAGCGGCCTCGACGGGCCCTCGCGCCAGTGGCCAAGGGGGGCGGGGGCATGCGTCCCTGCGAAATACCTTCCACAGCTTCTGCGGCAAGAGACATTACTCCCACAATGGCGACAAAGCACAGAATTGGACACATGGCAACAATAGGGTCTCGCACTTCGTGCGTTGTCGACCATGGCAAGCGCCTCAATAAGGGTCTTGAAAAGAGTTTGCTTGCCAAGTTTGACAAATCAGAAGCTGCAATATCATTTTTGCCATAATCAGCACCCCCAGGGGCGAAAGTGCTCAAAATTTGGCGTATATGTCAGGTGAGCTATGAAGAGTTTGCGTATGAAGTTTGATGACAATTGAGTAAATAGAAGATAAGATATAGATTTTTGAAGAATAAATTGTGGTTTTTCCCATGTCAGTAGGAGGCGCTATGCTGTACATGAGCGACTATGAGTTGGAAAAATAAGTGTCTACAACAGCAACGTACAATCACAAGGTAGTGGTGTGAAGGAAAAGCATTATGGAATTATTTACCAAAAACCCGTTTTGGAGCAATTGCGTGGGCCAAAAACAGCGCCCCCCATGGACGAAAATTCCCAAAATGTGGTATACATGACATGGGAGGTAGTAAGAGGGTGGCCGTGAAGTTTGACCAAATTTGAGGAAAGATTGGATTTTTTGCCCAAAAATAGCGCCCCCAGTGGCGAAATATCACAGAAATTGGGTAACATGTCAGAAGCCCAATGAGTGATTTGCGTGTGAAGTATGAGCAGTTTTGAGCAATCAGAAGATTTGTTATGAATTTTTAAGCATGTAAAATTTTGCATTGAAAATTGATTGACGTATAACTTCTGAACGGTTCACGCTACGTGAAACGGATTTAGGAACTTTTGTCAGCCATGTCTGTAGATGATGTGTATCAATTTTGGTGACATTCCTTTGAAAGATCTAGGAGGAGTTGCGCCGTCTTCGTGGCCATGCATTTCGCACAAAAGTGAAATTACCTCACTCCCCGTTGGGCGTGGCTAATGCATTGGCATTACATTTTTGTCCGGCTTAGTGAGATACATATGCGTACCAAATGGCAAGCCACTACTACAAACCACATGGCAACCAGGCACCTTAATGCGGGAGGCCAAAATCACAACGAGTTAGGGGGCGCTATAGAGGCCCTGAGGCCCGCCTGGATCTGGGCTTCTGGTTCTCAGTAGCGGTGGCAGTCTAAGAAAAAGGAGCCAAATTTCGTGCGTTGTCGACCATGGCAAGCGCCCCAATAAGGGTCTTGTAAAGAGTTTGCTTGCCAAGTCTGACAAATCAGAAGCTGCAATATCATTTCTGCCATAACCAGCACCCCCATGGGCGAAAGTGCACAAAATTTGGCGTACATGTCAGGTGAGCTATGAAGAGTTTGCGTATGAAGTTTGATGACAATTGAGTAAATAGAAGATGAGATATAGATTTTTGAAGAATAAATTTTTTGGTTTTTCCCATGTCAGTAGGTGGCGCTATGCTGTACATGAGCGATTATGAGTTGGAAAAGTAAGTGTCTACAACAGCAACGCACTATCACAAGGTAGTGGTGTGAAGGAAAAGCATTATGGAATTATTTACCAAAAACCCGTTTTGGAGCAATTGCGTCGGCCAAAAACAGCGCCCCCCATGGAGGAAAATTTCCAAAACGTGGTATACACGACATGGGAGGTAGTAAGAGGGTGGCCGTGAAGTTTGACCAAATTTGAGGAAAGATTGGAATTTTTGCCCAAAAATAGCGCCCCCAGAGGCGAAATATCACAGAAATTGGGTAACATGTCAGAAGCCCAATGAGTGATTTGCGTGTGAAGTATGAGCAGTTTTGAGCAATCGGAAGATTTGTTATGAATTTTTAAGCACGTAAAATTTTGCATCGAAAATTGATTGACGTATAACTTCGGAACGGTTTATCCTACGTGAAACGTATTTAGGAACTTTTGTCAGCCATGTCTGTAGATGATGAGTATCAAGTTTGGTGACATTCCTATGAACGGTCTAGGAGGAGTTGCGCCGTCTTCGTGGCCATGCATTTCGCACAAAAGTGAAAGTACCTCACTTCCTGTTGGGCGTGGCTAATGCATTGGCATTACATTTTTGTCCGGCTTAGTGAGATACATATGCCCACCAAATGGCATGCCACTACTACAAACTATATGGCACCCAGGCACCTTAATGCGGGAGGCCAAAATCACAACGACTTAGGGGGCGCTATAGAGGCCCTGAGCCCCGGCCAAGTTTGGGCTTCTGGTTCTGAGTAGCGGTGGCAATTCTCGGAACTGGTGCCAAATTTCGTGCGTTTTCGCCCATGGCAAGCGCCCCGAAAATGGCCCAACAGCGGAGAAAAATAAAGAAGAAGAAGAAGAAGAAGAAGACGGAAGAATAATTAAAGCCGCAAGCGGCCTCGACGGGCCCTCGTGCCAGCGGCCAAGGAGGGCGGGGGCATGCGTCCCCGCGAAATACCTTCCACAGCTTCTTTGGCAAGAGACATTACTCCCACAATGGTGACAAAGCACAGAATTGGACACAGAGTACACGGTGCGCTGAGACGTTGTCATGGACAGAACATTTTATGCCATGGCTTCCCAACCAAATTAATGTATTTACCTCATCAGTCACCAAGCTATAGCTACATAGGATTGTCTTCTGTTAGACATCTATTAGTCTGTATGTAACGCTACAACACTTGCTCCCGACTGCCTACCCATTCCCCACAAGTCATGTGTGTTTAAGGCAACCAAGACAACATACTCCTGGTGCCTCATGATTGTAAACACCTCTCCTGCAACTGCTACAGTGCAATGAGCGCCCCCAGTGGTCCACAAGTCATGTGTGTTTAAGGCAACCAAAACAACATACTCCTGGTGCCTCATGATTGTAAACACCTCTCCTGCAACTGCTACAGCGCAATGAGCGCCCCCAGTGGTGAAAGTTCACCAAATTTGGTATAGATGTCAAGGGACCTATGAAGAGTTGTTTTGTAAAGTTTGATCAAGTTTGACCAATCAGAAGCCGAGATATAAATTGTTGCCTGAAAACAGCGCCCCCAGTGGCAAAAGTTCACATAATTTGGCACATATGTCAGGTGACCTGTTAAGAGTGTGCGTATCAAGTTTGATCAAGATTGAGAAAATAGAAGATGAGATATTGATTTTTGAAGAATAAATTTTTTGGTTTCTCCCATGTCAGTAGGTGGCGCTATGCTACAACACTTGCTCCCGACTGCCTACCCATTCCCCACAAGTCATGTGTGTTTAAGGCAACCAAAACAACATACTCCTGGTGCCTCATGATTGTAAACACCTCTCCTGCAACTGCTACAGTGCAATGAGCGCCCCCAGTGGTCCACAAGTCATGTGTGTTTAAGGCAACCAAAACAACATACTCCTGGTGCCTCATGATTGTAAACACCTCTCCTGCAACTGCTACAGCGCAATGAGCGCCCCCAGTGGTGAAAGTTCACCAAATTTGGTATACATGTCAAGGGACCTATGAAGAGTTGTTTTGTAAAGTTTGATCAAGTTTGACCTATCAGAAGCCGAGATATAAATTGTTGCCTGAACACAGCGCCCCCAGTGGCAAAAGTTCACAAAATTTGGCACATATGTCAGGTGACCTGTTAAGAGTGTGCATATCAAGTTTGATCAAGATTGAGAAAATAGAAGATGAGATATTGATTTTTGAAGAATAAATTTTTTGGTTTCTCCCATGTCAGTAGGTGGCGCTATGCTGCACATGAGCGATTATGAGTTGGAAAAATAAGTGTCTACAACAGCAACGTACTATCACAAGGTAGTGGTGTGAAGGAGAAGCATTATGGAATTATTTACCAAAAACCTGTTTTGGAACAATTGCGTTGGCCAAAAACAGCGCCCCCCATGGACGAAAATTCCCAAAATGAGGTGTACATGACATGGGAGGTAGTAAGAGGGTGGCCGTGAAGTTTGACCAAATTTGAGGAAAGATTGGATTTTTTGCCCAAAAATAGCGCCCCCAGTGGCAAAATATCACAGAAATTGGGTAACATGTCAGATGCCCAATGAGTGATTTGCGTGTGAAGTATGAGCAGTTTTGAGCAATTTGAAGATATGTTATGAATTTTTAAGCATGTAAAATTTTGCATTGAAAATTGATTGACGTATAACTTCTGAACGGTTTATTCTACGTGAAACGTATTTAGGAACTTTTGTCAGCCATGTCTGTAGATGATGTGTCTCAATTTTGGTGACATTCCTATGAACGGTCTAGGAGGAGTTGCGCCGTTTTCGTGGCCATGCATTTCGCACAAAAGTGAAATTACCTTACTTCCTGTTGGGCGTGGCTAATGCATTGGCATTACATTTTTGTCCGGCTTAGTGAGATACATATGCGTACCAAATGGCATGCCACTACTACAAACTACATGGCAACCAGGCACCTTAATGCGGGAGGCCAAAATCACAATGAGTTAGGGGGCGCTATAGAGGCCCTGAGGCCCGCCTGGATCTGGGCTTCTGGTTCTCAGTAGCGGTGGGAGTCTAAGAAAACGGAGCCAAATTTCGTGCGATGTCGACCATGGCAAGCGCCCCAAAAAGGGTCTTGTAAAGAGTTTGCTTGCCAAGTTTGACAAATCAGAAGCAGCAATATCATTTCTGCCATAACCCGCACCCCCAGGGGCGAAAGTGCACAAAATTTGGCGTACATGTCAGGTGAGCTATGAAGAGTTTGCGTATGAAGTTTGATGACAATTGAGTAAACAGAAGATGAGATATAGATTTTTGAAGAATAAATTTTTTGGTTTTTCCCATGTCAGTAGGTGGCGCTATGCTGTACATGAGTGATTATGAGATGGAAAAATAAGTGTCCACAACAGCAACGCACTATCACAAGGTAGTGGTGTAAAGGAAAAGCATTATGGAATAATTTACCAAAAACCCGTTTTGGAGAAATTGCGTCGGCCAAAAACAGCGCCCCCCATGGACGAAAATTCCCAAAATGTGGTATACATGACATGGGAGGTAGTAAGAGGGTGGCCGTGAAGTTTGACCAAATTTGAGGAAAGATTGGATTTTTTGCCCAAAAATAGCGCCCCCAGTGGCGAAATATCACAGAAATTGGGTAACATGTCAGAAGCCCAATGAGTGATTAGCGTGTGAAGTATGAGCAGTGTTGAGCAATTAGAAGATTTGTTATGAATTTTTTAGCATGTAAAATTTTGAAGTGAAAATTGATTGACGTATAACTTCGGAACGGTTTATCCTACGTGAAACGTATTTAGTAACTTTTGTCAGCCATGTCTGTAGATGATGTGTATCAATTTTGGTGACATTCCTATGAACGGTCTAGGAGGAGTTGCGCCGTCTTCGTGGCCATGCATTTCACACAAAAGTGAAATTACCTCACTTCCTGTTGGGCGTGGCTAATGCATTGGCATTACATTTTTGTCCGGCTTAGTGAGATACATATGCATACCAAATGGCATGCCACTACTACAAACTATATGGCAACCAGGCACCTTAATGCGGGAGGCCAAAATCACAACGACTTAGGGGGCGCTATAGAGGCCCTGAGCCCCGGCCAAGTGTGGGCTTTTGGTTCTGAGTAGCGGTGGCAATTCTCGGAAGTGGCGCCAAATTTCGCGCGTTTTCGCCCATGGCAAGCGCCCCGAAAATGGCCCAACAGCGGAGAAAAATAAAGAAGAATAATAATAGTGAACTCTTACAAGAACAATAGGGCCTTCGCCCTATAGGGCTCGGGCCCTAATAATAATAATAATTTATACTTATAATAGTTTCTTTATCTACACTGAGTTTTTTCGATGCTAAAACAAGCTAAAGAAAAAAAAAAATCAGGAAACAGTTTATTTATAAATCAAATGGAGGAACTGAAATCGATGTGAATCAGAGGAATGGCCTCGTACACTTCTCTTGACATTTCTCTCAGACAGGAAGTAAGAGCTTAATGTTGGTCAGGCGTGTCCCGCCTCTCTTACCGTAGAAGGTGAGGTAGCCGAAGAGGGCGGAGACCAGGTAGACCAGGAAGCTGAGGGAGATGCTCACATTGGCCACATTCTGCATCCTCCGCTTCGTGGGTCTGAAACACACACACACACACACACACCCCTCATTGTTTTCAGTGTTAGAAGTTTTGTAAACAGTGTTGCTAGACAACCATATGCTGTGTAAGACAAAGGCTGATTAATTATTCTGTAATTTGCCATCAAATTTATTAAAAAAAAAACAAAAAAACACTTTAAATCACCAGTCGTTAGCTAAATGCAATTATTTTAAGGACCACCCAGTTGGTCATTTTGTGTTTAACCAATCAGTGATGTTCAATACAAAAGGCTCCGCCCCCAACGATTCTTCATCTGCAATAAAGAGCACAGTCTCTCCAACAGGAAGTAAAATGTGGCTTCTTTTTTCCACCATACGGAAACATTTCTGTTGTGTGTGTGTGTGTGTGTGTGTGTGTGTGTGTGTGTGTGCGCGCGCGCGCGCGTTACTGACCGCTGGAGCTCACAGTAAATGGGCAGGACTGCAGTGTGACACAAGAAGGAGAACGCCATAGTGGGGATGGCATAGGCACTCTGCAACACACACACAGAGAGAGGAGTGTGTTAGTACTGGTCCAGTGTGAGAGTTTGAAAGTCGGTGATTACTCTGGATAATGGAATCAGATGGATGTTAAAGGGGATGTTCCCGTCTCATGGCTGTTTGCAGTATTTTAATAAAAACACGTCCATCACTCTCACATTTATCAACCTCTCCATCTGTGTTCATCTCCCCATCAATTTGTCCATTTTTCTCAGCAAAAAAGAATAAAAATAGTGTTTCCTCTGAGTTTACTGGCCTCAGGGGGGTGGGGGGTGTCAGGACCCCTCCCCATGGCTCCTATTACACAGCATTTGGACCTGGACAGACAGTTAATCAAGTCATATTTAAGTCTTCGCATTTAGTTTAGAACAATAGGTTTTTTTTACTCTCCGTGCTTCCACGGAAGGCGGTCGCATTCTCTCTGCTCTCCCTCTCCCTCCTTTTTTTCCCTGCTTGCGCTTCTTTGTCTTGTCTCGTCTGGTGTAATTTTTGAAGAGACTCTCCCCGCATTACTTTCTAAACTAAAAAAAGCATGGAATTGATAAACTGGTCTCCTAACTGTGATATCACGAGAGGCTGGCTGGCTCTCGGCGGGACCCTTCAATCAGTGCAAGGACACAAAGGTTAAAATAAATCAAGATTTTTAATGTTATGCCAGGAAATTAAACAGAAAAGGTAACTCAAAGTCCAATGTTCAAATGAAGATGGATTCCCCAAAAGTCAAACTCAAGCAATGTCTCTGGTTTTAGAACAACAAAATTATAGGCAGGTTTCCTTCAGTCCAATATCCCGTTCTCAGAACAAACAAAATCTTCTGCCTTACTTTGAGTCCAGTCAACAATCCCTGTAGTCTTTGGCCCGGTGGCAGCCCAGTAGCAGGCATTCATAACACAGGTAAGTCCTTCAGTGCAAAATCCTTCAGGTAAGAATTCCAGATAAGCTTTTCAACAAATACTCCACCCAGCAGGTTCCACTCAGCAACGGGAGTCCATGATCCTCCCTCCTCCACATTCACACTGGGAGTTTTGAGCTCTCACAAAGCCCTCTTACTCACTAGGCCCTTATTGGCCACAGGTGTGTTGCCATGTTGGGTGCTGAGGGTGAAGTTCCCAACTCCAACACCAGATGGAGTTATAGCTGCCAGAAGTTGGAGCCATCTGTGTGTGACATAGTGCCCCTCGACGACGCAGCCTCTCGGGATATCACATAACGAAATTGACAGAGTTTTCTCAACGAGAAGCCTGGGTTCGGGGGAACCCACCTGTCCTGCCGGAAAGTTTGCGGCTGGTTACGCGATGGATGCGTGGGAGCGGTGGCGAGTCGTGTGCCTGGCAATTCTTTCTGTGGAGGACATTGAAGATATCTACCTATTCGGAACCATAATTACAGGACTTTTGCTGATTGGATTAGGCATTGCCCTGGTATATCGAGGAAATCAGACAACGGCTGTTCAAAGCCCCACAAAGCTGCCCGATATGATTGGAGTGGTGGGCAAAGCTGTCGGCACTCAGACTGTGGATATTCAGAACTTGAACCACAATCTGGTTGTTATCTTGGAGAAGCTTTCAGCTTTGCAAGGAATACGTTTTTCAGAGACCAATTTGAACAGAATGGACGAAATGGACAGATATGGACGAGCGGTGTGGACGTGCAAAGACTGCGTCTGGAAAGACCAAACAATTTATATCTTATCGACATTCAGCGCCCTGAGACAGCACCAGCCTCAGTTAAGGCCGTTGTTGAGACAACAATTCCCCCTGAAGGTCACTGCTGGGAGATGCTCTCGCATTCCTCGCATTCCTTCTTCAACTTTCTGTGGTCGCCATTTTCACCCCCAGTGTGACAAGCGGGTGCGTGACCAGCGCCTTCATGGCTGCAGGAGCAGACGGCTGCTTGCTTGCGCTGGGTTACCTTGTGTTATTGTGTGCTTGTGCGGAGGTTTTTAAAATGTTCCCACACTGTACTCCTGACAGGAGCATAGTGGGGGGGGGGGGGGTTCTTTTTTCCTCATCTCTCCTCATGTTGTTATTGTGTTTCCCTTTCTTTTATCCCTGTCTTCCTGTCCTGTTCCCCCTCTGTAAGGACAGGTTGATGGTCAATTTCACTGGCAACAGTGATAATAAAGGGTTCATTCATTCATTCATTCAATAAATACAACAAATTTTACAACAGAACTCTTTTTTATTTATTTTTTTTAATCCAAGTTGGATCAGAGTCCCTGTGATGAGGGGATGCATTTTCAGCAAGAGAGCTGGTAGTGTTCTATTCATGCAGGGGCGGAGTTTTGATTTCAGAGGTGGTAGGGGGGAGACGACGACAAAGTATAGGAACAAATCCTCCAAAGGGCTTAAGTTTTTCAGATTCCCCTCCCTGAGGTCGACCTGCTGTACTCAGGTCTCTCTAACAAAAGGAATCTTGATCTCAGTTAAATTCCCTGATGAAATAAAGGTTGTATATAAATGAGGGAATACCTTGGAGGAAAGTTCATCCCTCCAGCACGGTTCCACAGACTTGGCAAGGAGCAATAAAGATATTCTGGAAACTCATGGTGGCATCACGACTGAGACACTTCATTTTGGTTTTAAATGTGTCAGCCATCTGAACCACAGTCTCTCACACCTTACTGCTCCATTCTGTCATTTGTAATTCATTCACCTCTCCACTTTCTACATGCCGCCCCCGCTCCCTGCCCCTCACCCGGGGCAGCCGTCCCCGCTCCCTGCCCCTCACCCGGGGCAGCCGTCCCCGCTCCCTGCCCCTCACCCGGGGCAGCCGTCCCCGCTCCCTGCCCTTCACCCAGGGCAGCCGTCCCCGCTCCCTGCCCTTCACCCGGGGCCCCTCCCAATACAATGGTAGAGGAAAACACTAACATTTTTTTTTTTTTTAAAAGCAGGCCATAACAATAATACATGAAAATAAAATAAACAGGAATCTCTCTCTGTCTCCACGTCACTGCTCTTTATTTATCTTTATTGCTCCACTTATTTATCCCTCTCTCACTATCACTCCATACATCTCTGAGTTCATCTATTTATCACTCTGTGTGTGTGTGTGTGTGTG
This sequence comes from Neoarius graeffei, assembly GCF_027579695.1. Classification (NCBI taxonomy): domain Eukaryota; kingdom Metazoa; phylum Chordata; class Actinopteri; order Siluriformes; family Ariidae; genus Neoarius; species Neoarius graeffei. The sequence goes on along the minus strand of NC_083575.1, from coordinate 3,299,283 downwards.
TGTGTGTCCCACCTTACTGGAGAAAATGAACAGACGAGCGCTGCAGTCTGAGACAGACGAGTTAGAGATCTGCTAAACACACACAAACAATTAAAAATAAAAGTATAAGTGTGTGTGTGTGTGTGTGTGTGTGTGTGTGTGTGTGAGAGAGAGAGAATGTGTGTGTGTATTACCAGGGTGAGAGTGGAGTTGTTAGGCAGTGGACATGGAATTGACCATTTCTTCACCACCACCTGAAACAACAAATGGATCAGTCAGTGACTAATATTGACTACCAGCGCTGCGGAGTTCTGGACTCTGACTGGTCATCAGGTGTTGATTAATTCTCTATTCCAGCAGCTCTGACAGTAATGCAGCTGCACATCACAGGTTTATTTATACAACCCCGATTCCTAAAAAGTTGGGACAAAGTACAAATTGTAAATAAAAACGGAATGCAATAATTTACAAATCTCAAAAACTGATATTGTATTCACAATAGAAAACATATCAAATGTCGAAAGTGAGACATTTTGAAATTTCATGCCAAATATTGGCTCATTTGAAATTTCATGACAGCAACACATCTCAAAAAAGTTGGGACAGGGGCAATAAGAGGCTGGAAAAGTTAAAGGGACAAAAAAGAAACAGCTGGAGGACCAAATTGCAACTCATTAGGTCAATTGGCAATAGGTCATTAACATGACTGGGTATAAAAAGAGCATCTTGGAGTAGCAGCGGCTCTCAGAAGTAAAGATGGGAAGAGGATCACCAATCCCCCTAATTCTGCGCCGACAAATAGTGGAGCAATATCAGAAAGGAGTTCGACAGTGTAAAATTGCAAAGAGTTTGAACATATCATCATCTACAGTGCATAATATCATCAAAAGATTCAGAGAATCTGGAAGAATCTCTGTGCGTAAGGGTCAAGGCCGGAAAACCATACTGGGTGCCCTGATCTTCGGGCCCTTAGACGGCACTGCATCACATACAGGCATGTTTCTGTATTGGAAATCACAAAATGGGCTCAGGAATATTTCCAGAGAACATTATCTGTGAACACAATTCACCGTGCCATCCGCCGCTGCCAGCTAAAACTCTATAGTTCAAAGAAGAAGCCGTATCTAAACACGATCCAGAAGCGCAGACGTCTTCTCTGGGCCAAGGCTCATTTAAAATGGACTGTGGCAAAGTGGAAAACTGTTCTGTGGTCAGACGAATCAAAATTTGAAGTTCTTTACGGAAATCAGGGACGCTGTGTCATTCGGACTAAAGAGGAGAAGGACGACCCGAGTTGTTATCAGGGCTCAGTTCAGAAGCCTGCATCTCTGATGGTATGGGGTTGCATTAGTGCGTGTGGCATGGGCAGCTTACACATCTGGAAAGACACCATCAATGCTGAAAGGTATATCCAGGTTCTAGAGCAACATATGCTCCCATCCAGACGACGTCTCTTTCAGGGAAGACCTTGCATTTTCCAACATGACAATGCCAAACCACATACTGCATCAATTACAGCATCATGGCTGCGTAGAAGAAGGGTCCGGGTACTGAACTGGCCAGCCTGCAGTCCAGATCTTTCACCCATAGAAAACATTTGGCGCATCATAAAACGGAAGATACGACAAAAAATACCTAAGACAGTTGAGCAACTAGAATCCTACATTAGACAAGAATGGGTTAACATTCCTATCCCTAAACTTGAGCAACTTGTCTCCTCAGTCCCCAGACGTTTACAGACTGTTGTAAAGAGAAAAGGGGATGTCTCACAGTGGGAAATATGGCCTTGTCCCAACTTTGAGATGTGTTGTCATGAAATTTAAAAATCACCTAATTTTTCCTCTTTAAATGATACATTTTCTCAGTTTAAACATTTGATATGTCATCTATGTTCTATTCTGAATAAAATATGGAATTTTGAAACTTCCACATCATTGCATTCCGTTTTTATTTACAATTTGTACTTTGTCCCAACTTTTTTGGAATCGGGGTTGTATTAATGCCTATTCTAATACATTATCATTTCTATAGTAACAGCTCGTTCTCAGGGACATGTAGAGCGGACAGTCGATATAAAACACATTTTTATAAACATGTCGAATTACTGATGTGATGAAATTTATTTAATGAAGGAGTCTCTGGCACGGTCAGAATGAAAGCGGGAACTTTAAAAGAATAAACAGAGGTTGGTGAGGGAACGAGTCGAGTGTTTATCGCTGCTATAAAGCAAGAGAGGACAGAAACTTGGTTCACCAACGTTCCACAACATTACATTAAACTATAATGGATAAAAAGTCTGAGGTGTTGTTGAATAAGAAATGGCACTCATCAGTAGATCTCTGTGGTGTTTGAGGAATGGAGCGCTGCAGTGAGAGGAGCGAGGAATAGACTCACCACAACAGCAAAAAACAGCATGAAGAAGAATGACAGACCGCTGCTGTAACCCAGGAAACCTGGCAGGACAAAACCAAGAAGATCACACACACAATACAGAGCAAAGCTAATGCTAACATGTGCACACACACTTGCTGTGTGGTGACTTACCGATTTTGGGCAGCAGGGCAAGAGGAAGCACCACACACACCGTGACCAGGATCAGTAACACCATCCCATTTTCATACCACACACTGCACACACACACACACACACACACACACACACACACACACACACACACAGAAACTTTCCTGCATTCAGACAATTTGTAAAAAATCCCTCAAGGCTATACGGATAAATGGGGAAATTTACCCAGAATGCTCGTCTCTCAGGAAGCCACTGATGGTTGGAGGAAGTTCAATCTTTAGGATGAACATGTAAGAAGTCATGGCTGGGGGGGGGGGAGAGAGAGAGAGAGAGAGAGAGAGAGAGAGAGAAACACCAAGTATTTCTGGGAGCTCTGGACTTGTCAATACAGAAGAGGGACACACGGGTCAGAGCTTTAAACAACACTAACAAAACAAAACAAAAATAGACAAATGACTAAAACTGACTAAGAGTGCTCTGAGAGCACAATATCCCCCACTGGCAACTGGGCCATGACTCTGGTAAAATGTGATGGAATTGAACGAAATTGCAATATGCATATTACTGACATATAACAAAGAATCCTGCCAAGTTTGGTAAAATTCCTCCAAAAATTGTGAGAGGAATTGATTTCAGAAGAATGTACACCCTCATGAAATTGTCAAAGTAAAATTGTGAGAGGAGTTGATTTCATAAGGTGAGTACCCTTCCTGGGACGGACGGACATCGCCACAACATAATCCCCCTTCGGGCCTTTCGGCCAGCGGGGGATAAAAACTTTTTTGCCAAATTACATGAAATTCCTCCAAAAATTGCAAGGGGAGTTGATTTCAGAAAGCAAGCACACCTTGATGAAATTGTCAAAGTACAAGTTTGTTAATACTCAAGGGCATAACTCTGGTAAAATTTGCCCAAATTAAATGAAATTTCAATGTGTGTATAACTGTCATATAACGAAGCCTTTTGCCAAGTTTGGTGAAATTCCTCCACAAATTGTGAGAGGAGTTGATTTCAGAAGAACATACACCCTCATGAAATTGTCAATTTACAAGTTACTTAATCAAGAGTCAAAACTCTGGGAAATTTTTCACAAATGAAATTAAATCGCAATATGCGTATTACCATTGTTGCAATGCCGGCTCAAGCAAGGCAACATAAACTGGGAGACCACACAGGTTTGCAAATAATGATATAATTTATTATAATAAAGAATTAAATAATGATAAATAAATGTAGTGCAAATCAGTAATAAGGGAGTGTAGTGTGGTCAGTCCCAGTGTCACGCAAATGAATCCAAAAACCCAAGGAGGAGAGCAACCCTCCTGGAATGTTCTGGGGGGGCTTTTATAGCTCCTCCCAATCAGGCACACCTGAAACACAATAAAACGCCTGCCACAAGGCAGAGATGTAATTAGGTAATCAGGTACACCAGGTTACCAATTGGCAGGCCTACCACAGTTGTTACACCATCATATAACAAGGCCTTTTGCCAAGCTTCAAGAAATTCATCCAAAAATTGTGAAAGGAGTTGATGTCAGAAGGCAAGCACACTTTCATGAAATTGCGAAAGTACAAGGTTGTTAATCAAGGGCTGTAACTCTGGTAAAATGGGACTGAATTGAACAAAATAACAATATGTGTACTACTGACATATAACAAGGCCTCTTATCAAGTTTGGTGAAATTCCTCCAAAAATTGTGAGAGGAGTTGATTTCAGAAGGAAAACACAATCTCATGAAATTGTCAAATTATAATTTTGTTAAATCAAGGGCTGTAACTCTGGTAAAATGTGACTGAATTTAATGAAATTAAAACATACATATTATTGACATATAATAAAGAATCCTGCCAAGTTTCGTGAAATTCCTCCAAAAATTGTGAGAGGAGTTGATGTCAGAAGGTGAGCACCCTTCCCAGGAGGGAGGGAGGGATGGAGAGAGGGACGGATAGACAGAAATCGCCACAACATAATCCCCCTTCAGGCCATTCGGCCAGCAGGGGATAAAAACTGAACACATTAAAACTGGCTGTAAAAGAATCCCAGAAAGAACTTTCGATCGGACTCGTCAGTCTCAAATCCAACAGCGCAGGAGGGTCTTTTTCTTCGTCTTCTTCTTCCAAAAAAAGTTCAGGCCACCTTCTGGTGTATTATTGAACTTGCACATTGTACAAGTTAATTATCAAAATGTATGTGCAGGTTTAAAATCATCCTATATATAAAACATTTAAAATTAGTTTTAGTAGCATAGGATCATGCTCTGCAGCTCATTCTTGAAGGTGTTAACTGAGGTGCAGGCAATAGTAGCTGATGGCAGGTTGTTCCACAGTTGGATTGTATCAGGAAAGAATTAATGCTGATAAATCTGGGTCTGTGTGAATGGTATAGGGAACCGTTGATTGTGCCCTCTTGTTGTAGAAGAAGTTGGGATCAGATATGCTGTTGGTATAGCTACTTGGTTGTTAACTATCCTATACATCATTATTAACTTGTTTACTGCTCGCCGTTCCTGTAGGGTTTGCCACTGAAGCTGATATACGGTAGTAACCTAATGACGCTGGTAATCCGGTGGTAATCACCAGTCACAAACCTGGCTGCATGGTGTTGTACCATTTTGAGGTTGTGGATATTGTTGGCTGTGTGGGGATCCCATATTCAATCAAATTTCGTATTGATTATAAAATACTACTATTGACCTTTAAAGCACTGAATGGTCTCGCACCACAGTACCTGAGTGAACTTCTGCTCCTCTATGACCCGCCACGCCTACTTCGATCAAAAGGTGCAGGCAATCTGCTGGTACCTTGTATAGTGAAGGCTACATCAGGGGGCGGAGCCTTTTCTTACAAAGCCCCACAGTTATGGAACAGCTTTCCAAGTAGTGTTCGGGAATCAGACACAGTCTCAGTGTTTAAGTCTCGGCTGAAAACATCTGTTTAGTCAAGCCTTGTGTTAATGGTGTTTATGAGGTAAAGGTGTAGATCTGGAGGATCCTCAGACAGAGTGTTTTGGTAAACTGGGATGTATGGATGCTGTCAGTCCCCACTCGCTTGCTCACTTGAGTTTGTTGATGGTGTCGTGGCTGCTGCTTTATGTCCCGGGGCCCCTCATGCCTGTGTTACCTTCTGGCTCTCCCCTTTTAGTTATGCTGTCATAGTTAGTTGCTGGAGTCCCTGCTTTCACTCAGTGCAATATGTATACTGTACCTACTTATTCAGGTGACATTTAATCTTTTTAAATTTTTTTCTACAAATAATTTTCCAATATCATCTTCATTTTTATTCTACTGTCGCTTTCCTTTTTGTGCTTTCCATTTTCACTTTCCTTTTTCCGTTTTTTCGGAAGAACACCGAGACCAGAAGCTTTCTTTCTTTCTTTTTCTCTTCCTGCGTAAAGACCACAAGTGGAGGCCATCCACATCGGATCTGCTTTAATATCAACAGATCTTTGATTAAGGGTACGTGAATCTTTTCATCATGGCACACCTTCAGCCTGTTCAGTGTGCTGAGTGCAGGATGTTTAGTCATTCTTCCTCCATCGTTAGCGATAGCTTTATTTGTGATAAGTGGAGATTAGTTAGCTCTCTGACGGAGAAGATCATAGTGCTAGAAGTGCATGTCCAGGCTTTAGAGAAGGCCAGTGAGCGTGATAACAGTGTAGTTTCTGTAGAGGAAAGTCTGGATGCCCTAGGTGGAGTTAGTAATCCCCCAACTCCGGCATTAGAGCCCTTACAGTGGGGTGAATGGGTGACGGCTCAGTGGCATAAGCGTAGAGCCAAAGCTACCACTGAGGCTCGCCCACGGGAGCACCACTCCTCTCCGCGTCATGTGTCGAACAGGTTTGCTCTCCTTAGTGATGCACCCACTGAGAAACCTGAAAGAGCTCTGGTTATAGGGGACTCTATCATACGGCACGTGAAATTAACTCAGCCTTTAGGGGCACCAGCAGCTTTAGTCAGGTGTATACCGGGAGCCAGGGTGCCGGACATAGCAGGTAATCTTAGGGTCCTAGGCAAGCACAGATTCTCAAAGATAGTTATCCATGCAGGAGCTAATGATATACGCCTTCGTCAGTCTGAGGTTACTAAGAGTAACTTTGTAGAGGTGTTTAAATTAGCGAAGGCGATGTCCGATGCTGTAGTATGCTCTGGCCCCATCCCAATGCGGCGTGGCGATGTAGCTTACAGCAGGTTATGGTCGCTGAACTGCTGGTTGTCCAGGTGGTGCTCTGAAAACAGTGCGGGCTTTATAGATAATTGGGCTAATTTTGAGGGCACTGCTGGCCTGTTAGGGCAGGACGGTATCCATCCCACTCGGGAAGGTGCTGCTCTCATTTCCTGCAGCATAGGTCATAGTCTCAGAACAGGCCTAGTTAATTTCTGACAATCCAGAGCCAAGGCCAGGGAGCAGACGAACAGGCTAAACCGACTGTCTGCTAGTTGCACAGAGTCGTCACTCAGGGTCCACTACATCGAGACTGTGTCTGTTCCCCGAGCTCAACAAAAAGGTAGAAATATTCAGAGAGTTTGTTCCAGTAACCTAATCAACATAAAATTAGATCATACTGACTGTACAGCCGCTGCCAGCACCTTTGATCTAAAGGTGGGGCTATTAAATATTAGATCTCTTACATCTAAAGCACTAATGGTTAATGAACTCATTACTGATCAGGAGTTTAATGTACTGTGTTTAACTGAAACATGGATTAAGCCAAATGAATATCATTAAATGAAGCGAGTCCTCCTGGATACAGTTATATACACCAGCCTCGTCTAACTGGCAGAGGAGGAGGTGTCGCGGTTATTTATAATGATTATCTAGGTGTAACACAAAAACCTGGTCATAAATTTAATACATTTGAAGTTCTTCATACTCATATAAATGTATGTAACCTTGAAAAACAAGTCTACCCAGTTAATTCCATTACTTATTATTTACAGGCCCCCGGGGCCATATTCTGAGTTCTCATCTCATCATCTCTAGCCGCTTTATCCTGTTCTACAGGGTCGCAGGCAAGCTGGAGCCTATCCCAGCTGACTATGGGCGAAAGGTGGGGTACACCCTGGACAAGTCGCCAGGTCATCACAGGGCTGACACATATTCTGAGTTTCTTTCTGAATTTGCAGATTTTATCTCAGATCTGGTTATTTCCTTAGACAAAGCTTTAGTTGTCGGAGATTTTAATATTCACTTCGATAACCCAGAAGACCCTTTGAAAATAGCGTTTGTGTCCATTTTAGATTCAGTAGGGATTAATCAGAATGTCATAGGACCGACCCATAATGGTGGTCACACCCTCGATATAATACTAACATTCGGGTTAAACGTAGAAAATATAGTCACACTTCCACAGTCTGAAGTTATCTCAGATCATTATCTCATCTCATTCAAAATATGTCTGAGTAATAATATATGCACCTCACCACGCTACTGTATTAAACGTACATTCACGTCAGCTACTGCACAGAGCTTTATAAATGATCTCCCAGAGCTGTCAACTTTGATTGGGTCACTGTCAGCCCCTGCAGAACTTGATCAGGCAACTGAATGCTTAGAGTCAACGTTCCGCTATACTTTAGATAATGTAGCTCCTCTTAAAAGGAAAATGGTCAGAGACAAAAAATTAGCACCCTGGTATAATGATGACACTCGCACATTAAAACAGACCACTCGAAAATTGGAACGTAAATGGCGTCAAACAAAATTGGTAGTATTCAAATTAGCGTGGAAGGAGAGCTTCCTGAAGTACAGAAAAGCTCTTAGTGCTGCGAGATCAACATATCTCTCCTCCCTAATAGAAGATAACAAAAATAATCCTAGATTCCTATTTAATACTGTAGCAAAATTAACCAGGAATAAGTCCACTATAGACACATGCACACCTGCAGTATGTAGTACCAACGATTTCATGAATTTTTTTAATGACAAAATTGAGAATATCCGACAAAAAATTCAAACTACTAATTTAAGGTCAGACAGACAATGTAAGTGACCCTGTAGTTAACAATATAACTGTATCAGATCATCAATTAGAATGTTTTACTCCCCTAAAAGAAACAGAATTACTTTCATTAATCTCGGCATCAAAAGCCTCTACTTGTGTACTAGATCCCTTACCGACACATCTATTCAAACAGATAATACCTGAAGTAATTGAACCACTTCTAAAAATAATAAATTCTTCTCTTATGATTGGCTATGTACCCAAATCCTTTAAACTAGCAGTTATCAAACCCCTGATTAAAAAACCTGACCTTGATCCCTGTCAGCTGTCCAATTATCGGCCAATATCAAACCTCCCCTTTATCTCCAAGATCCCTGAAAAAGCTGTGGCACAGCAGTTATGCTCATATTTACAGAGGAATAACATCCATGAAATGTATCAGTCAGGATTTAGACCTCATCATAGCACAGAGACAGCTCTGGTTAAAGTAGTAAACGACCTACTGTTGGCGTCTGATCAGGGCTGTGTCTCGCTGCTTGTGTTGCTTGACCTTAGTGCAGCATTTGAGACCATTGATCATTCCATTCTTCTGGATAGACTAGAAAATGTTGTGGGAGTTAAGGGAACGGCTCTCTCCTGGCTCAGGTCTTATCTAACTGATCGCTATCAGTATGTTGATGTAAATGGTGATATTTCTAGACGTACAGAGGTAAAGTTTGGTGTTCCACAAGGTTCTGTCTTGGGTCCACTGCTTTTTTCTTTATATATGTTACCTCTGGGTGATATTATTCATTAACATAGTATTAGTTTCCACTGTTATGCTGATGACACACAGTTGTATGTTTCTGCAAAACCTGATGAGAGACACCAGCTTAATAGAACTGAGGAATGTGTGAAGGACATTAGACACTGGATGCTTATTAACTTCCTTCTGCTTAACTCTGACAAGACTGAAGTACTTGTACTCGGACCACATGCAGCTAGAAGTAAGTTTTCTGATTCCACAGTAACTCTGGATGGCCTTTCTGTTTCTTCACGTGCAGCAGTAAAAGACCTTGGAGTGATTATTGACCCCAGTCTTTCATTCGAAACTCACATTGATATCATCCAGATAGCTTTCTTTCATTTCAGAAATATTGCTAAGATAAGAAATTTAATGTCACTACATGATGCGGAAAAACTAGTCCATGCTTTCGTTCCCTCCAGGTTGGATTATTGTAATGCCTTACTGTCTGGATGTTCCAATAAGTGCATAAACAAGCTCCAGTTAGTTCAAAATGCAGTAGCAAGAGTCCTTACTAGAACTAGAAAATATCACCCCTGTCTTATCCACACTGCATTGGCTCCCAATCAAATTTCGTATTGATTATAAAATACTACTATTGACCTTTAAAGCACTGAATGGTCTCGCACCACAGTACCTGAGTGAACTTCTGCTCCTCTATGACCCGCCACGCCTACTTGGATCAAAAGGTGCAGGCTATCTGCTGGTACCTCGTATAGTGAAGGCTACATCAGGGGGCGGAGCCTTTTCTTACAAAGCCCCACAGTTATGGAACAGCCTTCCAAGTAGTGTTCGGGAATCAGACACAGTCTCAGCGTTTAAGTCTTGGCTGAAAACATCTGTTTAGTCAAGCCTTGTGTTAATGGTGTTAATGAGGTAAAGGTGTAGCTCTGGAGGATCCTCAGACAGTGCTTTGGTAAACTGGGATGTATGGATGCTGTCAGTCCTCCACTCGCTTGCTCACTTGAGTTTGTTGACGGTGTAGTGGCTGCTGCTTTATGTCCCGGGGCCCCTCATGCCTGTGTTACCTTCTGGCTCTCCCCTTTTAGTTATGCTGTCATAGTTAGTTGCCGGAGTCCCTGCTTGTACTCAGTGCAAAATGTATACTGTTCCTACTTATTCAGGTGACATTGGGCATACCTAACCACCTGTGTTTTCTCTCCCTCTCTCTCCCCCTCCCCCCCAAATCTGTCCCTCCGAGTTACATGTTGGTCCTGGGCTCGAGATGCTGAACCTCTTCTGCTCCTCAGACCTGCTTGATCCATCCTGGTGCCCTGTATCTGGTTGGAGTCTCATCGCATCGCTCCTGTGGAGGACGGCCCCATGTGGACAGTTGAAAGTCACATTTGGAGGACGCTCTGGACTCTTACAGTAATGCTTTTATGGCTGAGGACTACAGTTGACTTGCTGACTTTAGGACTGCAGTTGTCATGAACAGTTTTGCGCTTAAGTTTCCATCAATGAAGAGTTTATAACATCAACGAAACTGACTTCATGTTAAAACTGTTAATGCTATAGTCAGTCATGTTGTCTGTTGTTGCCCAAATGAGGATGGGTTCCCTTTTGAGTCTGGTTCCTCTCGAGGTTTCTTCCTCGTGTCGTCTGAGAGAGTTTTTCCTTGCCACCACTGCCACAGGCTTCATCATTGGGGATAGATTAGGGATAAAATTAGCTCATGTTTAAATTCGTTCAGATTCTGTAAAGCTGCTTTGCAACAATGTTTATTGTTAAAAGCGCTATACAAATAAATTTGACTTGACTATTATGCTGGCACATTCCACCTGTGGTCTTACGAGGGTCTTATAGCAGAGGTCCTTGGTCTTCCATGGACACTAGTATAAGTTCCTTTGCAGGAAGGCCCTAGTGGAGTTTGCCTTCCTCACTACCTGATTAATGTGATTGTCACCAGCTTAGGTGATGTTGTATGTTCACCCCCAGGTATTTGGCAGACTGTACCTCCTTTAACACATGCCAGTGGTTGAAATACTTTTTCCAGTGTTCTGTCAAAATTTTGTTCTGCAATTTGGAAATATTTTCTGCAAATACACAAGCCTCCATACTACACCCTTCTCAACCTAATAATGCCTATATTTACATCATATCTAGCTTTACAACTCATAGCATTACTGTAATTCTTTATTCTCTCACTCTATTTTTAATTTCAGTCTTCACAGATCCTTCTCTGCAGCAAAGTTATCATTCCATGATACCTCCACAGGTCTTTCATCCCCCTCGCCCTGACACTACGGGCTACTACAACTTGAAGTATACCAACTAATTCATAAATGTACTAGTTATCACACCCACACATCATCCTTCCACACAACATACTAATAAAGGTATCACCACAATAAAAAATAGAACACAACTGTTCTTCAAGAAACAAAACATTCATTTTCATGTTACACGTCATGTTACATTTTGTCAAGATTAAGTTTCTAGCTTGAACAATAGATTGTTACCCAAAATGTACTTCAGTGTTTGCATCTGCAACCTGTAGTTTTAAATTGAAAACAAGGTTTCAATTCTACACTCTGTTACATCTTACGATGATGCAAAGAATTGATGGCATTAAGGAATAAAACCCAACTGGCAAATGGAAAGACGTTTGGGTTCATTGTGTTTGCCTGGCTTCTAAAGTGCAAGGTCATGAACTGAATGGAGAACGACTGCAGGGGCTTCACTGCTCTAAACTAACAGAGAACTGGCTACAAACTAATCATGGCAGAACTGAGAGCTACAGAACTACCGAGAGCTACAGAACTGAACCTATAAGCTTTGTCTTACAGGGCAACTGTTTTACTTTGTGCTAGTCTGCACCACAGGCAACACAGCACTAGTAAAAAAAAATAAAAAATAGAACATGTACACAAAACATGTATTAGTGTAGCTTGGTATGAGAAAACAAAATATTCAAAAGTATCTATGAATAAAGGTAAAATACTGTTGCTGTCTTCAAAAGGGATATAATATCAGTATAATTTTGCATGATTCAAACCTATACAATTTACCAATATATATGTATGCAAGATAAGAACTAGTCAGAGTCTTCGCTTTCTGAACCAGATGTGTCAATGAATGCAACCTGCCATCTTCGTGGGCCATACGGCTTTGTTGAAGGCCTCCTCTTGCCCCAAAGAAACAATCCTCTTCTTGGGAGCCATGTTTGTTGTGCTGCATTGAATTCTGGGAGATGCATGGTGGAAACTGCCGAACACTGCCGAGGTAGTTGTCGGGTCCTCCCGGCGGGTATTAAAAGTGACAAAATCTTACATCGGACTGCCCTTATATGGTTGTCGTCGCCTTTCGTCGGTATTACGTAAATATTGCTCAACTCTGACGTGGAAAACGCCGTCAGGTTCTCGCGGCGCAGGTTTCAGTTTATTTACAGCGCCGCTAGTTTGCTAAATTGAGAACCATTGAATCCCGAGCCTGATTTTTTCATTCTGCAAAATTGCAGGTTGTTTAATTTTTCTTCTGCAATATTGAAAATCATTCTGCAAAATGCAGACTGCAGACGGGTATTTCGAACACTGCATGCCCATGAATGGTGTATGGTAAACTCACTGGTTGTCACTGGAAACCTTAGCTAAATGATTTATGGGGGGGGGGGGGGGGAATCACAATGAGCTTTTCTTAAAGTATTCACCAGGACTCTGAGTGCAGGTTACATCCCTTAACTCTGGACTGAAGGTTTTATAAACACCTGTTTAAAAAGTGGAGATACATTTGACCCGAATAATTACCAAGGTGTCTGCGTGAAGGTTTGATGCAGCATCTTTACCTCGAGATTTACAGACTCCTAATGAAACGCAGTGTCTTGAATAAAAGTCAAATCACCACCTCAGTGATCATATTACACCTTACACACACACACACACACACACACACACACACACACGCGCGCGCCAACCTGTATGTTAACCAAAACAAAAAATATTCATGTTTTATTGATTTCCAAAAGACATTTGATTCTATTTGGCACAAAGGTCTATGTGGCAGCGGGGGCATGGTCGAGCGTCGGCTGTGAATGGTGAGGAGTCAGGTTGAACAAGCAGGTAACATGATGAGGTGCACCTGTGTTTAATTACTGGCTGTCTATTAACCTGTGTCTCTGTGTACCTTTCAGACAGCCAGGAAGAGAGAGAGTGGTGACACCATGTCATGTGTGTGTATATGTCTCTACTAAGTTGTATAAATCACTTTAAAGTGTGAATAAAACTGAAGCTTACTTTGAACGAGAACACCAGCTTCCAGTTCTTCATTAACCACCCCCACAAAAGTGTTACAATGGTGCCAAAACCTGGGAGTGAAGAAGGAACGCTGCCATGGAGTCCGAACCAGTCAGAGAACTCCTCCAAACACTCGCCAACAACCTCCAGTGCCAGCAGCACGCCCTCATCATGCTGTCAGTAGACGAGGGGTGGGGCTTCCAGGCTCTGCTCAAAGCCCAAGCAGAAGACTGGTGGGTGATCCAGAGCTGGACCCAGTCAACAGGTGCTCCAGTGGTTGTCCCTGTGGCCAGCATGCCCATCCAGCTGGTCAAGATGGGGCTGCAGGATGACCCTGATGCCTTCCTCAAACTATTTGAGTGTGTCGCAGAGGCAAACTCATGGCCAACCTCACAGTGGGCGGCTCATCTATTGCCATTCCTGTCGGAGGAAGTCCAGCTCGTGGCTCGGCAGCTCCCAGCCACCAGCATGCTGGAGCACCCCAACCTGAAGCGAGCCATCCTACAGCGGGTTGGCCGCAACCCAGAAGAGCAGTGCCAGCACTTCCACTCTCTGGCATACAGCAAAGTGGGCCAGCCATTTGCATTCACACAAAAGCTCTGAGACGTTTCCAACAGTGGCTGCTGGCAGGCAAGTGCGACATCGAGACCATCCTAGAACGAGTGACACTAGAGCAGTTCGTCATCCAGTTTCTGAGTGAGATGTCAGCATGGATCCAGTGTCACTGAGCAGTGTTGCTGGAGGAGGCAGTCCGGCTGGCTGAGGACTACCTGATGTTTCTGGGAGCAGGCACACCTGCAACTTCTCCTCTGCTCCCTCTCACTTTTGCTTTCTCCCCCTCTCTCTCCTCTCCCCCCCCCCAAATTGCATCCCCAATGCACCATAGGCTTCCCCTGATCAAGCCAGAGCATACAGGATAGTTGTGAGTATTCAAGAGGGTACACATCAGGTTTTGGTGGATTCTGGTTGTAATCAGACCTTCATACATCAAAGACTGATTCAATGCGGGGCACTGGGAAATGCACAATTGGTGAAAGGTCAAGTGTGTGCACAGGGATATACACAAATATCCACTAATGCCCGTCACTATTCACTTCAGGAGAAAAACATAGTGTGGAGGCGGCAGTTAGTCTGAGCCTCACCCACCCACTGATTTTGGGAAAAGATCGGCTGGGGTTTAAAACCTTAATGAAACAGTTAGTAGTGGGTGGGTCCTGCAGTAGCAAATCACGGGTGAATCCCGCCACAATGTTAGCTGGTGAGACGGTCCTAAGGCCGTCCACATCAGCTCCATGTCTTGATGACACAGAGAGGGAGGACAGCTCTCCTCTCTCTCTGGGGAATCCCTTAGGGAATTTCCTATTGGAGCAAGCATGCGACAAGTCTCTGAGACATGCTTTTGACCAAGTGAAAATAATTGATGGTCAAATCCTCCAGCCTAACATTGCGCTATTCTTCCCATATTTTTGTATTATCAAGGATAGGCTGTATTGAGTGACACAGAACACTCAAACGAAAGAAAAGATGACACAGTTGTTGGTCCCAAAGAGCTGCAGGGAACTTTTATTCCATGTGGCTCATCATAATCCTATGGCTTGGCATTTGGGGCAGGATAAAACGCTAAATCGTCTCACGGCCCATTTCTATTGGCCAGGGATTCGTGCCAATGTCTGCAGGTGGTGTGCAGCATGTCACGAATGCCAGCTGGTAAAACTAGCAGCCACACCAAAAGCACCATTGTGCCCATTATAATTAATTGAGATCCCCTTTGAAAGAATTGGCATGGATCTCGTTGGGCCATTGGATCGATCTGCACGCAGGTATTGCTTTCTTTGTGTTAGTCATCGTGGATGATGCAACATGATATCCAGAAGCAGTGCCTTTCCACAATATCTCAGCACGCAGTGTTGTGGAGGCACTCTTCTGTGTTATCTCCTGAGTTGGGATTCTGAAAGAAATCCTAACTGATCAAGGCACTACTTTTACGTCACGCACACTGCACGAATTGTACAAATTATTGGGGATTAAATTGATTTGTGCTAGTGTTCATTGTAATGGCAGACTCATTTACCATCACATAATGAGGGAGACGACAACAAAAGTAAGTTTTAAGAAATTTATTTAAACAACAAAAAAAACATGTCTAGGGATAAAATACAGGAGTGAGGTTATGCGTGAGTGGATACAAATAAAAAAGGTCAGTATATAAGATAGTGTTCAAAATAACAAAAGAATGAAGCACAAGGAAAAAGAATAAGAGCTGGAAACAGAGAGAGAGAACAAGCAGGTAGTACCAGTCAAGACAGAGAGAGAAACAGCCTAGTGAGGCCATAGGCGCCAGCCCCTTTATAGTCCCAGCTGGCATTACAGGTGTACCTAATTAGGTAATCAGGTACCAAGACCCAGCCCTGCCCATGCACTGACAGTGTTGGGCCTGAAGGGGGCATAGCTGGGCATAACACCTCCCTCACTAAAAAGAGGTTTGCCCTAGTAAACCTCAAACTCCAGTCATCAGGCCAACTACCCCTTACCAGGGTCCATCACCAAAACAGCAACTTGTAGATCCTGGGCACTAGGACTACAAAAGCAAAGTGAACAAGACAAAAAAAACCACCAAAGTTATAGTATTGAAGAAAAAAAAACACACACACATTAGGCTCTAGATAGCGCATCTGCTACAACATTATCCTTTCCCCTAATATGTAATATTTTAAGTGGATATTGCTGTAAAATCAAACTCCAACGCATAACGCGTTGGTTTTGATTGCGCATACGGTCAATGAAGACTAGGGGATTGTGATCCGTATATACCTCAATGGGTCTCGAGGATGAGCCTAAATAAACTTCAAAATGCTGAACAGCTAGAATTAAGACCAGCGCTTCCCTCTCTACAGTGGAGTACACCTGTTGATGTTGGTTAAACTTTTTACTGAAGTACCCCACTGGGTGTTCAACGCCATCAGAACCCAGCTGTAACAGCACAGCCCCAGCACCACTCTCACTGGCGTCAACAGCACTAAACGGGCAATCAAAATTTGGGGCCAAAAGCACCGGAGCAGACACAAGCAAAGCCTTTACGTTGTCAAAGGCATCCTGACACTTGTCAGTCCACTGAAATGGAACTTTGGGACTAAGCAAGTTTGTCAGAGGCAACACTACAGATGCAAAATTTTTACAAAACGCCCTGTAATATCCTGTCATCCCAAGAAATCTTCGAAGTGCTCGACGGTCTCCAGGCACAGGGAAACTACAAACTGCTTCAACTTTGGCCCTTACAGGCCAGACTTCACCTCCACCCACCACCTTACCAAGATAGGTAACACTAGCCAGAGGTGGAAAAACCCGGGTGCAGAAAGTAAAAACCCTGCCACATTTTTGCTCCAGCCAATTCAATGAACCAGCTGATCCTAATTACCACATCCCCTAAGCCAGGTTGATGAGCTAATTGGTGAAATCACCTGTGTTGAGAGCACAGGCAGAAGGAAAACCTAAGCAGGACTTTTACTTTGTCAATTCAGTTTTTCCACCTCTGACACTAGCCTTGCCAAACTCGCACTTAGCAAGATTTACTGTTAAGTTAGCTGCAGCCAGTCGAGAAAAAAGTTCTTTAATTTGATCAATATGACTGGACCAATTACTACTGTATAGAACGACGTCATCTAAATATGCGTCACACCCACGCATCCCTGCCAAGACTCAATTAATGAGTCGTTGGAAGATAGCAGGAGTGTTCCTAACCCCAAAGGGCATGACACAATACTGCAGGAAATTATCTGGGGTTACAAAAGCAGATAACTCTTTAGCCCTAGATGTCAATGGGACCTGCCAGTATCCCTTTAGGAGATCAAACTTACTAACAAATTTAGCGGACCCAACACGGTCTATACAGTCATCACAGCATGGTAAGGGGTAACAATCAGGTTTAGTAACTGCATTAAGGCGTCTATAGTCAGTGCAGAAGCGATAACTCCCATCAGGCTTGTTTACTAGCAGGCAGGGAGAGCTCCATGCACTAAAACTTGGCTCAGCCAGGTCATGCGCCAACAGGTAGTTAACTTCTTGTTGCAGCAGTCCCCTCTTCGTAGGATTGACCCGATATGCATGTTGTTTAATGGGCTGCGCACACACACATCAATATCGTGCTCAATAACAGAGATACGAGATGGAACATCAGGAAAAAGACTTAAGAAGGACTTAATCAACTCAATAACATCTGCTCTTTCCAACTCAGTCAGATGAGAGAGGTGTGAGGGCAAGTCTGCTAAAAACTTTGAATTCCGTAGGCGACCCACCACCATTGCCTGTGATGGGCCCCTAACCCCCTCATCCAACTCCTCACTGACAGGATACAAAACCATAGAAGTAGCCACCGTAGAAGGCCCAAGTGCAACACCAGTAGAGTCCACTACGGGCATGGTGGAAACCAAACTAACAGGTGTAGGTGTCAACAAATTAAGATAAGGCTTCAAAAGGTTAATGTGGCAAACTTGCACCTTCTTCTGACGATCTGGTGTGCTCAAGAGATAGTTACTGTCTGACAGACATTTTACAACCTTATATGGACCACTAAATTTAGCTTGAAATGGGCTACTCAAAAGAGGCAAAAGTGCAAGGACCTTATCACCTGGAGCAAAAGTACGTTGCTCTGCCTTGCGATTAGAAAGTCGCTTCATTTTTAACTGAGCTTTCTCAAGCTTATGTCTCGCAGCAGCCCTAGCCTCATAAAGGCGGTAACGAAACCCACCATCATAATCCTGAACATTAACAGGAACCTTATCCACACTCCACTCATCTGCCAGAACTGCAGTTGGGCCTCTAACCACATGTCCAAATACAAGATCATTTGAGCTAAAGCCCAGACTTTCTTGAACTACCTCCCTGATGGCTAGCAGTAGCCAGGGTAAACCCTCTTCCCAATCAGACCCAAGTTCTACACAGTAGGACCAGAGGAGGAACTTCAGAGTCTGATGGAATCGTTCTAGGGCCCCCTGACTCTGGGGATGGTAAGCACTGGATATATTATGTCTCGCTTTCAATTGTTGCAATGCCCTTTTGAACTGTTTAGACATGAAATTGGACCCTTGGTCACTCTGAATGACCTTTGGAATTCCGAATGTGGACATGAAGCTACTCAGAGCCTTTAATACCGACTTGGCAGTGATTGATCTCAATGGGTATGCTGCCGGATACCGAGTGGATTGGCACATCACCGTCAAAAGGAAACTATGCCCCGCCTTAGAGCGGGGTAATGGGCCAACACAATCAACAATAAGATGTTCAAAAGGAGTTGACACTACTGGAATGGACTGCAATGGAGCAACAGGAATCCGTTGGTTAGGTTTACCAGTTAGTTGACACACATGGCATGACTGTACATAAACAGACATCTTCTCGCATTTTTGGCCAAAAGAACCTACGCATAATCCTATCATAGGTCTTTCTGACCCCAGTATGTCCAGCTACACCACTGTGGCCTAGATCTAGAATTGCCTTCCGAAATTTTGATGGAACAACCACTTGCAAAAATGTTTCAAAGTGGATGTTTTGCCTAAACACATATCTCCTATACAACAGTCCATCCTGCAAAAAATAAAGGGAGTTATTATACTGAGCCTGCTCAGATGCCATCTCAAACAAAGGTTTTAAAGAAGAATCAATGGCCTGCTCCTTTATCAATTCCTCACGTGAAACCTTAAACAAATCAGGCAAAGAGACATCAAGCTTGTCATGTAGGATAGCAGGTATAAACTCACCATCAGCGACTTCTAAAGGAGGGTCTACCTTCTCAGCCTTAGTTTCCTCCTCAGAGTCATCACTTCCAACAGAAGTAGTCGCTAGCTCCCCTACAGGCAGGTCAGAGGAAGTACCATCTACAACACCAGGTGAAGTAAGAAATGTATTCTCTAAAGGCACAATATCAGAATCGATACCACGTTTTACCATGGCACGAGTAACAGCACACGCTGGAAACAAATCTAGGTTACCTAGTGGACTTGGGTCAGACATAACTGGTAACTTTTCTTCAAGCAGACAAACGGGCTTAACGATAGGTGGAGAGACAGCATCAGTAGAATCCCAAACTTTCCCCCCAGCTAAATCATTACCCAAAATAAATGAAACACCGGGTACAGGGAGACACTGACGCACTCCCACCACAACATCACCGGTGACTAGCCGAGAAGACAAATGAACTGTGTGTAGAGGCACCTGCATGAACGTCATTTCAAAACCCCTTACTAGAACATGTGCACCTGTGGCACTACTTTCGGAAAAAGGCAAAACATCAGCCAATATAAAAGATTGAGCTGCTCCAGTATCTCTCAGTATGCGCACTGGCACACGATGTGACTCACCCGGCAAAGACACCAAACCATCAGTAACAAAGGGGGTATAGTCAGCATCAATACATTTACCTACTTCAGTAGCAACAGTAGACCCAACACTCATGGCACCAACAGACTGACCCATCCCACAAGAAGTCACCAAGCCAAAGCCTTTGGCACTCTTGTTCTTTTTGTTGCGAGCTGCACAGTCATTTGCCTTATGCCCTACCCTCTTACAGTAAAAGCATATAACTGTCGCTTTACTAGGGGAAGGGGGGGCGAGTAACGTTAAAGGAAGACGTGGCGGTATCAAAGGAAGATGCATGCTGCACGTTATCCCCACCAGCAGGCTGTTTATTCCTAACAGTATCGGTGTTTACTCGGCTGGCTACCCCAGCGGCCATCAGGAACACGCTTGTGCGTCAGCACGTATTTGTCAGCAAGGACAGCAGCTTCCTCTAATTTAAGCACCTCCTGCTCATTCAGGTAAGTAGCCACAGTGTCAGGCAGACAGTTTTTAAAATCCTCCAAGAGAACCATCTGTCTCAGGTCTTCTTTGGACACTACTTTCAGCGCACTGCACCATCGATCAAACAGTGTTTCTTTTTTTTGTGCAAATTCTACAAAAGTCTGCTGCTCTAACTTCTTTGTGTTCCTAAAGCATTGGCGATAAGCCTCAGAGACCAACTCATAAGCATGCAAAATTGTCTTCCTAACCGTATCGTAATCCTTTGCCTGCTCAACAGCTAACGCAGAAAAAACCTCCTGTGCCTTACCAATGAAGACACACTGCAGTAAGAGAGGCCATATCTCTTTGGGCCAGCCAAGTGTGGTTGCTACCCTTTCAAAGTGAGCAAAGTATCTATCCACATCCTCCTCAGAGAAGGGTGGAACAAGCCGTATATTTTTAGCAACATCAAACTTGGGTTGCTGGGGACTAACAGAATCACCTGTGGGTAGTGTGGGCTTACGTGAACCAAGCTCCAACTCTAGCCTTCGCATGGCCAAGGCATGTTCTCGCTCTTTATCACGTTGTTCTCACTCTTTATCACGTTCCTCACACTCCAAGTGCTTCAACTGCACCTGAAACTCGAGTTTCCTCAGCTCCACATCCCTCTGAAACTCTAGCTGTTTCACTTTGAAAGTCCCATCTTCGCTCTCAACCTTAGGTTCATCTAACTGTGTCTGCAGTTCAGATGTAGTTGTCATTTCACCTACCACTAACACACCTTTCTCCTGTAACTGATCTCTAACTGAAAAAAAACAATGACTCCTTTAAACTTCTCTCCTGTGATGTAATCTGAAGTTCATAATATTCTGCCACTTCACACAGCTGTGCTTTTGTCATTATTGCCAACAAGTCTTCCGACGGACTGGCACAAAAATCTTCAACAGGCCCCATTATTAACTAGACTAAATTATAATAGGCCACAACTAACTGTGAGAACAGCTCCCTACTCACCAATAGGTGCAAATTCAACACAGTGTAATTTACAAATGCCTAACCCAGAAGCAATCAAATAAACGAGGCACAGAAAAAAATCTCAGCTACTACTGCTTTTCTCTCACTCACAATAATGATTAAACTACCATTACACAACGTGCAAGAAATGCACAAAAACTGGTAAACACCAGAATAAATCACAAACGTACTTGTCGCAGTATCAAAGCATACGCAAACAAGGTTAAACATGCACACCTCACCTTACAAAAGGCTACAAACTAACAAGTTGCAAACAGCGTAGCGCATGCACTAAACGAGGCACCAACCTCCACAAATTGCAACTTAAACAGCTTAATTAAGCGCAGCGAGACAGAGCACCCGAACACACAGCATCAATCGATCTAAAAATAGATCCATAAATGTTCTACACGGTACTCCGCACACAAACAGTAGACAATTAATGTGAACACATTCTACTGACAAATAAAAAGAGGATAGGCTTACCACATCCGCATAAACCACTTACCCCAACGTGACTCCAGGTGAGACCATCAGCCGGTCGCCGGCGAAATTCCTACAGCAAATAAAACACAGTCCTCTGGTAACCTAATTACCTAGCCCCAGAAGCTAACTAACCTTGCTAGTCTTCAGGAGCCTGCTGGCCTTGGGGCGGCTGGTTAACGCTGAACTCGCAACAGTGTTACACTTTTCGAAGCGTGCCCCTGACAGGAGAGATAACTCCCGACCAGGATTACCACCAAAAACAAATAACTAAAATAACAAAGGCAAAATAATAACCAGTGCACCGAAGGAAAGGCAATACCCAGCTGGAGCACTCTACCTAACCAGAGACTGCAATAAAGCCAAACAAACCAAACAAATGGGCTCACCTGAAACCACTTGAGTCTATGATCCAAACCAATTAAAACCCCCGGACGAGCGCCTAAATTATGTAACGGCAGACTCATTTACCATCACATAATGAGGGAGACGACAACAAAAGTAAGTTTTAAGAAATTTATTTAAACAACAAAAAAAACATGTCTAGGGATAAAATACAGGATTGAGGTTATGCGTGAGTGGATACAAATAAAAAAGGTCAGTATATAAGATTGTGTTCAAAATAACAAAAGAATGAGGCACAAGGAAAAAGAATAAGAGCTGGAAACAGAGAGAGAGAGAGAGAGAGAGAGAGAACAAGCAGGTAGTGCCAGTCAAGACAGAGAGAGAAAGAGCCTAGTGAGGCCATAGGCACCAGCCCCTTTATAGCCCCAGCTGGCATTACAGGTGTACCTAATTAGGTAATCAGGTACCAGGACCCAGCCCTGCCCGTGCACTGACAGTGTTGGGCCTGAAGGGGGCATAGCTGGGCATAACATCATCATCTACAAATGGATGGGCTGGTCGAATGATTTAACCAAACACTGAAAAACATGATTTGTAAGTTTGTTCGCGGGAATGCTAAAAACTGGGATTGGTGGCTCAACCCTCTGTTGTTTGCAGTGCATGAGGTCCTACAAGCCTTCACCGGGTTTTCACCATTTGGAGTTGCTGGATGGGTGAAAGCCCCGTGGGGTCTTAGACACCATTAGAGAAAGTTGGGAGGAAGGGCCTTCTAAAAGTAAAAATGAAATTCAATATGTTCATGACCTGCTCCTCCTACTCAAGCGAGTAGGACGCTTCTTTGCTTTGCTCCTGCTTGATCTTTATTTTACTTTACTTTCTCATTTAATTTCCACTACTTTTTCATTTTATTTTTCATCTTTATAAGCTTTTAATTTTAATTTAATTTCCACTATTTCTTCATTTTATTTTTCATCTTTATAAGATAAGTTAGCTTTTAAAACAAAATGCCAGGGGGCAAAAAATCCAGGAGATCCTGCAGAAAATGCACAGAACTAGAACAGAGGATTTCTATCCTGGAATCAAAGATTGATGCTCTGCCAAAGACGGACGAATTAAGAGCAATATCTCAGGAAAGGAGTACAGAAACAGTGGCTGAGAATGCAGAGAATGTACCCCGACAAGCCGATGACATTGCAGATCGAGTGGATGAATTCATCGATCTAACAGGGCAAAATGTGAGTACAGATGAAAATAAAAACAGAAGAACCTCAACACCAGCTTGTTCTGATACTATGCGACCCATGCTCCACAGCCATGCTATCAGAAATAAAGCTAGGTCTACAAATTACAATAGGATTTACAATCCTATGGAAAATCCACAGCCCATAAGGCTTCAGAACAAATTTGAATGCCTCAGGGATGTGGAAGCGGAATTTTCAGGTGGACAAACACATCGTAAAAAGAAATTGCATCACAACCGAAGAGCTGTGGGAAGAGGCAAAAAGCAGCTCAAAACACCACCTGATCCCACAACCCTTGTTCTTGGTGATTCCACTGTAAGACATTTAAAAGGACATGGAATGATTATTTGCTGCCTTCCAAATGCATCCATCTCTGACACCAAAGACAGCATTTTGAAACTCATGTCCGAGCATAAAACTATCAAACGTATTGTTGTGCATGTGGGAGCAAATGATGTTTTCAGAGAACAGCTGTTTGTCCAAGAGGACTTCAAAAAACTCTTCTCATCTCTATAAGACCGGAATACAATCTTTTATCAGTGGCCCACTTCCTGCAAGGGGAAGTTTTGCATTTAGTCGACTTTTCAGTCTTAACACCTGGCTTGGAAAAACTTGTTTTTCATCTGGTATGAACTTTATAGACAATTTTAACCTTTTCTGGAATCGCAGAGAATTTTTCAAGCCAAACAGCACTGAACTTAGCTGGATTGGGACCAAAGTTTTAGCAGATCATTATAGACTTGCAATTTTCTCTCAGTCAACATTGAAGAAAACAGTTGATAAGATGTCGCAGACTGACCTAGTTACAAATATAAACAATTCCTCTGCAATGTCAAAACAATCATCTATGCAAGTCTTCACCAAGGACACACAGCCATCTGGAGCAGACTGCCAAGAACCATCTGGAGCAGACTGCCAAGGACAACAACAATCACATGGAGAATGTGAGCATGCGATTTTATCATGCGATTCCATCCAGATTAAGGACCTGACTAAAGATAACCATGTCAAGGTTGCTTCGTCCACTTCTCGACCCCATGCAACTATCACAGAGACAATCAGTGAGACAGTCACCACAGAGACAGTCATGGAGACACTTACAAAGGCCTCACCAAAGTCTCGCTCTTCTGATTTTATCGTACCATCTCTGTCTCCCCCTTGCATGGATTTCCCAAATAGTATGCAAAGACTGATGCAAATGGCTACACTCTCTTTTTCCAGCCCAAATCTGTCGCGACAAGCTGTGTACCCAGTTCATCAAAAATCAACCAACAGACTGAACTGTGTTCGCCCAGGACTTTCAGCTGGCTACCAATCTTTTTCACCATCTAAAAGATACATGACATCTCCAATCCTCTCAATCTCAAACAAAATGGAACATAAAGAAAGTCTAGTATGATGTGCTGGGGGTCCCTGCATTGGGTGTAGTTTTGAAAACAAGCTGGGACCCAGTATGCCTATGCCATTCTCTATTCCTGTGTTGATAAGAAATAGAAAACATAGAGCATATTTAACCCAGGGGGTAAACTAGTCTAGTCTCCTTCCTGTTTCAAAACAACATCAGAGTGCCCAAGTGGATATTACTTCTCGACTTTCTGTAAAGCTAGCTCTTCTGAACGTTAGATCACTTTCAAACAAGTCATTTTTAATTAATGATCTTATCTGCAAACATAATCTTGATTTTTTGCTTCTAACTGAAACTTGGCTGGATCAAGCAAATAGTGCTACCACCCTTATTGAAGCAACTCCCCCAAATTTAAATTTTATGAATGTTACCCGACAGGGGAAAGGTGGAGGGATCGCAAATATATTCAAAGTCTCTTTTCAATGTAAACAATCCTCACTTGGTGATTTTACATCCTTTGAACACTTATGTGCAATTGTTACATGCTCTCCTAACATATTATTATTAACTATTTACAGGCCTCCGAGACATTCAGCCAAAGTTTTTCTGGAAGAGTTTGGTGAACTGTTGTCAGTCATTTGCTTAGAGTTTGACTGTCTTATTATATCTGGGGATTTTAACTTGCATGTAGATAATCCTGAAAACACTTATGCCAATGAACTACTTGCACTTATTGACAACTTCAACCTAGTACAACATGTACAGGGGCCGACCCACTCTCGTGGTCATACCCTTGACCTTGTCATCACAAAGGGTCTTACTGTTTCTACTACTGTTGTTGACCTGGCCTTATCTGATCATTTCCGTGTTCTCTGATGTTTCTATGTCTCCTCACATTCAGAACAGCTCAATGACTATGGGTAGGAGAGTCATAAACGACAACACGTGTTCTCTTTGAGCAAGCTCTCTCTCAGATCTCGACCAAAATGTCAGACTCTGTAGATGATTTACTGGAAATTTTTTATTTAAATATGACCCAAATTATGGATGATATTGCTCCATTCAAAATCAAGAGTCAATGATAAGCAGAAAGCACCATGGAAGCAATACCCATCTGTTAAACTGTTAAAGAGAGAATGTAGAAAGACTGAAAGAAAATGGCGCAAAACTAAACTTCACATCCATTATCAAATCCATAAAGAGATGCTTTGTAAATATAATTATGAAATTCGTAAAGCAAGACAGTCTTTCTTCTCCAACATCAACAGGAATATGAACAATGCCCGTGTGCTATTTTCAACAGTAGAGAAGCTAACTAATCCCCCACCACAATTAGTACCTGAACTTCTATCAGTTAATAAATGCAATGAGTTTGCATCCTTCTTCAAAGGTAAAATTAATAAAATACGACATAATATTGTTCATAATATATCTCAGTTGCAAATAATTGAAAAACTGCAATCACCAGTGACAGACAGATAACTTCAACACAATGTCAGAATTTTGTTTAATTGATTATGAGACTCTTGAAAAAAACTGTACAAAATCTCAGTTCCTCAACATCTGAATTGGACATTCTGCCCACCAACTTTTTTAAGTCTGTTCTTCATCTTATAATTACAGATGTGCTTCAAATCATAAATACATCCCTAGAGACTGGCGTTGTTCCTGTGTCCTTGAAAAAAGCCGTTGTAAAGCCCCTACTTAAAAAGAATAATCTGGATGCTTCAGTATTAAATAACTACAAGCCAATATCAAATCTACCATTCATCGGGAAAATCCTTGAAAAAATTGTCTTCAATCAATTAACTGCCTTCTTGATATCAAACAGCTGTTTTGATAATTTTCAATCAGGATTTCGTGCCAATCATAGCACTGAAACAGCGCTGATTAAAGTTATAAATGACATGCGTCTTAATACTGATGCAGGCAAAACATCGGTCCTGGTGTTACTGGACCTCAGTGCAGCTTTTGATACTGTTGATCACAACATACTGCTATATCGACTTGAACATTGGGTTGGGTTGACTGGTAAAGTTATCAATTGGTTAAAATCATACTTAAAAGATAGAAGCTTCTTTGTTACCATGGGAAATTGTACCTCAACGTCAATGTCCTTGACCTGTGGTGTCCCCCAGGGGTCGATTCTTGGACCATTACTATTCAACCTTTATATGCTCCCACTTGGGCAAATTATCAAGAACAATTCAATTTTATATCACTGCTATGCAGATGATACCCAAATTTATTTTGCTCTATCACCTAATGATTATGCCCCCCTTGAATGTCTCTACCAGTGTATCGATCAAATCAACAACTGGATGTCACAAAATGTTCTTCAGCTGAACTCAGATAAAACAGAAGTAATTCTATTTGGGAAAAAAAGATGAAAGACTCAGGATTACCACTATTTTTGACACAAAAGGGATTAAAACAAAAGATATGGTTAAAAATCTTGGTGTTTTCATTGACAGCGAGCTAAACTTTGACAGTCACATGAAAGCAATCACTAAAACGGCATTTTATCACCTAAAAAACATTTCCAAACTAAGAGGACTTATGTCAAAAAATGATCTGGAAAAACTGATACATGCCTTCATCTCTAGTAGGGTTGATTACTGCAATGGCCTTTTCACAGGCCTGCCAAAAAAACCCGTCAAACGACTTCAGCTGGTTCAAAATGCAGCGGCGAGGGTTCTCACACAAACAAAAAGAACAGAGCACATTACTCCAATTCTAAGGTCCCTTCACTGGCTTCCAGTAAGCTACAGAATTGACTTTAAAGCATTGCTGCTGGTGTACAAATCTCTAAATGGTACAGGGCCCAATTACCTCTCTGATATGTTGCAGCGGCCTAACCCAATCAGATCTACCAGATCGCAGCAGAAAAATTTACTGTTAAAACCTGTTGTTAAAACAAAGTGTGGTGAAGCAGCTTTTAGCTACTATGCAGTGCAGCTATGGAACCAACTGCCAGAGGACATTAAAAATGCTCCTGCTGTTGGCAGCTTCAAATCTAGACTAAAGACCAAGCTGTTTTCAGATGCTTTCTGCTAAATTATTAATATTGCCATCGCTACATGTTTTAAACTCTTTACTTTTACAGTCTCTCCATGTTTTAAATTTTACTTAACTTTTATTCTATTTTATTCTGCTGTTTTTTTTAATTGAACTTCTCATTTTATTATTTTATTTCTACTATTGTTTAATTCTTATTAATTTTCTTCCCCATTTATTTTATGTAATTTTATTTTCTATTG
Source organism: Neoarius graeffei (assembly GCF_027579695.1). NCBI lineage: Eukaryota > Metazoa > Chordata > Actinopteri > Siluriformes > Ariidae > Neoarius > Neoarius graeffei. Next base: position 3,271,365 of record NC_083575.1, on the reverse strand, counting down.
TTTACTGTTTTGCTTTTACTTCTGTAAAGCACATTGAACTGCCACTGTGTATGAAATGTGCTATAGAAATAAACTTGCCTTGCCTGAGAGCAAAACTCCACACACTGAGTCACATAACCCAGAAAAATTTGCTACAGGCCCAAGAACATCAAGCTTGCCTGTACAACAGAGGGGCATGACTAAGGGAATTTGCACTGGGAGACAAAGTCCTCATTTTACTGCCCACTTCAAGTTCAAAATTGCTTGCCAAGTGGCAAGGGCCCTTTGAGGTCACACTGGGAATTGGGGAGGTCGACTATGAGGTCAAACGGCCAGATAGGGGCGACACGTCAAATTTACCACCTCAATCTCCTGAAACTGTGGAAAGAAGAGGTTCCTGTGGCTCTGGCGATGGTAGTTCTGGAGAGGGCAGAGCTGGGACCAGAGGTAAGTCTAAGAAGTGTGGCCCAATTCACCCCGGTCCCCTGTGGAGACCACCTCTCACTGTCCCAGAGAGCACAGGTCATTAGGTTGCAGGAGGAAATCTCTGATGTGTTCTCGTCCCTCCCTGGTCACACTAACCTCACAGAACACCACATTGAGACTCCCCCAGGGGTGGTGGTGCACAGCCGCCTGTATCGGCTCCCGGAGCACAAGACAAATGTGGTTCGGGACAAACTCCATGCTATGCTGAAGATGGGGGTAATTGAGGAGTCACACAGTGACTGGAGCAGCCCAGCGGTCTTGATTCCAAAGACCGACAAGCAGGTCCAGTTCTGTGTGGACTGTAGAAAAGTCAACGCGATATCTAAATTTAACACATATCCGATGCCTCGCATTGATGAACTGCTCAATTGGTTAGGTGTGGCTCGCTTTTACTCAACACTGGATTTAACAAAGGGATATTGGCAGATCCCCTTGACTCCATTATCCCGCGAGAAAACGGTCTTTTCCACTCTGTTTGGTTTAAACCAATTTGCCACCCTTCCTTTCAGGTTGTTTGGGGCCAAATTCTCTGTCCCCACAATGCGGCGGTCTACTTAGATGACAATCATTTATTGTAATGATGAGGAACTGCCACCTTATTGTGGTGGAGGGGTTTGTGTGCTTGAATGATCCTAGGAGCTATGTTGTCAGGGGCATTATGCCCCTGGTAGGGTTTCCCAAGGCAGACAGGTCCTAGGTGACAGGCCAGACCAAGAGCAGTTCACCAAAAACCCCCTATGGAGAAAAAATCCAGGACCGTGATGTCACCCGGTAGGACGCAGCCGGGGCCCCACCCTGGAGCCAGGCCCGGGGTTGGGGCTCGTATGCGAGCGCTTGGTGGCCGGGCCTTTGCCCATGGGGCCCGGCCGGGCTCAGCCCGAAGAGGTGACGTGGGCCCGACCTCCTGTGGGTTCACCACCCACAGAGGTAGCAGTAGGGGTTTGGTGCAATGTGGATTGGGTGGCAGTCGAAGGCAGGGGCCTCGACGACCTGATCCCCAGACACAGCGGCTGGCTGTTGGGACATGGAATGTCACTTCGCTGGGGGGGAAGGAGCCTGAGCTTGTGCGGGAGGTTGAGAGGTACCGGCAAGAGATAGTCGGGCTCACCTCCACGCATAGCTTGGGCTCTGGAACCCAGCTCCTCAAGAGGGGCTGGACTTTCCACTTCTCTGGAGTCGCCCGTGGTGAGCGGCGGCGGGCTGGTGTGGGCTTGCTTATAGCTCCCCAGCTCAGCCACCATGTGTTGGAGTTTACCCCAGTGAACGAGAGGGTCGCCTCTCTGCGCCTTCGGATTGGGGAGAGGGCTCTTGCTGTTGTTTGTGCCTACGGGCCAAATAGCAGTATAGAGTATCCGGCCTTCTTGGAGTCCCTGGGAGAGGTACTGAGGGGTGCTCAGACTGGGGACTCCATTGTGCTACTGGGGGACTTCAATGCTCACATGGGCGACGACAGTGTCACCTGGAGGGGCGTGGTTGGGAGGAACGGCCTCCCCGATCTGAACCCGAGTGGTGTTTTGTTATTGGACTTCTATGCTAGTCACGGTTTGTCCATAACGAACACCATGTTCGAGCATAGGGGTGTCCATAAGTGCACGTGGCACCAGGACACCTTAGGTCGGAGGTCGATGATCGACTTTGTAGTCGTTTCATCTGATCTCCGGCCCTATGTCTTGGACACTCGGGTGAAGAGAGGGACTGAGCTGTCAACTGATCACCACCTGGTGGTGAGTTGGATCCGCTGGCGGAGGAGGAAGCTGGACAGACCTGGCAGGCCTAAACGTATGGTGAGGGTCTGCTGGGAACGTCTGGCCGAGCACTCTGTTGGGGAGGTCTTTAACTCCCACCTCCGGGAGAGCTTTTCCCAGCTTCCGAGGGAGGCGGGGGACATTGAGTCTGAGTGGACCATGTTCTCTACCTCCATTGTGGACGCAGCTGTTCGGAGCTGTGGCCGCAAGGTCTCCGGTGCCTGTCGTGGCGGCAATCCCCGAACCCGGTGGTGGACACCGGAAGTAAGGGATGCCGTCAAGCTGAAGAAGGAGTCCTATCGGGCCATGTTGACCTCCGGGACTCCTGAGGCAGCCGACGGGTATCGGCAGGCCAGGCGTGCTGCAGCTCGGGCAGTTGCGGAGGCAAAAACTCGGAACTGGGAGGAGTTCGGGGAGGCCATGGAGAAGAAGGACTATCGGTCGGCCTCGAAGAAATTCTGGCAAACTGTCCGGCGCCTCAGGAGGGGGAAGCAGTACTCTGCCAACACTGTTTACAGTGCAGGTGGGGAGCTGTTGACCTCGACTGGGGACATTGTCGGGCAGTGGAAGGAATACTTTGAGGATCTCCTCAATCCCACCGTCATGTCTTCCACTGAGGAGACTGAGGCTGATGACTCAGAGGTGGACTCGTCCATTACCCAAGCCGAAGTCACTGAGGTGGTTTGCAAGCTCTTCGGTGGCAAGGCACCGGGGGTGGATGAGATCCGCCCTGAGTATCTCAAGTCTCTGGATGTTGTGGGGCTGTCTTGGTTGACATGCCTCTGCAACATCGTGTGGCGGTCGGGGACAGTGCCTCTGGAGTGGCAGACTGGGGTGGTGGTCCCTCTTTTTAAGAAAGGGGACCGGAGAGTGTGCTCCAATTATAGGGGAATCACACTTCTCAGCCTCCCAGGGAAAGTTTACTCCAGGGTACTGGAGAGGAGAATTCGACCAATAGTCGAACCTCGGATCCAGGAGGAACAATGCGGTTTTCGTCCTGGTCGCGGAACACTGGACCAGCTCTATACCCTTCATAGGGTGCTCGAGGGTTCATGGGAGTTTGCCCAACCAGTCCACATGTGCTTTGTGGATCTGGAGAAGGCATTCGACCGTGTCCCCCGTGGTATTCTGTGGGGGGTGCTTCGGGAGTATGGGGTTCGGGGCTCTTTGCTAAGGGCTGTCCGGTCCCTGTACGAACGGAGCAGGAGTCTGGTTTGCATTGCCGGCAGTAAGTCAGACCTGTTCCCAGTGCATGTTGGACTCCGGCAGGGCTGCCCTTTGTCACTGGTTCTGTTCATAATTTTTATGGACAGAATTTCTAGGCGCAGCCAGGGGCCGGAAGGAATCCTGTTTGGGAACCACAGGATTTCATCTCTGCTTTTTGCGGATGATGTTGTCCTGTTGGCTTCTTCAAACCAGGACCTTCAGCATGCACTGGGGCGGTTTGCAGTCGAGTGTGAAGCGGCTGGGATGAGAATCAGCACCTCCAAGTCCGAGGCCATGGTTCTTGACCGGAAAAGGGTCGCTTGCCCTCTCCAGGTTGGTGGAGAAGTCCTGCCTCAAATGGAGGAGTTTAAGTATCTCGGGATCTTGTTCACGAGTGAGGGAAGGATGGAGCGTGAGATCGACAGGCGGATCGGTGCAGCCTCCGCAGTGATGCGGTCGCTTTACCGGTCCGTCGTGGTGAAGAAGGAGCTGAGCCAAAAGGCGAAGCTCTCAATTTACCGGTCGATCTACGTTCCGACTCTCACCTATGGTCATGAGCTTTGGGTAATGACAGAAAGAACAAGATCGCGGATACAAGCGGCCGAAATTAGTTTCCTTCGCAGGGTGGCTGGGCGCTCCCTTAGAGATAGGGTGAGAAGCACAGTCACTCGGGAGGAGCTCGGAGTAGAGCCGCTGCTCCTCCACATCGAGAGGAACCAGCTGAGGTGGCTCGGGCATCTTTTTCGGATGCCTCCTGGACGCCTCCCTGGGGAGGTGTTCCAGGCATGTCCCCCCGGGAGGAGGCCCCGGGGAAGACCCAGGACACGCTGGAGGGACTATGTCTCTCGGCTGGCCTGGGAACGCCTCGGTGTTCTTCCCGAGGAGCTGGCCGAGGTGTCTGGGGAAAGGGAAGTTTGGGCTTCCATGCTTAGACTGCTGCCTCCGCGACCCGGTCCCAGATAAGCGGAAGAAGACGAGACGAGATGAGGAACGGCATTTACAGCATCTTACAGTGGTCCTGAGGTCACTGAGGCACGCTGGGCTCACAGCAAACCCGAAAAAGTGTGCAATTGGATGAGTGGAGGTACGGTATCTGGGCTTCCACTTGGGTCATGGGCAGGTGCGTCCCCAAACTGATAAGACTGCAGCAAAGGGGGTGAGGCAGTTCCTGGGGCTGGCTGGCTATTATAGGTGGTTTGTGCCTAACTTTTCAGGCGTCATCAGCCGCTGACTCACCTCGCTAAAAAGAGGGCACCAGATCCGGTCCAGTGGACGGAGCCATGCGAATGGGCTTTTGCTCAGGCAAAGGCAGTTGTGTAAGGAAGCCCAGTGTTGCATCCTCCTGACTTTTCTCTCCCTTTTGTTTTACAGACCAATGCATCAGACAGAGGGCTGGGGGCCATTTTGTCCCAGGTGGTGGAGGGGGAGGAGCATCCAGTGCTGTACATCAGCCGCAAGCTCTCCATGCAAGAGTCAAAGTACAGCACCATAGAGAAGGAGTGTCTGGCTATCAAGTGGGCATTCCTCACTCTCCGGTACTACCTGCTAGCATGCCCATTCACCCTCTGTTCTGACCACACGCTGCTCCAGTGGCTCCACCGCATGAAGGATGCCAATGTGCGGATCACTCATTGGTATCTGTCCCTTCAGCCCTTTAAATTCAAGGTGGTCCTCGGGCCAGGGGCACAGATGGTAGTGGAAGATTACCATTGCCACAGGGGGGTGGGGGTGTCAGCTGCAGGCTGGACGGCACCCCAGTCTGACTCAGGCGGTGGGAGTATGTGGCAGCGGGGGCGTGGTCGAGCGTTGGCAGTGAATGGTGAGGAGGCAGGTTGAACCAGTAGGTAACGTGATGAGTTACACCTGTGTCTAATTACTGGCTGTCTATTAATCTGTGTTTCTGTGTATCTTTCAGACAGCCAGGAACGAGAGAGTGGTGACACCCTGTTGCGCACGTGTCGTGTAGTCCATCTACTAAGTAGTAAAAATCACTGAAAAGTGTAAATAAAACTGAAACTTACCTTGAACTACAGCGCCTGCTTCCAGTTCCTCATTAACGACCCCCACAAAAGTGTTAGTCTATTTTATAAACTTCCTGAAAGTGGTGTTGAGGTAAAACACATGACATCATCAAATCCACATGTACACGAGAAACACGTGCGGAATTAAAGTTCAGACCAGAAGTAAATTCTTCTCTCAGGAGTGTGGAGTGAGACAGGGACGCTACCTGAACCCAACACCGTTTAATTTATACATTAACAAACAGACCTCCATTTTATATCAATCAGCTGCACACGGTCTCACTCTGTACACACACACACACACACACACACACACACCAGGGAAACACTTACACTGCACTTCAGGGAAACACAAAACAGAAAAGTGTAGTGAATAGAATTACTAAGGATTGAAAACGAGTTCCACTGGAAATTTCAGTGCAGCAGTGAACAAGCTGAGAGAGAGAGAGAGAGAGAGAGAGAGAGAGAGAGAGAGAGAGAGAGAACAAGGAATTCTACACAATTAAAAAACAAATCCACAATCAAATCCAGCTCAAATTATCATTTAGAGATCTCCTCTGTACTAAAGTCCGATGTATTGGGGAGGCTGTTCGGATTATCCAGAGCAAAGGCCTCGCACCATGGGGGGCTTGTCTGCTGGTGCGTTTGTTTTGACCGGCATTTTGCAATGTAGTGCTCATAAACTTTGTCCACATCAGCTATTATAGGAGGACGATCTGGATAATTACTGTCATTCAGGATGATATTTATTGCCTTGCTTCTATGATTTTTCCAGCAATAAGCCAGTTCTCGTTCGCTTACCACTCTGGGGTCCCTCACTCGACTAGGTTGTGTCACTCTGCTGAGCTCAGGCTGGATGGTTCCTCGTACGAAGCGCAGCTGTTGGTCTATCCATTCGGCGAGTATCTCTGGGTCAGGTGTCGGTGGTCGCGCATTACAGAGGGGAAATTTCCGTAGGATTCTTGCGGTGTACTTTAACAAAGGTATTCCCAACGGTCTCCCGTCCCTGTGGGTTGCTGTGTAGACTCCATTTCTGTAGTATACTCCACATATAATGGTTATAAGTTTAATCCAATGACGTGGATTACTTCCGGTAAATCGTATTGTTTGTTTTTCATTGATTAATGTCCAGTGTTTTTCTAAACTGTCTCTGCTGTGCCTGAAAGCGCATCCATTCCTGGTTTGAAAGTTGACGAGTGTATCGTTCAAAGTTTATCCAGCCGTTCCGATGGCCATTTCCCAGACAATCAGCTGTCGGGTCGTGGATACGCCATCCTAAATTTAGGATCTTACCGCTTTTTAGCGCAGTTCTAATCGCTAATTTCAGGGTTGAAACCAGACACATTTTAGTATTTCTGTTATCAACACAATAGGCTCTTTCTACGTTTTCGCCGGCAGTTACGACGGGTGTAGATGTTAATTTTTTGTTTGTATTAGTGCGGCCTACTGGCGTGCTGCCTACCAGCGTGACACATGCACGCCATGACACACACACAGCTAAAAGGGTGCACGTGCACACACAAGATTCTGAAAATCCATCTGACAAATTCATCAAAACACAACGAACAGCAGCTATAGAGCCGAATTCATCCGATTCCCACCACAGCTCAAAATTCCGAGAAGATCCATCAAATACTGGCTCCACTGAAACCCGGAACCACAGTGATCCCCAGACTGACCACTCCAGAACCCGAACACGGTTCTACATCAGGAGAACAATCACACCTCGCCTGTGTGTGTGTGTGTGTGTGTGTGTGTGTCCTCAGTTTCACTGCTTACCACCGATATTCTGGATCAGGATGGTACACGCCACCAGCACCTGATACAGAAAAACAAAACACTGAGACATAAATAAAACATAAATAAACAAACAAACACACCCTTGTTTGTTTTTTTTCTGTCATAACCCATGCAGCACTAAACCCCTCATCATTCCCTCTGAGATATAAAGTGCACTAGATCAGGTGTAGAAGACGAGAAGATGAATCCACTCACCTTTCCGGCTTTGCTGAAGGCTCTCTCTCCCAGTCCTTCGTACGAGGTCACGCCTACATGAAAAAAAATTTTATATATATATATATATATATATATATATATATATATATATATATATATAAACAAACAGGAGATTTGCTGAACACTGCAGAACTGAAAACACACTCTGTTTAGAAACAGGGTGGAAGCAGAAGATTAAGCCTCTGAGCAGAAGGACACACTAGCAGGACTGGGGTTTCAGGGAAAGACCCGTGTCCCAGGTGAGGGACTGAGGGAGCAGGATAGAAGGCACAGAGGTGAGAGGTCGGAGGTTAAAGGTCACATCACCTGTCTGATCACACAGAGTAAGGAGGAGGTGGATGGAGTAGGCGGCCAAACTGGAGACCAGCAACAACAAAATACTGCACAGAACACACAGGCAGTTTAACACACAGTGTGTGTGTGTGTGTGTGTGTGTGTGTGTGTGTGTGTGTGTGTGTACACACACTGGCTCAGGATGAACATTTGAGACAAGATTAACAGCACAACATCTGGATCATTTTGAAGGAGTTGAACTTTTTATAATAATAATAATTTAAACAAAATTAATTATCAGAATGTAACTGTACATTGCATTTTTTTATTAATATTATTTTGGGTTTTTTCTGTCTCTATATGTTTCTATATAAATCAAATAAAAGTAAATAAGTAAATAAATACGACTAAGAATAATAAAATCAGCGCTGATGTCGATTTACAGGTGCTGATGATCTCGTCTCATGAAGTCGTGCATCTTCTGTGATGCTGAATGTGATAAAGCAGGAGGTTTAAAGCCCCACCTGAAGCCCAGGACACCTGTGTTGGCCATGGCGTAGGCTAATCCCAGGATCCCACTTCCCATGATGGCATTCATCAGATTAAACACAGAGAAAGTGAAAGAGGAACCTGTGGAGTCCTGAACATCCTGAAAGAGAGACAGACAGAGAGAATATAAATACTTACATATTTAATATACAATAACTTAGATTATTATCCATACAGGACACTTTTACGATGGAATACAAAAATGTGTTCTATTCCCTTCTAGCGGGTTTCATTCATTTTGTTTGATAGCATGCAATATTGTTTGCATATCGCTTATCCTACGCGTATTGCGTCACTCTACCCAATGGAGAATGAGCGCTGAATATGGTTTACGATATCGCATGGTTGTCAAGACAACATGATGTCACACGTCAGAGACGTAAAACTTCTGCACTAATGAGTGACTGTGACAATTTGCAAACAAACATGGCCGCCAGGTTTGCTTCGTTAAATACGGAAGATTTTGAGAGAATTTTGAAAGAGAAAGAAGCGCTGAACACCCGAAAGGAATTTAATAATAATTTAATATTTATAATGCGCATATTTCATGTGGATATGCTCACATGCAACTAAGATTAACAAATAAATAATATGAACTAAATTTCACTATAACAAATACATATATAAAAATGGATAAAAACTAGATAAAAACTTGTAAAATATATAGCCATATAAAAAATTCTAATCACGTTTATAGGCTAATTCAAAAAGATAAGTCTTAATATACAATTTAAACTTAGCTAAAAATTGTTCATTTCTGATTTCTATAGAAAGTGCATTCCAGAGCTTAGGGGCGGCAGACTGAAAAGCCCGATCACCCAATGGTACTTTACACTTTCCACTGGCTGGAACTAACAAAGTACCCTTGTGATTACGTAGATTATATCCAGAAGCCTTAGAAACAGAAACTAATTCAGATAGATATTGTGGTGCCAGACCATGTAAACATTTAAAAGTTAACAGTAAGATCTTAAAATGAATACGATACTTAATTGGCAGCCAGTGTAGATCAAATAATACAGGTGTAATATGGCAAGAACGAGGAAGTCCAACAACAAGCCTGGCCGCAGCATTTTGTAATCTCTGTAATTTAGTAATATGTACATCGGGAAGGCCATATAATAAGCTATTGCAATAATCTAATTTACTTGTAATAAAAGCATGAACTAACGATTCTGTTGTATAAGATAAATACTTTCTAATTCTACGAATATTGTAGAGGTGGTAAAATGATGAACAACATGTTTTTTTGATATGTTTGTGCATGTTCAAGTGGGAGTCAAACCAGGCTCCCAAGTTCTTTACAAGTTCTTTAATACATACAATGTGTATGTATAATAATAATAATAATAATAATAACTAGACCGGACAATTCCCCGGGGGAAATTGTGAGAGGATGCAGTGCGCGAAGCAATTCGGTCACGCATGTTTGCTGGCCGTGAATGTGTGACCCGCAATGATGTTTCAATGCAATGATTATGTGTGTGCTTGAGACAGCAGCCCCCCCCCCGTCACTCACTGCTCCCAGTCGGCATGGCGACGGGCCTGAGAAAGCACAGAGTGACACATAATCTTGTCAATTTTTGGCTGATTTTTGCTCAGGATCAGGCCTCGAACAATGACAAATAACTCGACACCGAAAGCAGCTATTCACAAAATTCTTTCACAGTGAGCGCTAGAAGGGTCTCCTGAATAAACTCATGTAATTTTTTTGTCTGTAGTCTTAAAAATGAGGACAGTAGACCGACTTAAAAATGACTGACTTTTCTGTCACGTTTATAATGGGTGTCAATGAGCTAAGACACACAAGGTCTTGAATTTTGTGCTGTGTTTTACGAAGGACCAGGTCTCGAACAATGACAAATAACTTGACAACGGAAGCAGCTATTCACAAAATTCTTTCACAGTGAGCGCTAGAAGGGTCTCCTGAATAAAATGATGTATTTTCTTTGTCTATAGTGTTAAAAATAACGACACTAGAGCGATTTAAAAACGAGTGACTTTTCTTTCACGTTTATAATGGGTGTCAATGAGGCCTGTCAGCTGCCCTGTCCTCAGTTTGACGCTTGTCATTCAAAAACTGTAAATCCTATCGTTTAGGTAGACACATTGTGTGAATCAGGACAAGTTTTACTACTACTTTTGAGAAAATCATGTCTGTAGAGTGAAATTTGTGGCTGAAAACACAGTTTAAGCGAGAAAGTTTGAGCTTTATTTTCAACCTCTCTCCACTCTAAGTTAACGAGCTTCACTGGTGTGTAACGCAATAGACACCCATTCAAAAGCCGGATTTTCTCCCAGAACCCACATGGCGGTTGAGCCGGGACTGATCCGAAAGTGTAGAACCTAGCAGAAAAGTTGAATGCCAGATCCACAGAGGAGAAGTTTTCCTACGTTTTAGAGTTTGAATCACGTCTCTAGGTTAAAGCATGCCAGAGCAGCGGACGTTTGAAAAACGTTGAAAAAGTGCTTTTTTTTCAATTAATTCCATAGAAATGAATGGGGTTTTTTGGGGGGATTTTTTCGCGACTACGTCGCAAAAAAATCGTATTCTATAGAGAAAAGTAATAGCATAGCGAGTCCGATCGAGCCGCACGTTTTGATATATTGTTTGTCTGTGTGCGACGTATGGTTATTGAGTTATTCGAAATCAAACTTTGCGTAGGAGGAAGAATACGGAAGAAGAAGGAGAAGAAACGCGTAGAAGAACAATAGTTGCAGTGCAAAGCACTGCATCCTAATAATAGGTGGCACGGTGGTGTAGTGGTTAGCGCTGTCGCCTCACAGCAAGAAGGTCCAGGTTCGAGCCCCGTGGCCAGCGTGTAAGTGTTTCGTATGTGAAACCAGTTCTACATCTGCTGAAGACATCCGTTCCGGCCGAGAAACAAGACGACTCTGAATTAACAAGATCCATTAAAATAAAAATTCTGAACTACATGATCTGTAAATACGATGACTCTGCAACCCAGGAACTTCTGGATATGGCATGCTTCATGGATCCAAGATTCAAAGCAAACTATATACACAGCGACAAAGTTTCACACATAAAGACAAGAGTTATGGCAGAAATGCAAACAACAACATTGAAGGTGCTTTATATTCTTCATTACACATGCTTATTGCATAATATTGAAACATGGCATATGACCAATATGTAGTCGGGGACTTTTTTCACTCTGTATTTTCTGTATTGTAGGAAGGACAGCTGTCTGATACTGGGGCCCAGAGTGTGGATCCACATTGCACCACTTCAAAGAAAGCAAGAAAATCACTGGGCAGTTTCTTCAAAAAGGCCCCAATCCCCGTTTCACCTTCTGCACAACTGGAACAAGCCATAGAAGCTGAGCTGAATAGCTACTTGCTGTCTCCTACCATAGACAGTGATGCAGACCCCCTAGCCTGGTGGAGACTACACATGGTGAACTTCCTACAGCTAAGTAAACTGGCCAGAAAGTATCTCTGCATACCTGCAAGCAGTTCACCTTCAGAAAGACTGTTTAGCACATCAGGGAATATTGTGACATGCGAACGCACATGCTTAAAGCCAAGCAAGGTGAACCTGCCTTAACGTAAGCGCACACGCGCACACACCCACACACAATTTGTTCTTATAGTATTACAGTTGGTAATCCATGTTGTGGCTGATTTCCCATTGCACTAGCCGTTTTAGCCAAGAATTCACCATTTATATATTATTTTTACTGATATTTTATGTTGTTTTTTTGTTTAATGTAATTTCATGTAATGCAATTTCATTTGAATGCTTTAAGCTGTTTTCAGGTTTTTGTTTATTGTTGAACATTCATGGATTTGTGGACATAATTGTAGGTGCAGCCACGTTTTTCCAAATAAAAATAATAATGGAAACAATGCATTCATTTTTTAATGGCATAGCAGATACAGTGCAGGATGGTGATTAAAAAATATATTTTTTGTTAAAAATTTACATATCGCAAGTCATATTGCAATTTTTTCCAATATCGTGCAGCCCTACATCCTGGACAAGTCGGCAGGTCATCACAGGGCTGACACTTATGGCCCTTTTCCACTACCCTTTTTCAGCTCACTTCAGCTCGCTTCAGCTCACTTCAGCCCGACACGGCTCGCGTTTCGACTACCAAAAACCAGCACGACTCAGCTCGCTTCAGCCCTGCTTAGCCCCTAAAACTCGCACCGTTTTGGAGTGGGGCTGAAGCGAGCCAAACCGTGCCGACTGAGGTTGGGGGCGTGAGCAGACACTCCCCTGTGCACTGATTGGTGAGGAGGAGTGTCCTCACATGCCCACACACGCCCCGCGAGCGCGCTGGGATCTGTAAACACCGCAAACCCGGAAGAAAAATAATTATGAATTAGGAGAATTTCTGAAGCCTTATGCGCCTCGCCTCATCTATACGCTCTTGCCAGTATCTGTCCGCGTTGTCGGTGACAACAAGCCACAGCACCGAGACCAGCAACACTAACGACTCCATGTCCTCCATGTTTATTGTTTACTATCCGGGTCGTGAGACTACCGCTTAAAAGATCACTGAATCAGTGACATACAGAGCATCGTGGACGAGTTCGCGGAGCGCAAGGCTCGCCGTATGCCCTTCAAATAATGCGCGCAGTAGGCTATTGATGTTTTATTATGAGCCATGTACAGTATGTCGCCTAATGTTTTTTTTTGTTTCTGAGTTACATGTTCGTTTGAAGGACTTAATGTACAAACTAACATAGTTGCACCCCGTAGTGTTGAAATTGGTAAACACAGTGCATTCAGTGAGGTTTGCACCGCCCGCCTTTTATTTCTGACTCTTCCTGTCAGCGTTGCAACCTCTGAGCGCTCATTTGTATGCCCTTCAAATAATGTGCGCAGTATAGGCTATTGATGTTTTATTATGAGCCATGTACAGTATCCTAATGTTTTTTGTTTCTGAGTTACATGTTCGTTTGAAGGACTTGATGTACTAAATAACATAGTTGCACCCGGTAGTGTTGAAATTGGTAAACACCGCAGTTGCGGACATTTTGTAGCCTAAAATGATGTTATGATAAGCTTTAATAAAGGGCCCGGTCATTTGCCCCGCCCCCGGCCCGGCTCTGACTTGTTCCGCCACTGTCACTGATGTCACTGTTTGCGCTGCTTAACGACATCACATGACGTCCACCCACTTTCGCTAACTCCACCCAATGTGTCCACCCACTTCCAGCCAGCACGGTTCAGCGCGGTTATAGTCGAAATGCAACTCCAACAGCCCCGCTCAGCTCGACTCAGCTCGACTCGGCACGGCACGGCTCAGCCGCGTTTGTAGTGGAAAAGCGGCAATAGACACAGACAACCATTCACACTCACATTCACACCTACGGTCAATTTAGAGTCACCAGTTAACCTAACCTGCATGTCTTTGGACTGTGGGGGAAACCGGAGCACCCGGAGGAAACCCACGCGGACACAGGGAGAACATGCAAACTCCACACAGAAAGGCCCTCACCGGCCCCGGGGCTCGAACCCGGACCTTCTTGCTGTGAGGCGACAGCGCTAAACACTACACCACCGTGCCGCCCTGATATTCAAAGTTTGGGATATATTTTATAGCCCAACCCTGATCTATACTTCTCCACAACTTTGTCTCTGACCTGTTTGGAGGCTCCTTGGTTCTCATGTTGCTTGCTTAGTAGTGTAACAGTCAGGGCTCTTCCAGAACAGGTTGATTTATACAGACATCATGTGACAGATCATGTGACACTTTGATTGCACACAGGTGGATCTTAATCAACGAATTACACTACTGTTCAAAAGTTTGGGGTCACCCAGACAATTTTGTGTTTTCCATGAAAAGTCACACTTTTATTTCCCACCATAAGTTGTAAAATGAATAGAAAATATAGTCAAGACATTTTTCTGGCCATTTTGAGCATTTAATCGACCCCACAAATGTGATGCTCCAGAAACTCAATCTGCTCAAAGGAAGGTCAGTTTTATAGCTTCTCTAAAGAGCTCAACTGTTTTCAGCTGTGCTAACATGATTGTACAAGGGTTTTCTAATCATCCATTAGGCTGCTGGGCCATAGAAGGTTCACGCTGCACGCTGCATGCTGCACGCTACACGTTCACGTGAAGAACCGGACCCTGGGCCATTAAACTTCATGCTTGGATGTTCACGTGTTGCGTCTGTTCTACTTTGACCGAGTAACCAACAATATGGACTCTTCGGACTCTTAGCCTTCTGAGGCAATGAGCAAACACATTGTACCATTAGAACACTGGAGTGAGAGTTGCTGGAAATGGGCCTCTATACACCTATGGAGATATTGCACCAAAAACCAGACATTTGCAGCTAGAATAGTCATTTACCACATTAGCAATGTATAGAGTGGATTTCTGATTAGTTTAAAGTGATCTTCATTGAAAAGAACAGTGCTTTTCTTTCAAAAATAAGGACATTTCAAAGTGACCCCAAACTTTTGAACGGTAGTGTATGTGACTTAAGAAGTGAATTGGTTGGAGCAGCTCTTACTTAGGGGCTTCATATGAAAGGGGGTGAATACTTATGCACACTCCAGATTTCTGTTTTTTCATCTTAATTATTGTGTGTCACAGTAAAGCAACAATTTTCACTTTTAAAATGGTAGGCATGCTGTGTCAATCAAATGGTGCTAACCCTCCAAAAATCCATTTTAATTCCAGTGTATAATGCGACAAAACACCAAGGGGGCGAATACTTTTGCAAAAGTGTACTTCAGTACAAACACTACTATCTGACCAGGTTGTCTTTTCATATCACAACAGAGACACAGCAGACAGAACTAACAGATCAGCAGGAAAAGAAAAGTGCACAAGACTGGCACATGACTGCAGTGTGAGCCACCACAGAGGAGGAGGAGGATCCTCACAGAGAACACAGCATGGAGATCAGCTCTAACAGAGCAGTGATCTCGTGTCAACTGAGAAATATTTCAAATGATCTACAGATGCATGACTCAGGTTGTGATTCCAGATGTTGACATTTCTGACAGTCTGATAGAAAAAGGGTCAGAAGATAATAAAAGTGCTCTGACATCAGGATCGAAACAAAAACAGCTGGAAAAAGTGCAATGCCGTGAGAGAGAGAGAGAGACCTGTCCCAGCAGTGCTGAGAGAGAGAGAGAGAGAGAGAGAGAGAGAGAGAGAGACAGACCTGTCCCAGCAGTGCTGAGAGAGAGGGAGAGAGAGACAGACCTGTCCCAGCAGTGCTGAGAGAGAGAGAGGGAGAGAGAGAGACCTGTCCCAGCAGTGCTGAGAGAGAAGGAGAGAGAGACAGACCTGTCCCAGCAGTGCTGAGAGAGAGAGAGAGAGAGAGAGAGAGAGAGAGAGAGAGAGAGAGAGAGAGAGAGAGACCTGTCCCAGCAGTGCTGAGAGAGAAGGAGAGAGAGACAGACCTGTCCCAGCAGTGCTGAGAGAGAAGGAGAGAGAGAGACAGACCTGTCCCAGCAGTGCTGAGAGAGAGAGAGGGAGAGAGAGAGACCTGTCCCAGCAGTGCTGAGAGAGGAGAGAGAGACACCTGTCCCAGCAGTGCTGAGAGAGAAGGAGAGAGAGACAGACCTGTCCCAGCAGTGCTGAGAGAGAAGGAGAGAGAGACAGACCTGTCCCAGCAGTGCTGAGAGAGAAGGAGAGAGAGACAGACCTGTCCCAGCAGTGCTGAGAGAGAAGGAGAGAGAGAGACAGACCTGTCCCAGCAGTGCTGAGAGAGAGAGAGGGAGAGAGAGAGACCTGTCCCAGCAGTGCTGAGAGAGAAGGAGAGAGAGACAGACCTGTCCCAGCAGTGCTGAGAGAGTGAGAGAGAGAGAGAGAGAGAGAGAGAGAGAGAGAGAGAGAGACCTGTCCCAGCAGTGCTGAGAGAGAGAGAGAGAGAGAGAGAGAGAGAGAGAGAGAGAGAGACCTGTCCCAGCAGTGCTGAGAGAGAGAGAGGGAGAGAGAGAGAGACCTGTCCCAGCAGTGCTGAGAGACAGAGAGGGAGAGAGAGACAGACCTGTCCCAGCAGTGCTGAGAGAGAGAGAGGGAGAGAGAGACAGACCTGTCCCAGCAGTGCTGAGAGAGAGGGAGGGAGAGAGAGACAGACCTGTCCCAGCAGTGCTGAGAGAGAGGGAGGGAGAGAGACCTGTCCCAGCAGTGCTGAGAGAGAGGGAGGGAGAGAGACCTGTCCCAGCAGTGCTGAGAGAGAAGGAGAGAGAGACAGACCTGTCCCAGCAGTGCTGAGAGAGAGAGAGAGAGAGAGAGAGAGAGAGAGAGAGAGACAGACCTGTCCCAGCAGTGCTGAGAGAGGGAGAGAGAGACAGACCTGTCCCAGCAGTGCTGAGAGAGAAGGAGAGAGAGACCTGTCCCAGCAGTGCTGAGAGAGAGAGAGAGACAGACCTGTCCCAGCAGTGCTGAGAGAGAGAGAGAGAGACCTGTCCCAGCAGTGCTGAGAGAGAGAGAGAGAGAGAGAGAGAGAGAGAGAGACCTGTCCCAGCAGTGCTGAGAGAGAGAGAGGGAGAGAGAGAGAGACCTGTCCCAGCAGTGCTGAGAGACAGAGAGGGAGAGAGAGACAGACCTGTCCCAGCAGTGCTGAGAGAGAGAGAGGGAGAGAGAGACAGACCTGTCCCAGCAGTGCTGAGAGAGAGGGAGGGAGAGAGACCTGTCCCAGCAGTGCTGAGAGAGAAGGAGAGAGAGACAGACCTGTCCCAGCAGTGCTGAGAGAGAGAGAGAGAGAGAGAGAGAGACAGACCTGTCCCAGCAGTGCTGAGAGAGAAGGAGAGAGAGACCTGTCCCAGCAGTGCTGAGAGAGAGAGAGAGACAGACCTGTCCCAGCAGTGCTGAGAGAGAGAGAGAGAGACCTGTCCCAGCAGTGCTGAGAGAGAGAGAGAGAGAGAGAGAGAGAGACCTGTCCCAGCAGTGCTGAGAGAGAGAGAGGGAGAGAGAGAGAGACCTGTCCCAGCAGTGCTGAGAGACAGAGAGGGAGAGAGAGACAGACCTGTCCCAGCAGTGCTGAGAGAGAGAGAGGGAGAGAGAGACAGACCTGTCCCAGCAGTGCTGAGAGAGAGGGAGGGAGAGAGACCTGTCCCAGCAGTGCTGAGAGAGAAGGAGAGAGAGACAGACCTGTCCCAGCAGTGCTGAGAGAGAGAGAGAGAGAGAGAGAGAGAGACAGACCTGTCCCAGCAGTGCTGAGAGAGGGAGAGAGAGACAGACCTGTCCCAGCAGTGCTGAGAGAGAAGGAGAGAGAGACAGACCTGTCCCAGCAGTGCTGAGAGAGAAGGAGAGAGAGAGACCTGTCCCAGCAGTGCTGAGAGAGAGAGAGAGAGACAGACCTGTCCCAGCAGTGCTGAGAGAGAGAGAGAGAGAGAGAGAGAGAGAGAGAGAGAGACTTGTCCCAGCAGTGCTGAGAGAGAGAGAGAGAGAGAGAGAGAGAGAGAGAGAGAGAGAGAGAGAGACCTGTCCCAGCAGTGCTGAGAGAGAGAGAGAGAGAGAGAGAGAGAGACAGACCTGTCCCAGCAGTGCTGAGAGAGAGGGAGGGAGAGAGACCTGTCCCAGCAGTGCTGAGAGAGAAGGAGAGAGAGACAGACCTGTCCCAGCAGTGCTGAGAGAGAGAGAGAGAGAGAGAGAGAGAGAGAGAGAGAGAGACAGACCTGTCCCAGCAGTGCTGAGAGAGGGAGAGAGAGACAGACCTGTCCCAGCAGTGCTGAGAGAGAAGGAGAGAGAGACAGACCTGTCCCAGCAGTGCTGAGAGAGAAGGAGAGAGAGAGAGACCTGTCCCAGCAGTGCTGAGAGAGAGAGAGACAGACCTGTCCCAGCAGTGCTGAGAGAGAGAGAGACAGACCTGTCCCAGCAGTGCTGAGAGAGAGAGAGAGAGAGAGAGAGAGAGAGAGAGAGAGACCTGTCCCAGCAGTGCTGAGAGAGAGAGAGAGAGAGAGAGAGAGAGAGAGAGAGAGAGACCTGTCCCAGCAGTGCTGAGAGAGAGAGAGAGAGAGAGAGAGAGAGAGACCTGTCCCAGCAGTGCTGAGAGAGAGAGAGAGAGAGAGAGAGAGAGAGACCTGTCCCAGCAGTGCTGAGAGAGAGAGAGAGAGAGAGAGAGAGACAGAGAGAGACCTGTCCCAGCAGTGCTGAGAGAGAGAGAGAGAGAGACAGAGAGAGACCTGTCCCAGCAGTGCTGAGAGAGAGAGAGGGAGAGAGACCTGTCCCAGCAGTGCTGAGAGAGAGAGAGGGAGAGAGAGACAGACCTGTCCCAGCAGTGCTGAGAGAGAGAGAGGGAGAGAGAGACAGACCTGTCCCAGCAGTGCTGAGAGAGAAGGAGAGAGAGACAGACCTGTCCCAGCAGTGCTGAGAGAGAGAGAGAGAGAGACAGACCTGTCCCAGCAGTGCTGATGTCTCCTCTCCGTCTCCTCCTGTCTCATGTCCACCTTCACTCTGCACACTTGTGTTCTCTCTGTCCGGTTTCATTTTCTCTTCTCTTTCTGCTCTTTCTGTCTCCTCAGCGTTAAACACCGTCTATAAGCCGCTCAGCTCATCTCAGCGTCTGGGACCACAATGGAAACAAGTTTTTATGCTTTTTTGTGTCATCCCTGCCACACCTGTACTGTTTTTATTGTACGTTTATGGCCAAATAAACAAACAAACAAAAAAGATTAAAAAACAACCCGCAGCTTCTCCTGAAGCGCTTTATCCACCGGCAGAGAGCCGCCGGGTCTGAGTCGCTCTCTCGGTCATGTGACCACACTGAATGTTTACGCGTCGATTATTGATGACGTTTTCCGCACAGTGACGCTCAGCGAAAACTGCGGGACTCTGCTCTCATTTTAACGTTTCACTGAAGTCACTTTCTGTTTATTTACTCATCATATTTATGTTCGTTTATCACGTTATTTACATGTGTGTATGTTTACCTTTCTATCTGTTAAAAAAACCAAAGAGGGGCGGAGCGAGTCGCCTAAAGATGACGTACAAGAAAACCCTCGTGTGTGTGGAGCCGGAGGGATGTTCAGGTAAGAACCGGGCTCATTGACTGCGGGATGAAACATTTTCGACCTTTCAGGGTTTCATTTATCTCAGTTACGGCCTTCGAACATGTCTTTTTAGAGAAAGACAAAAGCAAAAGTGGGTGAAATAAGCCAAAGGGAGCACATGTGGGTTTGTTTGCAGTGTTTTTAAAACAACCAGCGGCTCATAAACCGGATTATCGACAAATATAAACTGAAATGCAGCTGATGTGGGAGCTTTCACATTCAGCACAGTTTTCCAGAGAAGCCTCACTGAGTCTGAGGTTCCACAGGAGAGTGTCGGGCTCAGATCAAATCCATCAGACATCCAGAGAATTAAACAATCAGAAATAAAAGAATGCACTAAAATCTACAACTGATTCAAACACACCTCTGCTGCAGAGCAACTATAGCTATTTTATTTATTTATACAACCCCGATTCCAAAAAACTTGGGACAAAGTACAAATTGTAAATAAAAAAACGGAATGCAATAATTTACAAATCTCAAAAACTGATATTGTATTCATAATAGAACATAGACAACATATCAAATGTCGAAAGTGAGACATTTTGAAATTTCATGCCAAATATTGGCTCATTTGAAATTTCATGACAGCAACACATCTCAAAAAAGTTGGGACAGGGGCAATAAGAGGCTGGAAAAGTTAAAGGTGCAAAAAAGGAACAGCTGGAGGACCAAATTGCAACTCATTAGGTCAATTGGCAATAGGTCATTAACATGACTGGGTATAAAAAGAGCATCTTGGAGTGGCACCGGCTCTGAGAAGTAAAGATGGGAAGAGGATCACCAATCCCCCTAATTCTGCGCCGACAAATAGTGGAGCAATATCAGAAAGGAGTTCGACAGTGTAAAATTGCAAAGAGTTTGAACATATCATCATCTACAGTGCATAATATCATCAAAAGATTCAGAGAATCTGGAAGAATCTCTGTGCGTAACGGTCAAGGCCGGAAAACCATACTGGGTGCCCGTGATCTTCGGGCCCTTAGACGGCACTGCATCACATACAGGCATGCTTCTGTATTGGAAGTCACAAAATGGGCTCAGGAATATTTCCAGAGAACATTATCTGTGAACACAATTCACCGTGCCATCCGCCGTTGCCAGCTAAAACTCTATAGTTCAAAGAAAAAGCCGTATCTAAACACGATCCAGAAGCGCAGACGTCTTCTCTGGGCCAAGGCTCATTTAAAATGGACTGTGGCAAAGTGGAAAACTGTTCTGTGGTCAGACGAATCAAAATGTGAAGTTCTTTATGGAAATCAGGGACGCCGTGTCATTCGGACTAAAGAGGAGAAGGACGACCCGAGTTGTTATCAGGGCTCAGTTCAGAAGCCTGCATCTCTGATGGTATGGGGTTGCATTAGTGTGTGTGGCATGGGCAGCTTACACATCTGGAAAGACACCATCAATGCTGAAAGGTATATCCAGGTTCTAGAGCAACATATGCTCCCATCCAGACGACGTCTCTTTCAGGGAAGACCTTGCATTTTCCAACATGACAATGCCAAACCACATACTGCACCAATTACAGCATCATGGCTGCGTAGAAGAAGGGTCCGGGTACTGAACTGGCCAGCCTGCAGTCCAGATCTTTCACCCATAGAAAACATTTGGCGCATCATAAAATGGAAGATACGACAAAAAAGACCTAAGACAGTGGAGCAACTAGAATCCTACATTAGACAAGAATGGGTTAACATTCCTATCCCTAAACTTGAGCAGCTTGTCTCCTCAGTCCCCAGACGTTTACAGACTGTTGTAAAGAGAAAAGGGGATGTCTCACAGTGGGAAACATGGCCTTGTCCCAACTTTTTTGAGATGTGTTGTTGTCATGAAATGTAAAATCACCTAATTTTTCTCTTTAAATGATACATTTTCTCAGTTTAAACATTTGATATGTCATCTATGTTCTATTCTGAATAAAATATGGAATTTTGAAACTTCCACATCATTGCATTCCGTTTTTATTTACAATTTGTACTTTGTCCCAACTTTTTTGGAATCGGGGTTGTACATCTCATTCATCTCATTATCTGTAGCCGCTTTATCCTTCTACAGGGTTGCAGGCAAGCTGGAGCCTATCCCAGCTGACTACGGGCGAAAGGCGGGGTACACCCTGGACAAGTCGGTTGTACATCTATCGGGTGAATTTATTATTTCACAAACTTTATTTCTAGAGCACATTTAACACCCTGGAGTTAGCTGCAGGAAACAATCATCAAAGGAAGACAAAAATAAATGATAAACACTGATGAGAGAAACCAGTAGAAAGAAAAAGTAACACAGAGAGCCACAGGATAGAAAGCAACTGAAAATCTTCTGAAATAAAAACACTTAACTGTGATTAATAAGAGAGAGAATCTCATGTCACTGTTTGCCTTTGAAACTGTGACCCATGCACAACATTTCAGTCCTTAATTATCATTTCATTATAATAAAATCCTGACGTCCCGAGACGTCTTTTAATTCTGTCTCTTGGAGTTATAAAAGCTCGCACTGCCACGTGATGATTCACACGACGCCGTGATGTTCATACAGTACGATGCTGCAAAGCAAAGACGCCTTCAGAAATAATGCTGAACCTTTAGAGAAATACTTTACAGAACATTTAACCGTATTAAAATAAAGTTAATATTTGGTGTGACAAACCTTTTCCCCCTCAAAAAAAGTAGTCTCAGGAGCAGTGTGTGCAGTTTTGTAAGGAACCTTTGGAGGATCTGCTGCGGTTCTTCTGGAGACTTCTGTTTCTGCACTGAAACCCGCCAGCCTTCATCAGGTTTTTGTCTGAAAAGTGGCAACATTTTTCTGTTACACTTCAGTAAAATGTGTTTGTGTTCTGGCTCGGGAATGAAGTCGTCATACAATAAACATCTCTAACAAAATCCGTACTAAAAATGAGCACTTTTGCACGGTGTTGTATCACAGTGTCAACATTACATCGTCATGTGTGCGACCCATTTTAGCCTCAACAGTCAGACATGACCAAAAAAATTATAAAATAATAAATAACTTTCTCATTTGTCTGACTCCAGTGTGTGTAGCAGTGGAAGTAAGTGTCCTCTGAAGCACTATGCGTGTTAATGCTAGTGTACGAATTAGAAATAAGACAGAAGAAGGTGAGAATTGAAGAACGGGGTATATGA
This sequence comes from Neoarius graeffei, assembly GCF_027579695.1. NCBI lineage: Eukaryota > Metazoa > Chordata > Actinopteri > Siluriformes > Ariidae > Neoarius > Neoarius graeffei. Next base: position 3,248,952 of record NC_083575.1, on the reverse strand, counting down.
TTAATCCGATCTCCACCGTTTTCACCAAATCAAATGATTTATTCACTTTTTATTCGCAGCCCCCTGTGAATGAACGCTTCCTGTAAATCATTTGAGTTCAGATCCTGTGTGTGATTTGTGTCACTGCAGGAGCGTTCCCAGGCTGCTCGCGCTCGTTGATGTTGGAGTTCATCGCCTCTTCTCCCGTCCCATCACAGGATCTGAGAAACGTTTCTCCGTGTTGCGTGTGCACTCGGTCATGACGGACCCCGACCTTGGCCTGTACCAGGCCCCCGCTGCTGCTCGAGGGATGACCGTCCTCGAACGTGACGCTTTCACGCAGACGGTCGTGGTTCCTGCGATACGGATCCCCACCCGCGTCCTCAACCGACTCGTCAAGAGCCTGAAGAAGGTGGCGCTGCAGAGGCCAGGTCTCAGAAGGGTCGTCGATGATGACGAGACGGACAGAGAGCACCGGCTGCTCCTGCTCGACCCTCAGAGCATCAAGTCGGCCAAATCGTTTGGTCCAGAGGAGGCGGCGGCGCTGAAGGCGTTGGGGGTGGAGCCAGAGATCCGACACTACGAACTCAGACTGACGTACGAGAACCTGAAGAGTGAGGAGGTGCTGCGCGCTGTGCTTCCTGAAGGACAGGATGTGACATCAGGGTTCAGCAGAGTGGGACACATCGCACACATGAACCTGAGAGACCACCAGCTCCCGTATAAACAACTGATAGGTGAGAAAGGGGCGGGGCAAAACATCAGGGTGACGGTATCTGGTCATCTTCTCTTAATAAATCATGTACTGTAATAAATAATTTTTACATGATATAAAGTTACGGAATTCAACCAGACAGTAGAAAGTATTCGTCAGGGACACTTGAGTGCAAAAGTTTATACACCCTTTATGATGAATATTGTAATTTGTTTAATCCCACAGGTCAGGTGATCATGGATAAGAACCCGGGTGTTACCTGCGTGGTGAACAAAACCAACACCATCGACTCGACCTACAGAAACTTCCAGATGGAGGTGTTAGCTGGAGAAAACAACATGGTGGCAAAGGTGAGGTGGAAAGGAAGCGTTTGGACGCGTCGCTGTGAGACGAGGCCGCTGAAGCAGGCCGTGTTGGGTCTCGGTCTGGTGGCGTATTTCTGTATAATGTAATATTTCTACAATTCTCTTGATATTTAATCGGGTAAATGTCATAATTGGAATACTCCTGTGTGATCTGATAATTATTAAACACTAAAGTCTCATTGCTCGCCTCACTGTGCTGCAGGTGAAGGAGAATGGCGTGTCATACGAGTTTGATTTCTCACGTGTGTACTGGAACCCTCGCCTCAGCACCGAGCACGAGCGCGTCGTTTCTCTGCTCCGTCGAGGTGACGTGGTGTTTGATGTCTTTGCCGGAGTCGGACCGTTCTCCGTGTTAGCAGCACGCCGTGGCTGCTCCGTCTTCGCCAACGACCTCAACCCCGAGTCCTTCAAGTGGCTTCAGCACAACGCCAAGCTCAACAAGGTCGAGTCCAAGGTCACGACCTTTAACCTTGATGGCCGGGAGTTCATCCAGGGCCCGCTGCGAGAGCGTCTTCCTGATCTGATCGAGAGGTCAGCCTCTTCATCTGCTGTCCACGTGATCATGAACCTACCGGCGTTAGCACTCGACTTCCTGGACGCGTTCAGAGGCTTGCTGAGGAGCGAGACGGACCGAGGTCCTGACGGGGGCATCCTGCCGAGGCTCCACGTCTACGGCTTCTCCAAAGAGGACGAGCCTGAGAGAGATGTGCTGGAGCGAGCAGAGCTCAGGTTAGGGACCTCGCTGAAGGGACGGTGTGAAGTGCACATGGTGAGAAACGTGGCGCCCAACAAGGAGATGATGTGTGTGAGCTTCAACATGCCGAGAGACGTGCTGTACGGAGGAGACGTGCTGGACAAGGGTGGGTTTCTTTTTCTCTCTCTCTCTCTCTCTCTCTCTCACACACACTAACCATTTCCTCTCTCTCATTGCTCCAGGTTGCTCAGAAGAACCGTCGCCAAAGAGGCCAAAACGCGAAGAGACACAATCTTAAACTCATCTGGACGGACAATTAGAATGTTTATTTTATGATTTTGTTTTATAAAAAAGTATGAGCTCACAAAGATTTAATTATAATGTTGAAGCTTTGTGTTTAAATCTGTAAATAAAAGCTTTAACACTGTTTACCTGCTCTGTTCACACCACAGGCGTGCTCTTTTAACCTGATTCATGTGTTAGGGTTACAAAAAAAAAAAAAAATCAAGATCATTTTCTCAGTGGGTGGCACAGTGGTGTAGTGGTTAGCGCTGTCGCCTCACAGCAAGAAGGTCCTGGGTTCGAGCCCCGTGGCCGGCGAGGGCCTTTCTGTGTGGAGTTTGCATGTTCTCCCCGTGTCCGCGTGGGTTTCCTCCGGGTGCTCCGGTTTCCCCCACAGTCCAAAGACATGCAGGTTAGGTTAACTGGTGACTCTAAATTGAGCGTAGGTGTGAATGTGAGTGTGAATGGTTGTCTGTGTCTATGTGTCAGCCCTGTGATGACCTGGCGACTTGTCCAGGGTGAACCCCGCCTTTCGCCCGTAGTCAGCTGGGATAGGCTCCAGCTCGCCTGTGACCCTGTAGAACAGGATAAAGCGGCTAGAGATAATGAGATGAGATGAGAAATCATATTAGATTTAGAGTTGATGGCAAAAAAAACCCTCTTCAGCCATGGATGGGCGGAGACACTGTCAATCATTCACTTGATTGACAGCTCCTCCAGCTCTAAGCCCCGCCCATAATAGTCTGAGCTGCAGCAGCGGGGAGAAACAATGGATGCTTCAGCGAAGGTAACGGATTTAAAAAAAAACACCTCAAGCTAATGTCTTATGTTTTGATTTTCTATGAGTTTGAAAGCCGTAATTTGTTTACGGTTAAAAAAAATCAAAATAAAACCAAATCAGAACCAATTCGGTTAATAAGCTAATCGCTAGCTTGTTTTGTACTGCATCATTCGACTAGCATCATTTTGCTTCTACCTGCTTTCAGGCAAACCTCTGCTTCCGGCATCAGGATTGGCTGTCGCAAAGCACTCATGCGCAAGGGTAACCTTATAGCCAATCGATATCAGAAGGCGGGACGGGACGAGCCAATCCCAGGGCAGGAGGCGGGATGTTTAGAATGCGGATAGGGAAAAAACTAATCGTACAGACTATACCTAACTGGTTAGCGTCACTCATTTAAGGTTAAATACCTTTTTTTTTAAATGTAGAAATATTCTAAATGTATTAATGCTGCTTGGTAAAATTTTAACGTTGTTAATATTATCACAAATCACACTTTGTGTGCACCTCCCAGACCGTTTTGTTGCCATAGCTACAGTGTTGGATGCTGAGGGGTTTGTGTTGTTTCTCTCCGGCAAACGCGCAGAGCATGAAAACGCGGCTTTAGTGTTTCAGGTGAGAATGGGTCAGCTGTAAGACTCCCATTCATCAGATTCAAAGTGAAAGCAAAATTAGAGTTTTACAGCTCCTTGTTCCTGAGTGCTGTACACACCGGTGTTTAAAAAAAAAAAAAGTTTTGAATATAATTATCAGTTCCGGGGAAATTATTTCATTTTTTTCATGACTCATCCTGTCATCATTTTGTGTTCATCCAATTAAACGGTCTCGAGTCTGAATATGTCCCGCCCTCGGCAGCTCATTGGCAGTAAACGTGGTTTGTGGGTGTGTTTTGGGTTAATCACGTGTTCGAGGGTGGAGTTTGTGCAGTTTAGCGATGATGTGACTTTCTGGAGGTGCCATGATTTAATCGCAGCTCTGCAGACGCTTTGAGATGTCCTGCATGCACGGCCTTCTGGACGGTTTACCTGAACTTAATTTGTTTCAAAAATGATTTGAAGTTTTCCCCCTTAAAGCTCTTAATAACATTTAAATGGACTGAGATTTGAGGACTTTGTTCATCTCCAACTGTCTGATCTCCTCGAAGTTTTCAGCTCCATGATCCTCTGCATACGTGTCAACCTTTGGTCAATCAAACCTGTTTAACCAACCTCCAAAATCCGTATTTCCCTTATAAAATCCGTATAAGATGCAAATTAAAATAATTTTACCTAAAATTTGAATGATAATTAACAATGATTTATCCCAGTTACTTTTTATTCAATATTAATAACAATAAACCTTCAGAATGAACACAAAGCTCCAATGTTTGACAAAAACACAAAGTGTTATCAGCGTAGTTACGAAGGAAATACTTCGTTGTTTGGAGACAGGTTTCACCGACCGAGCGGCTATTATGCGCGAGACTTCATATTAGCCACAAAGTCAGGAAAATCTGTTCGTAAAATTACGTTATAATGACCAAATACAATGAAAAGTATTTTTCCAGTCTCACCTGTGAAAGGTAATCCCATGTGATCTCGTTTGGATGGTAAACCTGTTGGTACAGTTAAACGCAGCACATGAATGAGGCATCTTTATTCTCGGCTACTGTCTAGACGCTATACCAGAGACGGTTGAAGAATCTCCACTTTGCCACATCCGATATGGCGGCGAGGATGACGTATGATTCTACGCAGAAGGCGGCGTCTATGTTTATATGTCTATGACTTCACGGTTGGCGGGATTCTCGCAATGCGGTGTGCGCATGATCAAAAGTGGAACGAAGTCTCGCTACCACAAGATAACGCACGATTTCATAAGACTCTTTACTGGCTGTCTGTGGCGTACAGTACGTTTGTAAATGTTATGCGCTCTTTTATCATTGTGGGAATTGATTATAGCTCTAAATAATTATTGAAGTTTTTTTAAAGAATCCGTATAACTTTATTTATACGCCCGTATACTATGTTTATTGAATCAAATCCATATAAAATACGGACATTCCGTATAGGTTGACATGTATGCCTCTGGGATGTGTGTGTGTCTGTCTGTCAGTGAGCGAGCGGCACTCGGTGATCGCAGTTAAAGAAGATGCCGGTGGGAATCTCAGCACTCTGGCGTTCATCATGGGCCCCGATGTGCCGCTGCTCAACGACTACAAGCAGGAGTTTTTTTGGAAGCGTTTCCCTCAGACGGTGCTGGGGGGCCCGAGACTCAAACTGGGCTACTGCGCCCCGCCATATGTCTACATCCACCAGGTGGTGCTGTTCTTCATGCCGTGGCTCCTTGGCGGCATGGGAACTCTGCTCTTCCAGCTCAGGGTGATGGACGACTCCAGCGCTGGAATCTTATCTGGCGGGCTCATGTTGGCGTTTGGTGCTGCACTGCAGACCCTGTCCCAGTGGGTGGCGCGGAGAACCGGTGCTGTCCAGAGGCTGGCGGTGGGACACAACGTCATGGCCGATGAGGAGGAAGTGGAGTTCACGCAGTGCGCAGGACCCGAGACGGTACGCTTTGTGGCTCCGGGTAAGCGATTCATGGCGAACGTGGTTCTCCACACGGCGCTGGCCGGGGCCATGTGCGGATTCGGGACGTGGTACCTCCTGCCCGATCGACTGAGTGCCATTTTCGGGAACATTGGTGCTGTGGTCCTGGTGTTTGCGCTTGGCTGGGTCACGCTATGCATTGGAGAATACTCGCTGATCATCAACACGGCGGCAGAAACGGCAACTTTTCAGCCGCAGGACACGTACGAGATCACGGCACTCACCAGGCCACTGTACATCTTCGGCTTCGTCGCTGTCGATCTGGCGCTCAGGTAAGCAATGACAACTACCACAATCCTCCTGTATACCTTAAAACTATTCATGCACAAAATTACATTTGTTTACATACTGTTGCACGTTTACATACCGCCGCTTTAATTTCATTAAAAACATGCATTAGGTTCAATTTGGGCTCCGGTAGATACAAGGTGAAATACAGAAACAATGGTATGACGTTATTTATTCTTTGACTCCACCTTCTACTGTATCTGTCTCCACATCCACAAAGCCCCGCCCAGCCGCAAACACGTGCACACAGCCCCGCCTCCAAACATCTACAGAGCTGCTGGAATGGGTGTAATTTCAGCTACATGGCTGTGTTTATAGATCCTGGATGAGACTGTTCATGTACCTGTGCTCAGGTGTGTGGGAAGGGGCGTGGCCGAGCTGCAGGTGGCCAGTCAGGTGATGCACGTGCTGTTCTTGTTGCTGCCTGTGCTGTGGGCGTTGGGGATGCTGCCTCCTCTCGATGCGCTCATCTTCTGGATCATGGAGCAGAGCCTCATACATACACTGGGAGGATCGGCGATGGCCACCAACTGCAGGTGCACACACGCTCAACTCGCATTAAACACGCGCTGTACTATAACACACCTTCACTTTAGAACCTGTTGGTTCTCCACCAGGTTGGTGTTGATGTTCCTGTCCTCCGTGTGCGTCTCCATCTCCGCATTCTTCATCCCCTCATCTCTGGGCGTGGTCCTCTTCACCGTGGGCATGGGCTTCGTCCTCAGTCAGGACCTGACGCAGCTCGCCGTGCTGTCACGGTGTAGGAAACGTGACACACACCCTGACACACACGCACACTCTTGCTCACTCAGCCTGGGGTGGTGGGGTGTCCCGCTCTCTGCCCTCGTCCTCACGGCGGCCATGACGGAAGCAGCTCTGCTGCACCATCTCTGTCCCCCCGGGGGGTGGAACGTGACCGAGGGGGACGTCCAAGGGTCATGTGACTCTGCGCCAGACCCTCAGGCTCTGATGGGTTGGATCCTCATCGCTCTCTGTGCTGTTACACGTGTGTTAAGGGAGATTCAGGGTGTGTATGTGTTGGGGGGACTCATCCTCAACCCCCTCTACCCCAAACGCCTCAACTGCGTCCAGGCCTTCATGAGCAGCAGCAAAGGATTGTGGGTCGCCGCACTCGTCCGCAGAGTACTTATCAACCTGGGTAAGGAGAGGCTGCAGCGTAATAATAATAATATTATTATTAAATAATAAGACATAAATGTTCAGAAATGCAAATTCAGATTATTCAGTTTGTTCTATGTCGCAGTTTTGGATATTATTGTTATTATTACTACTACTGCATTCTTTCATTCCATACCTCTTCCTACACCAAGTGTGTGTGTGTGTCCATGTCTTTCAGTCTGCCCGTTAGCCATGGTTGGGTTTTTGGCCACGGACGCTTCCTTGTACAAGTCACACACCATGGCGTCGGCTATCGGCTTCACACGAGCCTTCAGAACGGTACGTCTTTGGTTCGATGAAAACATCAATCCATCCATTTTCTATCTCGTTTATCCCTCAGGGTCAGGGGGAAGCTGGAGCCAGTCCCAGCTGACTTCAGGTGAGAGGTGGGGTTCACCCTGGGCGGGTCACCAGTCCATCACACTCGCACCTCTGGGGGAGAACAGCGCTAGCCACTGCACTACTGAGCTGCCTTCATTAAAACAGGAAGAATAAATGCTTTGACACCACGGCGCTGCTGAGTTCTGGACGCTGATGCCCCTTTTCCACCAAAGCAGTTCCAGGGCTGGTTCGGGGCCAGTGCTTAGTTTGGAACCGGGTTTTCTGTTTCCACTGACAGAACTGGCTCTGGGGCCAGAAAAACCGGTTCCAGGCTAGCACCAACTCTCTGCTGGGCCAGAAGAAAGAACCGCTTACGTCAGCGGGGGGGCGGAGTTGTTAAGACCAACAACAATAACAAGACCGCGAAAGATCGCCATTTTTAAGCGACGAGAAGCAGCAGCTGTACAAACGCAAAGTCATCCATTATTATTATTATTATTGTTGTTGCTGCTGCTGCTTCCGTGTTGTTTTTGCTTTGATGTTCACGCCAAGGTTTATGCAAACGTAGCGACGTAACTGACGTACACTACGTTCAGACTGCAACCTGAAACAACCCATATCCGATTTGTTGTGAAATCCGATTTTTTTGTTAGGCCGTTCACATTACCAATTATATGAGACTTGTATGCGATCTCCAATATGAACGGAAAACGACCCAAAAGTGTCCCGCATGCCAAATTGACACGTAATAAGCACATCTACGTAATACGTAAACAAAAAAAAAGTGCACTCTTCAAGTTTAATGATTTGTTTGTTTGTTTGTTTGTTTGTTTGTTTAATTATCTGGTTAGTGTTAAAGTGTGAGGTCTCGTGTGTGTTTTTGTTTCTGAACTGAAATGAAAACGTGTAGCCTGGTAACGAGGGTTGACTCCTAAATGTCTCTCTAATTTCTATATAAGTGCACTACATGTTACTAGGAAGTAATGGATTTTTAAACTCTATATAGTGCACTCGAGCTTCAGTAGGCAGTCGTTTGGGATACGGCCGCTGTATTACCAAACTCTTAATTCAGGCTTAATAATTTGCACATATTTATTTCGTCATATTAATAAACTTTTTCTACATTTTTATAAATATTTATTTAGATTGTTTATAGCCAGCTGAATTCTGCAACTTCTCTCAGCGCTGGCTCAAGGTGCAGAAACACCAGTGCAGTTTGCGATGGAGATGAGGCGAGACCTGGCGATGTGGTTTTTGTGGCGGCGGCGGAACTCACACAATAATCTGATTAATGTGGGCAGCAGACTAATGAGACCAAAGGTGTCAAATTACTGGAAATTTCCAGAACAAGCTTATCTTGTAATCCAGGATGGTTTAAGTTATAAATCAGTTATAGAAACTGTTTTATTTAATCAGGCTAACAGATCAACATCCAGGTCCCTACCAAATCCACCATTAGCTTGATCAATTCTATAAAAGTCTATTTAAATTCTGAAAACTGTACAAATGTTGTTGTTTTCCACCAAAGAGGCGGGGTTAGCCAACGCAGAATAGTGACGTTTGTCTCTTGTTGATGACGTGTAGGTCGCATGAATGCGACCTGTCCAGTCAGACTGCAGTCACATGTGAAAATAACGGATATGCATCGGAATTAGGACCACATATCCAAGCGGCCTGGGTCGCATGTGAAAAAAATCGGATCTGTGTCGTTCAGATTGTCAATAACAAATCGGATACAGGTCGCATATGGGCAAAAAAAATCAGATATGTGTCGTTTCAGGGTGCAGTCTGAACGTAGTCTTATACAGCGACGTAATGACGTGTCTTCCCTTAGCACCGTGAGCTATGGAAAAGCAAACTGGTTCTCAGCTGGCTCGCGAGTTGAACGAGTTGTGCACCGGCCCCGAACCAGCCCTGGAACTGATTTGGTGGAAAAGAGGCATGATTGGTCGTCAGGTGTTGATTAATTCTCTCCAGCAGCAGCTCTGACAGGAGTGCAGCTCCAAATCACAGCTTTATATTAACACACTCCTTCTAATACATTATGGTTTCTATAGTAACACAGGGTTCTTCAGAAAATCTAAAGTAGTCGGTGGCTATGGAATTTGCGGCAGCAAAGTCAAAGGCGTGCTAATGCTAAGGGGGTCTGGGGGCATGCCCCTCCCCTCAAATTTTTTTAAATTGACATGCCTTCTGGTGCATTCTCAGCGAATAAATTACTAACCATTTCCCTGTAAAACATGTATGAAAATTCCCTCCAGATGTGTGTGCTTGGCTTTCTCAGTTCCCGTCTGTAGTACGTCTGCTATGGCGTGATCCCATGGTCCAGCTCAGCCAATCAGAGCACGAGAATCGACCAATATGGCGTTGCTTCTGGTTGTGCTTGATCTGAATCGAAGACGATTTCGTAGTGGAATAATTGGATTTGCAGCAAATTTTGGGCAGCGGAGACGATATAAATCACTCGAACATTGAAAGGCAATTTTTAATATTTTTTTTTTCCTGGGATCGAGTAGCCGGCGCAGACCATCTGTGTAGGCGGAGAAAACCGCTGGCGCTTGCGGACACCTCTGTTAACAGCTCGTTCACGAGGACGTGTACAGCAGGCACTCCAGTGATGAACGAGTTTAAGTGTGTTCAGATGAAATTTTCTCCGGGGGAATGAGATGTTGTAGACGGAACATTTCTAGAAGGAGGCTCCAGTGTCGGAACTTCAGTTTTCTGACGTGCTCAGAACAGAGGAGTTTACGCTTTGTAGTTTCTTATTAACTTCGAGAGAGAAAAAGAGAAGAAGCTGGCGAGGGAAGCACTGCTTATCGCTGCCGTCACGTAAAAGAGAACAGTAACTTGTTGAAACGGAACTCTGATTGGATAAAAAGTTTGACGTTCTTTAATAAATAAAAACGGTGATTGTTGCTGTGGTGGAAAAGGAATAGAACACTTGATGTGCTGTTTAAGGAAAAATCAGTTTCAGGATGGAACCAGTCATTCTGCATCGTCGCTCATTGCTCTGACCTCTGACCCTGTGTTAGGTGTGGCAGAGCAGTGAGGAGGCTCTCCTGCAGATGGTGGTGGTGGTAATGGTGAGACTGGCTGATGGAGGAGGACTCGCGCACCAGTGGCACGATCTGGGCACCGGATTACAGCTCATCGTGGTGAGTGTGTGTGTGCGCGTCAGTGTGTATCCTCTGCGGGATTACAAACCTCTGAGCCCGTGTGTGTGTCTCTCTCGACCAGGTGTCTCTGGTCTCTGATCGTCTCTCTCAGTTCCTGCTGAAGCTGAAGTTCGCTCTCACCGTGTTAATCACCTCGTGGACGGAGACGAAGCAGCGGCGTCAGTCGGCCGGTGTTTTGTTGGCGCTGAATATGGCATTGTGCCCGCTGTTGGTTGCCGTGGTGATGCTGTCAGCGCTGCTGTCCGCTCCTCTCCTGCCGCTCTTCACGCTGCCCGTGTTCCTGGTCGGCTTCCCCAGGCCGCTGCGCTCGTGGCCAGGAACGCCGGGCACCGCCTGCCCCTGCCCTGACTCCATCTACTACCAGCAGATCAGCACCAGGCTAGCCTCAGCGCTAACGCAGGCGTTCGCTAACGGAGGGCTGGGTGAGGAACACGGTGTTCACTTAAAGAGCTGATCAGATTGTAGTCTTTAGTTAATTCGGTTATGGAATAGTTTTTTTTTTTTCCCTTGAAATTTCCCTCATGTTCTTTTTAGGCTGCTGCAACACAAATGCAATGCAATTTTATTTAAAAATATATATGTGTATGTATGTTTGCATCCTGTAATCCATAATAACTCGTGTGTTTCTCTAACGTCAGGTGCTTATTCTCCCGGTTCTCAGTTCCTGGGTCGGTTCCAGGATCGTGTGGTGTGGATCAGCGTCCTGGAGAAAGGCTACGGATACTGTACAGTCAACATTAAGGTAGGAGGAGTACCTACCGCCGCCTCCTGATGATCACTCCGGAGCGTCCGATTATCTCTCAGAGCACGCTCATTCAAACTGCTCAGAAGGAAACGTGGCGGGGTTTGAAGGCAAATACCAAATAAAGTAAATCTTTAAGTGACTGACACACATTAACAACAGAACACAAAAATCTGCTAAAAGAGCGGTTTCCTGTACCAGCACTAATCGATAAATAAACTTCTTATAGTCATAGCATGTTGTACGGACAGACGATACTGTGTGTGGGGTTTTTTTTTATTCTTTCCACATTCACTGGATATGAGCAATCGCATGCTCTGATTGGCTACTCTACTACTAGGATATCAGCTCATATACCGTGAGTAGAGAAAAACAAAAATGGCAGAGTGTGTTGCTGAACATAAAAATGAAATAAAAACTCGACTTGAAAACAAAAATACAAAAAAAAAAAGCAACAAAATATGGAATGAAGTATTTGATGGTAAGAATTTACTTTTTTTTATTTTTCAAGAATTATCATCATCACATTTTTCACAAATTGCTCCTGTCATTTCGCCGGTTTGTTTACATTCTAGGCGGAAATTATTTTGTTGGACATTTTGTATAAAAAGTTATTTATCCAATTTGCAAAAAATAAAAAAATCACTGGATTTTGAGAAACAGAACAAACAGTTATTCCACTCAATCTCGGTGCTACGCGCCTCGTCAGCTATCAGCTCACGTACGACTCGATTTCAGGGAATAACTGTAAAATATATTAGACACAGTACTGTGTAAAAGTCTTAGGCAGATGTAAATGTCTTAAAAATAAATGTTTCAGCAATAAAAAAAGTCCTATAAACAGTAACCAGCGAGCCGTATTAAATGAAAGTCGGTATTTGGTGTGAGACGACCCTTTGTTTCAAAAACTCTCCGTCTCAGGTCCAGTGAGGTCAGTTTTATGTGGAAATGATCTGTAGGTTTTCCTGAGCGTCTTACAGAACCAGCCGCAGTTCTTCTGGACACTTTGACTGTCACACTCACTTCTTCATTTTACACCAAAACCCAGCAGCCTTCATTATGTTTTCTTTTTTTAATCTGAAAAGCGTCTCTTATGGAATATGCTGCTCAGATACAAAAAATTTTTTTCTGTAACATTTAATTTTGTGCTGGAAAAAAAAAAGTTTGGACTAGGGCTGTGCGATATGGGAAAAAATGAATATCCCGATACATTTTCTCCATTTCACGATATATATCTCGATGTATTTAAATCTCCTCTAAAGGACCCCATGAAATCTAACTTTTCCTCTTTACTGTTTTCACTACAATCCCTGCAGATTAAATAACATTCTTGGTTAACTTTACAGGTGGTTTTCAGCAACACATTTTACATTTTCATGTTGGTGATTAATCACAATTGAGTTGAAATAAGACTATTTTTATTCAACAAAGATGTGGCACAAACTGCAAAAACAATCTTGAAAATTGGAACAAAGGGGCGACACAATACAGAGCTGCTCAGAGCTCAGATCAATAAAGTGCAGCTCAACACTGAGAAAGACATTTAGCCTAAATAAGAAAAGTGCTCTTTCATTAAATTATTTAAAAAAAATAGATCTCCAAGCTATTAACCTGACTACTGAGAACCACTGGAACATTCACAATAGAGAGAGAGCTTGAGAGAGATCTGCAAAACATCATTTTTCTCTTTGCACACTTTTGAACTGAGTGTTTTCTGGCTCCGCCTCTCAGATGTGTAGAATTCCGGTGTTGCCTTCTCTGTAAAATGTCTGCGACCAGGCAGCTCATATTTGGTATCGAGTGTGTTTAGTAATTTTTGAAAGCCTGGTTTTTCCACTATACTAACTGGGATCATGTCTTCGGCAATGAAGTGAGTGATTGCATCCATTATAGCTCTCCATCTCTGACTCGGTTCCTCATATGGGGGGCTTTGGAGAACGAGGCCGCTAGGGTCATTTGTTTAGCTCGTGGGCAAGTAGTTCGGAGTTTAAGAGACTCTTCATACTGTACCGGGTGAGTTTCAGGTGATGGAACATATTTGTAGCGCTGCTGCCTTTCGTGATGACAGGTTTTTTTGCACACTTTACAAACTGGCATTTGCTGTTTCACGTCCTCCTCACGATATCCAAAAAATGCCAGATGACTGACCCCTTACTAGTTCTTTTAGGAACCAATTCGTCCGCTTCCATTTTTAATTTGTCGCTGAAATTGACAGAGCTTACACGGTATCCTATGCAGCACCAGCGATTGCACGAACTGAGTCAGCGCTGTAAACCGAAACTAGGAAATCTTCCTGCCGGCAGTGTTGCCAGATACTGCTGACGTTTTCCAGCCCAAAATATGTTCAAAACCCACCAAAATGCACTTAAACCCGCCCAATCTGACAACACAACCGAAACTAGAAAATCTTCCCGGAAGTTCCTTTCAGCACCGATATGTCGCCCGGGATTAGTTGGCAAATGCATGACGTTATTGTTTTTTTACCCTTAGGCAGCATCTCACGTTACTGCCTGAGGGACAGGGAGAAAACCACCACGAAAGGTTTTAAACAAACACAAGTTGGAAGATGACCATAAAATACTCGATAGTTACGATATAATAATTTTATGTATCGCACACAGAATTTTCAGCGATATATCGAGTATATTCGATATATCGCACAGCCCTAGTTTGGACTCTAAAATGTCTTAGTGTTGTTGACTCGATAATGTAGAAATCTATAACAAAGTTTGGATTAAAAAAAGGGGGGGCCGAATACTTTTGCAATAATTTCGTGGACAGGGTGTGATTACTTCTGACTAATGTCTTTATTTGTTTGATTTTTTCCTTCTCTGGGTTTGAGGCTGCAGTTTATCATCTTATAAGAGTAAACAACAATAATAATAATAATAATAATAATAATGGTTTTTTTGGGGTCAAGTAAACAAATGGTCTAAAATATTTATAATAAATATAGTTTTTATTAAAACGGATTAAAAAAAAACACGCTTCAGTGTCTGAGGAGATTTTGTGCTGCGTTTGACCTCGAGTGAGTTGATGTGGTGGTGATGTAATAAGCCGTGTACACGGTTTTTCTTGCCGTCAGGGTTTGGAGCTGCAGGAGACGTCGTGCCACACGGTGGAAGCCCGGCGAGTCGACGAGATTTTCGAGGCGGCGTTCGATCGTCTGGAGCGTCCCGGACGTTTCCTGCGCTTCCTGAACCCTCACTGGGCAAACACGCTCACGCCGTGCGCCCTCCTGCCCGTCACCGTCTACTCCGACGCTCGCAACGTCTTGACCGGCATCATCGACTCACCCGATCACCTCCGCCAGCTCCGCTCCGACTTCCTGAAGACGCTGGTGTGGATCCTGCTGCAGCACACTGTGCACAACAGGACCTACAGAGTCAAATCACACTCGCTGCGGAGCTCCCAGCATGCCGTGCAGCCCGAGCCCACCTCACAGGACACCAAGCTGGGCGTGGCCTCGCAGAGTCACTTCGATTCTTCCTCTTCTCCTCAGCTGAGGGGGCGGAGCAGCCTGTCCTCCTTGTCGGATTGGTCAGACGAGGACGATCTGTTTGGGCCGGTCCCGGTTCGGAAGCCAGTCAGGAGGATGATGATGCGAGCGGAGGAAGAACACCCGTCTCTTCCGGGTTCTGTAGAAATTCACAGCCTGTATGAAAACATGGCGCTCGCGTCTTTACCGACGCTGCGGCCTCTCGGACTCGGCGTCAGCCTCGAAAAGGAAAAAGACGATGGCTTGCCTGTTAGCTCCGCCCCCTTTGCGACCTTCAACCACACCAACCCGCCAAATTTCTCACAGCATTCTGAAGCCCTCTCGCTTCCTACATCCTGGTTCTCCGCCCCTTTTACTACCTCCAAGCTCCGCCCACTCAGGCCCTCCTTCCCGGACGAATGGTTTCGTTTTTGCCTGGCGCAGCTGGTGATGGAGGGATTGTGGGAAGGGGAGGATGAGCAGAGCGTGTGTCGGGCGTTACAGGAGGACCGTGCTCTGATGGAGATGTACAGCCAGGTGGCGCTGTCCTGCGCGCTGGCGTTAGGCCTGGACCTGTCAGTGCCGAGTGCCAGTTTTGTTTTTCGGGTTTACTGTGGAGACGCCGCGTGGCACGAAGGACTCGACTGGCTCCGAGAAAACACCGAGCTGCATCAGCTCACCCTCAGGGCTTTTAGGTAACGCCATCTCACTGATCACAGCCGTGTGTGTGTTTACAGCACACAAAACACACACTTTTCACCCAACACCTTCAGTAAACAGTTGGTGCAGAACAACAAGTCCATTCTGTGAATTTCTGTCATGATGATAGGAACTGACTGTACTGTGTGTGTGTGTGTGTGTGTGTGTGTGTGTGTGTGTAGGTACAGTGTGAAGCTGCTGATAGACCAGGCGTCTCTGGAGCCGGTGGAGAGCGAGGAGGAGCTTCACTCCACACTGCACCATTACCATCATCACTGGTTCATCGGCATGGCGACAGAGCGAGGCTGGCATGACGGAGTTCTACAGGAGAAACCCTTCCTGTTCTCACTCGGCCATGATATCACCATGGTGATCTCTCTCTCTCTCTCACTCACTCACCCTTCTCCCTTATGTTCTTGCTCTGTTCCGCCTCACCCTTTGTTTATTTCTCTCTCACACCCTGCGCAGGGTTCGTATACGGGCCGTGTGCTGTCGCTGCAGGAGTGTGTGTTCCAGCTGGGGGCGCTGTGTGAGGAGTGTGTGCGTGGTCAGTGGGCCAATCTGTCCTGGGAGCTGCTCTACGCCACCAACGACGATGAAGAGCGCTACAGTATCCAGGCTCACACGCTCCTGCTGAGGAACTTGACGGTGCAGGCGGCCGAGCCCCCGCTGGGTTACCCCATCTACTCCTGCAGCCCCACACACCTCACCTGCTTCTGACGCACACAGTGTGAACACATCACAATCGAAATCAGTGTGTGGAACAATAATGATGTGATGCACAAGGACTTCAGGCCACATCTGGAACTGATCAGCGCGCGCACACACACACACACCTCTAACAGAAGAGTGTGGTGGCCAAGCTGCAGTTTGAACTGAAGCGAGGTTTTCAGAGCCTGTGTGTAAATGTGGGAAATCAACACTAATGCACGTCTTCTGTTGAACACACACTAACGTGGTCATGGCATGCTGAAGGAGTGTTAAAGCTGTTTTAATACTCACCCATCTGTTTTACACCGTTTCAGCAGAACCTTTCGACTGAGACTACAAAATAAACGGACCTGAGAGCGAGTGCACTTCTCTAGAGTCCCCTTGAAAAAAATACGAAACATAACATGAGTCTGGAGCCCATACTGGCCACTGGCATCATGCGAGTTTGAAATCTGATCACTCCTGTAGGAGGAGGAGTGATTTCCGCGAAATCGCACGTGACCCCTGTGTCGTCTCATCCATAGCAGGTGGCGCCAGCTGGTGAACAATTCTTGTTGGAACGAGTCTTTGGGGGAGTTTCAGAGAAAACGTCCCAGCAGTTCACGAGCAGTAGTGCTCAATGTGACGAGACTAGGGATGTTAACCGATGACCGTTTGACCGGTGGTTGACCGAATCAACGTCAACCGGTTAATTTTTTTTTGGTTGTCGGTGGAAAAAAAAAAATCAATCGTTTTGAAGCTGCCGATTTTGGAGCGGAGAACCTGGAATTCTGTGTTGTAAACGCTTGGGCCATGCCATGCGGTGTAAGGACGACAGCTGACAAATCAGAAACACCCATTCAGTCATGTCCCGCCCTCCTGCCCCAGTTAAAGACAGCTGACAAATCAGAAACACCCATTCAGTCATGTCCCGCCCCAGTTGAACACCGCTGCCACTCGGCGAAAGAAAAAAAGTGTAGACACAGGCTTTTTAGCTTACAAATTACTTTTTTTTTTTTTTTTTTTTATTATTAGAAGGCACATGGAGTTTAGTCCTGCCTTGGCCAGTGCATTCTGAAAGTATGTTTCGGTCTGTAGCCAACAATGCATGTTATTGCAGATCACATCTCTCCACACAAACTAAAGGCGCAGATGCCGACTTTTTCACGGCTTTTTCATGGACTGTAACGGCATTTGCTTATGGAGTAATTTTAATACAGAATTTACTCTGATGAAATTATTCAGACACTCCAACGCCCCCCCCCAAAAAAAAAAAAATCGGATCTGCACAAGCCGTGAAAAAGGCGTGCCGTTTGCATCCCTGTTTAAACTCATAGGTTAACCGACTTTAACTGGCTAAAGAGGCTCGGTGGTCGGTCAAGATTTTTTTTTAGTTTTCGCCATCCCTAGACGAGACACCCATAAAATCATAACTATGACAGTGGCGCCACCATCTTTTATGCACAGCCACCTGGAGAACGCAGAGTTTGATTGAAATCCTGTTCAGGGAGTAGCGATATTTCTAAGTTGTGGACAGATGATGTGTGATGGCAGAAACTCATCCAGCACGGCCTTTCAGGATTGAAAGAGGCGAGTTAAACCCGGCTTTACTGATATGACGACATTTCTTTTCTTTCATCTTAAAATAATGAACTCTTAAACAACCATGAAAATGTAAAACGCATCAGAAACAAATTCTTAAAGAACAGAACAGGCGTCTGATCCCCTCCAGTGGCTACAACACACATTTATTTAATTAGGTAATTATTAGTTCAATACTGCATCGGGTCCATGTGGATTTTCTAGAGAACATTTTTACAAACATTACTTGTCTATCCACTGCAGTGATCATATCAGCAAAAAAACAAAAGATACAATCAATCCATCAGGTTCTAAAGTTTACCTGTTAAAGGACCGTTATTCGTTATTTCACAGTACAGAGCCATAAACAGTCCGAACGCTGCGGAATCGCACGGACACGCTGCATTCGGTTTAGCCTTGAAACGGGACGCTGGAGCTCACAATCAGCAACACGCTGACCGGCTACCGGTGATCTCAACATGGCGTGTGTGTGTTATACAACACGTTTTATATATAAAACACACACACAGGATAACTTAAAAGGTCAGAAGTCGTGTTGTGTTTACTGTGGGTGTGGTCATGCTGATTCACCATCCCTTGCTGTGATGAGTGTATTTTGAATTCCCAGGTTGAGGGGGCGTTTTCTTTTCTTTCTTCATTGGAGACATGTCATCCAGTGCAGCAATACAATCATATTATATAGTTTATTTCACACACACGCACCAGTTTGGACACACTTCCTCATTCGTTGGTGTTTCTGTATGGTGATTATTCTCTACACTGTAGAATAACACCGAAAACATCAAAACTATGAAGTAACATCTGGAACATCAAGGAATTACATCCATCCATTTATCCTGTGCAGGGTCGCGGGCGGGCTGGAGCCTATCCCAGCTGACTATGGGTGAGAGGCGGGGCGGGGTTCATCCTGGACAAGTCGCCAGATCATCGCAGGGCGACACACAACTATTCACACCTACAGTCAATTTAGAGTCACCAGTTAACCTAACCTGCATGTCTTTGGACTGTGGGGGAAACCGGAGCACATCAAAAGGTTACATCACACATCAGTCAGAGTGCAGACCAGACCACCAGAAGCTGGACTGAGTCATCGGACTGAATTTCCTACTTTTTTAAAACTTTCCTGATCGCTATCAAAACAAACAAAACTTCCGGCTTGATTACGTCAGCATTCGAAAGAGGGCGCGCGCGTCTTTTGACAATCCCTGTGTCCGAAATTGCTCGCTACTCACTATATAGGGCACTGTATAGTGGAGACGCCATTTTGTAGTGCTGTCCGTGCTGAAAGAAATCAAATTCTCAAATATGATTTAATAAAAGACAGCAGCAAAGAAGAAAGTATTCAGCCTTGATTTTAAAAGAACTGAAAGCTGCAGTACTTCCATATCTCGGCATGATGAGTGGTATGCTGGGGCACCTCTTGCCAGCAGACCAGGATATCCAGAGGGAACTTGTGCGGTTCAGTGTTGACCTGACCATCCCCAGGTTCAAGGAGGGAGAGAGCATCGTGGAGTGGTGGGGTCATGTCTGGTTTGTCGAAGACAAGTGCCCCTCCCTGGCTGCACTGGTTAAGTGTTGCCTCTCCATCTTTCATGGACCTAGAGTCGAGTCCTCATTTAGTCTGATGAATGATGTAATTGATCAAAGGAGTGGCAACATGAATGTGGAAACCTTTAATGCAATACAGACGGTCAAGTAGACGCTGATGTCCAGGGGGAAGACAGCTATGCAGCTCTTTAGAAGGGAGGACGTGAAGTTTGGGGAAGTGGACAGAACATTAACTCTGCAGCAGCCACATACAAACACCAGCAGAGGGTGAACAAGGAGGAAAAGCAGCAGAGCAAGTATGGCTCTCAAGCAACTTGCAGTGCTCAGCAGGCCAAGAAACAGACTGCTGAAGGAGAGAAGCGGGCAAGGCTGAAACATGTGGCAACTCGGCGAAAGTGGGCCATGGAGACACTGGTGGTCCAGGCAAATAAAAGGAAAAAATGATCACTATTCCTTGTGTGTTCTCCACTTTCTTCGTTCTATTATTCGCATTTTTTTTCCAGGGCATAATTTCACTATAACTACATGTATTTGAATTTGTATTTGTACTGTATGTCCTTGTGCAAATGTCAATACAGTATACTTAGTAAGGAGGCTATAATATTTATTCTGGGGGAGGACCCCCCAAACAAAATAAACAACACCAGAGGCCACGTCACCACTCGCGCACCCTTCTCACCTTTTTCACCCCTGACCCGTTTTCATGCCTGCTTGAGGGGGTAGAGGTAGACGTAACCCAGGGCAAACAAGCAGCCGTCTGTTCCTGCAGCCATGACGGCGCTGGTCACGCACCCGCTTGTTACACTGGGGGTAAAAAGCGCGACCGTGGGAAGTGGGACCGAGGGAATGCAAGAGCGTCTCACTGCAGTGATCTTCAGGGGGAGTTGTTGTTCCAGCAACGGCCTTGACCGAGGCCAGTGCTGTCTGAGGGAGCCGAAAGCAGATAAGATTGGGATTGAAATATTTGATATTTTTGATTCTTCAGCGTATCCAGCGTTTCCCTTAATGACGCTTTATACGCTATCGGCATTCTCTTAACCAGCTTGATGAGAGAGTCACCCGGAATACTTTTCAATTAACAGGTGTCTCGTCAAAAGGTCATTAGTGGACGAGTTTCGTACCTTCTTAATGCATTTGAGATCAAACAGTAAACAATAAAAATACAAATAATAAAATAGCCCTATTCAACGCCACAACTGGAGTAATCCGTACAGTATTATATTAAGAACCGAACAACTAAGTAAAGAGAAACGACATCCATCGTTACTGTAAGACATGAAGAAGTGAAAAAACACTGAATTCGAAGGTGTGTCCAAACTTTTCACTGGTACTCATACTACAGTATTATACATACAACACACATTGCTTTATTATATATATATATATATATATATATATATATATATATATATATATATATATATATATATATATATGGATGAAAATCTGCTAATGGGTAATATGTAACAAATCATGTCAAAATTCATATTCTTTTATTGAAAAATTAAACTACATCATATTAAACTTTTATTATTTTATTAAACATTAACAATTGAAAAGACAGTAATCACACTGGATTTTCAAAAAAAATCATCTGTGAAGTTATCAAATCTACGCTTATGCATGTTATTTTTTGATGGAAAAAAATGAAGTATTTTTAGTTTTTTCTCCTTATTTTACAAAACTCCATGCATATAAGAATGAAATAATCAGGTTTTTACAATACTTAATGGAAAATATCAAAGATCTTTCCAGAAAATGAGAATATAGTTATTCAAGAAACAGGTGAAAAGATTCACGACCAAGAGCCAAGGTGATAACTTTTCTGTTATCACTTATGAACCGACATAACACAATAATTCATTGTGAAGAAATCCTCATAACATAACAGTAGTAACTTACTATTAACATTAAGGATTGGAAACAGGACTCTGTGGAACAATACAATATTAAACACATGTGGGTTAGTATACTTATGCATGTTACTTTTGACGGACATAAATTACCAAAGATGAATTCATTGAAATGTACTCTAATTGCACTATAAGATCTGACTAGGGAAAGGGGAATATGAATATTTAAGTAACAGGAGAAATCTAAGACTAAAATTATATAGTAAAATTCATAAATGAAGACTACAACATGAGTATTGCACACAGCCGGAACTGTCTGATAGTAATATGCATGCACCATAAAGTAATAAATGAGACTTAAAATTTGGATTACAGCCATGGAAACATATTTCTGGGCCATCGATCTCTTCCTTTTTCCAACAAGTCCACTTAAAGCTCTCCGACTCCAGAAGGAGACCTGTCTGACCTGTCTGACATGGTGACAAGTACACCCAAAACAAATTTTATTTATCTTCAATTGGGGGACGTCAAAATATAACGTGCATAAGAAATGTCCATCAGATTGTAACGTGCGACTTCCTGCTTCCGTCAGGGACCAGCACATTCCACACGATCATTCACCCTCCCGGCAAATTCTTTCAGTTGCACTGGCGTCAATTTTTGTTTACATCCATTATGAAGTATTTCAGCCAGTTCCCCGATCGCTACGGTTCATTTTTAGTGAGTGAAGAACAAATCTATACTTACGTGCGTTACGTATTATGCACGTTAGCTTTCTTGACAGACTGCAAACACACGCTGCTCAGGCGGCCAGTTTCTCCATCTTCTCGGAAAGCGATGATGTCATCAAAACTTGTGGTAGTGTGGATTTCCTGGAGGTTTGTGTATCATGCGGTGCTCTGCCGGTCGGAGATATACGATACAGTCTTGTGTACGTTATTTTCTGACAGACAGCGATCCTTTGATTTTACCATCGATGTATTTTGAAAACAGGCAGATTCCAAGGCGAGAATTAATTATAAAATCAATTGGTGCTTTTATATTAAAGTGATTGATTACATATATTGTTCTATATTAATGTTTTTAGTTGGAATATTCTTATTCACAAGTTGATGTTGACTTCTGACGGACACAGTAACGTGCATAAGGGTCTTTTTTTTAATGATTTTTTCGTGTTTAGAAAACGTGCAGGCCCATTGTATGTGGTTTTTTAAACACTTCAGTAAACCTGTTTTATGGAGTGTAGTTGATTTAATTCCGACAATAAGTTGTATAGCAATCAAACCTTGTCGAAGTTGGTTAGTCAGAACTGTTACGGTCGAGTGTCTAAAATTCACCAACTTCAAAAAATTAATTCATGATTTTATTGGGAAAATATAGCTTGTGATATCTGAAATTGTCAACATTATTTCTTAGAGCAATATTATTTTATTTAAACCAAAAAATATCCAATTTATGTTTAAAATAGTGGATGGAGATTATTTTTTATACGTGTCTCACCATTATTACCCATTAGCAAATTTTGACTCATATAAGAAAAACCCCAGCATATTCAGCACCTTATAGCAGTGCAAGCGTTCAGCTGTTCTTGAACTTCGGCTGGGTGAAATACGCCGAGTCTGCATCCTACAAACAAACAACATTTATACAGCTCTGAAATGATCAGCACGCAGGTATATTCACTCACAGCATGCAGTATGAACCGACAGAGGCAAGGGGTGTGTGTGTGTGTGTGTGTGTGTTCTCACCATTCCAGCTTTGAAGTTCTGCACTCGTTTCTTGCTGAGCAGGTTGGTAACGTACCAGGCGAGGGTGGGCGTGTACTGCCAAAGGTAGAACAAGAGAAGAAACGGCTGCTGAGCGATCCACATCTCCTTCACGCGGTTCGACAGGCCGGCCAGGATCAGACGCACGCAACGCTCAGTCGGCATCTTATGGGACTGATCTCCTGCAGAGGAGACCCGCTTCACGCCACACACACAGATTGAGAGCAAATGAGAAAGAGGCTCACTTCTGCAGTATATGCATAAAGTCGGGCGTGTCTCATGTAAATTAGATGTGAGGGGGAAGTGTCATGTAAATGACTTATACAGTGCTGAGCGTAAATGAGTCCGCCCCCTTTGAAAAGTAACATTTTAAACAATCTCTCAATGAACACAAACAATTTCCAAAATGTTGACAAGACAAAGTTTAATATAACATCTGTTTAACTTATAACAGGGAAGTAAGGTTAATAATATAACTTAGATTACACATTTTTCAGTTTTACTCAAATTAGGGTGGTGCAAAAATGAGTACACCCCACAACAAAAACTACTACATCTAGTACTTTGTTTGGCCTCCATGATTTTTAATGACCGCACCAAGTCTTCTAGGCATGGAATGAACAAGTTGGCGACATTTTGCAACATCAATCTTTTTCCATTCTTCAACAACAACCTCTTTTAGTGACTGGATGCTGGATAGAGAGTGATGCTCAACTGGTCTCTTCAGAATTCCCCATAGGTGTTCGATTGGGTTCAGATCAGGAGACATACTTGGCCACTGAATCACTTTCACCCTGTTCTTCTTCAGAAATCCAACAGTGGCCTTAGATGTGTGTTTAGTCATGTTGGAAAAGTGCATGACAACCAAGGGCATGGAGTGATGGGAGCATCTTCTCTTTCAGTATAGAGCAATACGTCTGTGAATTCATGATGCCATCAATGAAATGCAGCTCCCCGACACCAGCAGCACTCATGCAGCCCCACATAAGGACACTGCCACCACCATGTTTCACTGTAGGCACCAGGCATTTTTCTTTGTATTCCTCACCTTTGCGACGCCATACAGTTTTGAAGCCATCAGTTCCAAAAACATTCATCTTGGTCTCATCACTCCAGAGTATAGAGTCCCAGTAGTCTTCATCTTTGTCAGCATGGGCCCTGGCAAACTCTAGGTGGGCTTTTTTGTGCCTGGGCTTTAGGAGAGGCTTCTTTCGTGGACGGCATCCATGCATGCCATTCCTCTGCAGTGTACGCCGTATTGTGTCACGGGAAATAGTCACCCCAGTTTGGCTTTCTACTTCTTTAGATAACTGCAGTGAATTTGCATGCCGATTTTCTTCAGCCCTTCTCATCAGAAGACGCTCCTGTCGAGGTGTTAACTTCCGTGGACGACCTGGACGTCTCTGTGAGATGGTTGCAGTTCCAGCTTTCTTAAATTTTTGTACCACTTTTGCTACAGTATTCTGACTGATAAGTAAAGCTTTGCTGATCTTCTTGTAGCCTTCACCTTTGTGGTGGAAATAAATTATTTTCTTTCTCAGGTTTTGTGTCATTTCTCTTCCATGTGGTGCCGTTGCTGACAGCATGAAATGGGAAGGGGTTTTCTTTAAGTAACACCCTTTTATGGTCAACTGTCTGCTGGACACCTGTGATTGTATTCTTGTTAAATTAGACATTTGTAGTCTACAATTTAGCTTTGCTCCAGAGACTTTCAGTGGGGTGTACTCATTTTTGCACCACCCTAATTTGAGTAAAACTGAAAAATGTATAATCTAAGTTATATTATTAACCTTACTTTCCCGTTATAAGTTAAACAGATGTTATATTAAACTTTGTCTTGTCGACATTTTGGAAATTGTTTGTGTTCATTGAGATATTGTTTACATAGCTGCCAACATTCCGAAATTGTAAATAGTAATACAAGGTTGGGTATGGAGTCTTGGTGGGGGGGGTCGGGGGTGAAGCCCCCCCACCGCCAAAGCTTTCTAGCAAAACTACCCTGAAAAATCACACCAAAACAAAATAGTTTGACAAAATTTATTCTACAAACTAAACTATCATCCTACATTAATTTGCAAAGTTCTTTTCAACAATGGAAACAAACTTACCTGGAACTAGAATACATATATATCATCAAAGCAATTTGGCACAGATCAAACATAAAAGGAACCTCTTGTAATCAACACCAAACATAAAAATGTCTCAAAACATGCTTGGCACAAAGTGAAACAGCTCAAAAAAGTGTCAATTTCAACTTGCTTCTTCACATGACTACAAATCAAACAGAACAGAATCAACAACACACCCCGGGCATCAAATCGTGCCCGCCAATCACAACGCAAGGTTTTTGTTTGGATTCTTTGGGCGGGCTTTTGCAGGAGTGACGACAAGGCTGCCCGACGCTGGAGAAAGCGCTATTGAACAGCGCTCGATTGACTCCGCTTTGGAATCAGTTTTAGAAGAATTAGGAGTTTTCGTTGAAACATGAGCAGGAAGAGGTTCTCCGCTCATTCCATGATCGCGGAATCTTCACCAAAACACTCGACGCTCCAATGGTGTCCCTCTCCACATGCTGTTTGTTTACCCCATAGACATATCAGGCGTGCAAATGGCGCGCTTTTCGGCGCATTCCGCTTTTTCCCCAGCATTTTGGGCGACTTGTGTAGTTCGTGCAGATCCGAAGAGTTTGTTTTGGGGGGGTGGGGGGGGGGGGGGTGGGGGGTGTGTTTGCTCTCCGGTAATCCACTCTGGTAGTAATGATGGACCCGAGTACTGTGCAGACCATACAACGTTTGGTTCCCCCTGGTGGATATATGGAACCATTGACAGTAAGATTGACAGTGTAGCTGCTGGCTGCTATTATAATTCAACAGCGTTCCGTTACAAACTGCTAGCTGCTACACTGTCAGTGGATGGAACCGATGGCTGGGCAATCTGGTTGCTAAGGAACGTGACTCCCGGGCTTTTCCTCAGATCGGTGTGTTCATTTATCAACTTGCTGAATTTCATCTACTAGTGTGTGTTTCTTTGGAGCCTCGGTGACTGGGAGTAAACGATCAGCGTTGAAGTGGAAGTCATTTACTCGTCTACAATCAAAGCGTAAGTGTTAAAATAACTGTGCATATATTAACTTTGTCTCTCGTAACCTAGCCTCCTTCATCTAACCATATTAGTTATGACTTATCCTTGGGGTAAAAAACGCCTGAAAAACGTAATGTTATTTGAGGAGTTGCATGATGACTGTATATGTTCTCAGCGTAGTGTCTGCATGGGTTAATGACTTTTGTTTTTTGTTCCTAGATAATATTTAAGTGCCGTAATACCGTTCTATACGTGCAAGAATTGGTCTTATTAAAGCTTGTGGCTGTCTGGCTTAGTTAAATGCTAACCGTTAGCACCTGACTAGCTGCTATTTTAGAACATCGAGTGATCAAATGGTAATGTGTAACCCGTGTGTGTGTTATATGAGTTCGTGGTGCATACATCCATCCGTAGTAGCCTAGGGCTGCACGATTAATCGAATTTAATCGAAAATCGCGATTTTGGCTGCCACGATTAAATTAAATGAAAATCGCGATTTATTTCCATTTAAAGTGCGAGCTCTGCTGCATCTGATCAAGCACTTTTTGACCAGTACTCCGCCAAACCATTAGGGGGCAAACCGACGTTTCATTACTCCGCCTAAATAAGCAAGCAAGCAAGCCAAGTCACAGTAATGAAACCTTACATGCATTGGTTCGCCCCCTAATGGCGTGAGAGCAGATAACAGATTGAGGTGAGAGAGAAAAGCTAACTATGTCGGAACAACAGACTATTTAGCGCTGGAGGCAATGTTGTGACCTGCCTTCGCTCATGTTTAAAGCCAGAGCATGTTGATAGGCTGGTCCTTCTAGCTAAAAACTTGTAGGCCTCAGTATAATGCTATGTAATTGTTGCAAATGAGTTTTCAGTTCCTTCATCCTTTGGTAATTTCTTGGATAAATTTCATTTATTTGTCATTTGGAAATCAGAATTTCTCTTTTAAATTTCATTCTGCACTGAAAGCTGTTCATATTGTTTGTTTGAATATAGTGAAATAAAATTTAAGTGATTTCCCTAACATCAAGAATAATCGTGATTAATAATCGCGATTACAATTTTGATCAAGATAATCGTGATTATCATTTTTTCCATAATCGTGCAGCCCTATGGTAGCCACAACATTACAGTCACTTAAGCCGTCTAAATTAAACAAAAACATTGGCGAATTTCGCCTCCTTTCAAAGTCAATGAGAGCGAAGCGAAATTCGTTTGTGTTGGGATGGACCGTAATGAAGTCTGACTGATATTTTTTTTTTGTGTGTGTGGTGGTGGTGGTGGGGTCCGCGTCGCTGCGCTACCTCACTCTTTTTTGACCATGTTTGTGTTTGCATCCCTGACATATAAACATAGACGCCGCATTGAGCTGGTGGCCCGTTGCTGGGATACGTCAGAGCGTCCGCCATATTGGATGTGGCAAATCTTCCCCGTAAACCAATGCAAGTAAATGGACTGAACTTCATAAAGCCCCTTTCTACAATAATATTTAACTCCATGCCTTTTATTCACCCATTAAGACACACACGTATATATTTGGGAAACAAACAGGCATCAAAACAACACGTATAACTTTTAATGTGATGGTTATAAATAGTGCGAAATCCCCTGTACACTGCAAACTAGCGACAGATCCGCGATAGATAGCTCAGGTAAGCTAATCAGTCAGCATACCGTAGCAAGCTACCAAAACCTGAGGCCACAATAACCAACCTACAAGACTGAATATGATAAATGATGGAAATAGTGGAAAAACTGGAAATAGTGAATGAAAATAAAAATGTACTGTTTTATTTATTGAGTCACCACACAGACCTGCTCTCGCTGAATAAAGTGAGCTGAATGAGCGCCAAACTGAGTTCGGCCAGGTTCTAACATCATACCAAAACAAAATACATCACTGATTCCTTCCCATTCAGAAAGGTTAAAAACATTCATCATACGTTCAAAAACGTTCATCATAGTGTGGCACTGTATTCTCTAATTCTCACTGCTTATAACTCTACACCCCCCCGGTGGAGATGAGCTGGGAAACTGAAGACTGAAAGAACAGTATTGAAAAGTATTTTTCCAGTCTCACCTGTGAAAGGTAATCCCATGTGATCTCGTTTGGACGGTAAACCTGTTGGTACAGTTAAACGCAGCACATGAATGAGGCATCTTTATTCTCGGCTACTGTCTAGACGCTATACCAGAGACGGTTGAAGAATCTCCACTTTGCCACATCCAATATGGTGGCGAGGATGACGTATGATTCTACGCAGAAGGCGGCATCTATGTTTATATGTCTATGGTTTACCCTCCCCCACTGCTTTCTGTCGCTCTGACTACGTCACAGTCACTGTTGCGCTGATTGGTCAGAGCGTTGGCCTATACGCACAGAGACAGTTTGAAAGACAGCGGGTTCAAATACGAATCCCACCGGTGATAGATTTTGAAAATGACCCATGAAAACTGGCAAAATCGTATTTTATTGTAGTAAATTCGTATTTTCGTAATCAGAACGACAAATCGTAATAAATACAATTTATTCGTAGTAGTTGGCAGCTATGTGTTTAAAATGTTACTTTTCAAAGGGGGTGGACTCATTTACGCTCAGCACTGTATGTGTATGAGGAGAAATAAGGACTTCCGTCATTACACATCACAGACAGCACCCCAGTATTTTAGTGTGTGTGTGTGTGTGTGTGTGTGTGTGTGTGCATGCACGCACTACCTTGTCAACTTGCTCAGTGAAGGCATTGTGGACGATTTGGGACACAACCGGCCCGGGGCAGATGGTACTGA
Source organism: Neoarius graeffei (assembly GCF_027579695.1). Taxonomy (NCBI): domain Eukaryota; kingdom Metazoa; phylum Chordata; class Actinopteri; order Siluriformes; family Ariidae; genus Neoarius; species Neoarius graeffei. Next base: position 3,220,347 of record NC_083575.1, on the reverse strand, counting down.
TGGTGATGTTTGGATAGTCGGTCAGCTCCGTCCTCAGGGAGTTAAAGAATCCCTTCACAGAAAACAGGACTGGAAATATATATATTTTTTAAAAACCCCACCTTCTCATTATTTCTCTGCGTCTCTCACCTGCAGCGCGTGTTTGCTGGCCGAGTATCCGGTGGACAGTGGCGCCCCCATCAGGCCCACAATGCTGCTGACGGTTGCTATGATACCGTCGCCATGGTGGATCATGTGTCGCAGGACGTGCTGGGTGACAGAGATGGTACCCAGGTAGTTGAGCTCCATCAGACTGCCATAAACATCAAGGTCAGTCTCGAGGAAGAGAGAGCGCTGACTCCGCCCACCATTATTGATCAGCACATCGATCTAGAACGTTAATGATTAGAGACAACAAATTACTCCTGGAACTGTGGACGAACATCCAGTTCCTCTGAGTCACGCTGGAACTGTGGAGAAAATCTTCACAAAGAAGAACTTCATCACTTCAATATCTGCAGAAAGAGCGCCACCTTGCTGAAATGCTGCAGAACAGCGTCGGTTTTCTCTCCATGAGTCGAGCGGTCCAACAAATCAAGTGGAAGAACAAGAATATCGTTCTCTTTCAAAGAGGACAGCTCTGAAGGTTAAACAAAAGGAAATAATGATGAATATAACTAGGCTGAAATTAAATCGTCACACTTTTACAACTTTAAGATCGCCTTCCCAAAAACACACTCTGAAGATGATTGGTTACGGGATGTCATGAAGAAACCTCCAAACACCGGATCGGTGTGTATTTACCCAAACACTTCCTCCGGACTCTGTGCAGCTCGTCCTCTCGGCGTGCAGACAGAACGAGTCGAGCTCCAGCTGCAGCCAGCTGATACGCCAGCTCCTCCCCAATCCCACTGGATGCTCCAGTGATCCACACCACCTTCTCCCTCAGAGCCACGGCTACAACACACACACACACACACACACACAGATGGAGGGAGAGGATCATCAGTCGGATGCAAGTCAAATCTTGAACCACTAAGTTCAGTTGTCTCTGTGGGGAACCCTTAAAGGTTCTCTGTAGAACCTCACAAAAGAATGTTTTCCACAAACCCTGAGCACCAGGTCACCACGGCAACCCCTTTATTCTCAGGGTGCTGAAACAGGAACGGACAACAGACAGACAGACAGACAGACAGACAGACAGCAAAATAATGTTCCTGAAAACATGCACACTATAATATACACACACACAGGATTAGTCAAAATTATGTTCACACTAATCTTCTTATTTTTATTCTTTAAATGGTGCTGCTGCTCGCTGGTGTTTGTGTTGAACGCGATGGTGAACGGGTTGCGATCGTCCTGTAAATCATCTGCACATGTGATGTATGTTTTGTGAATAAATGGTTTCTACCATTTCAGTGTTAATATAATGTGTGTGTATCGGACGCAGTGGAGGGCGTCTCAGGCGCGGTGGAGGGCGTCTCGGGCGCGGTGGAGGGAGTATCGGGTAGTGGGCGTTTCGGGCGCAGTAGAGGGCGTTTCGGGCGCAGTAGAGGGCGTATCGGGCGCAGTAGAGGGCGTATCGGGTAGTGGGTGTTTCGGGCGCAGTAGTGTGTGTACGAGTCAGTAATGAATGTGGTGATTATTATAAAAATGATGTTTGGATTGTTGTTCCCTCATCTTCTGTAGATTTAGTGGTCTTAAAAGTATAGATAGTTTTATTCAGTGCCTCTCTGTCTCGCTCTCCTCTCTCTATCTGTCTCTCTACACGTGTCTCTCTCTCTCCCTCCCTCCACACGCGCGTCTCTCTCTCCCTCCCTGTCTCTCTCTACATCTGTTTCTCTCTCTATCTGTCTGTCTCTCTCTCTCTCTCTCCCCCTGTCTGTCTCTCTCTACATCTGTCTGTCTGTTTCTCTCTCTCCACATCTGTCTCTCTCCCTCTCTACCCATCTGTCTGTGCCTCTCTCTCTACCCCCTGTCTGTCTGGCTACATCTGTCTGTTTCTATCTCTGTCTACAGCTATCTATCCTTCTCTCTCTCTCTCTCTCTCTCTCTCCCCATCTGACCCTCCCCCTGTCTGTCTCTGTGTGTGTATAAAGTGTGTAAATTCATTCCCCTTCTTCTTCTTTCGGTTTTAATGGCGGTTGGCAACCAACTAGAAAGGTGCATTACCACCACTGACTGGGCCGGAGTGTGGGACAGGTAGACGGTGGAGGTACTATATATGTAAAACAAGCAAACAAACAAAAAAAAGGAAATAAAATAAAATAAAAACTATATTCTCTGGGCTAGCCCAGTTTCTTTCAAAAACCTGAGAATAAAGTGGTAAATATGGCGAGATGTTTTACCCAGCAGTCCTGGTCGGGTAAAATTCCTGTGCTTAACTGTTCTCAGGGACTGAAAGCGCTGATCCCTTTCCCCCTCAGACTGTTCGCAGCGTAGCAGGAGCTGTTCTGCTGTTTCTGACTGGCCGCAGTAATCACAGCCTCCTGTCTGATGTCTGCCGATCACCTTCAGTGAGGAATTCAGACCTGTACTGTATGACCTATTCTTAGGCGTGTAATGATGGATTCATCTCTTCTATTCCTTCCTCTATTCTTCCTGTGCCAACCTCTTTTTGTATGCCGTATAGGTGTCTTCCTTTTTCGTTACCATCCCAATACTTCTGCCAGGTAGAGTTACAATACTTCTTGATGTAAACCTTTGCCTCAGCCTTACTTATTGGGATCTGTATGTCAATGTCTTTATGTTGTACGGTTTGCTTTGCGAGTTTGTCCACCTGCTCATTCCCTTCCACACCAACATGGGCAGGTGCCCACAGAAAAAGGACAGACATGCCCGTTAATTCTAGCTTATACAGTCAAATATAGATGTCGTTAATGATGTCACTTCTGAATGATTTACTTGACCGAATACTCTGGAGTGCTGAACAGCTGTCGGAGATTATTACAGGCAAGGCAAGTTTATTTCTATAGCACATTTCATACACAGTGGCAGTTCAATGTGCTTTACAGAAGTAAAAGCAAAACAGTAAACAATAGAGAATAAAATTACATAAAATAAATGGGAAGAAATATAATAAGAATTAAACAATAATAGAAATAAAATAATAAAATGAAGTAGAAGTTCAAATAGGGGAAAAAAAACAGCAGAATAAAATAGAATAAAAGTTAAGTAAAATTTGAAACATGCAGAGACTGTAAAGATTATAGAACATGTAAAGAAGACAATATTAATAATTTAGCAGAAAGCATCTGAGAACAGCTTGGTCTTTAGTCTAGATTTGAAGCTGCCAACAGCAGGAGCATTTTTAATGTCCTCTGGCAGTTGGTTCCATAGCTGTACTGCATAGTAGCTAAAAGCTGCTTCACCACACTTTGTTTTAACAACAGGTTTTAACAGTAAATTTTTCTGTTGCGATCTGGTAGATCTGATTGGGTTAGGCCGCTGCAACATATCAGAGAGGTAATTGGGCCCTGTACCATTTAGAGATTTGTACACCAGCAGCAATGCTTTAAAGTCAATTCTGTAGCTTACTGGAAGCCAGTGAAGGGACCTTAGAATTGGAGTAATGTGCTCTGTTCTTTTTGTTCGTGTGAGAACCCTCGCCGCTGCATTTTGAACCAGCTGAAGTCGTTTGATGGTCTTTTTTGGCAGGCCTGTGAAAAGGCCATTGCAGTAATCAACCCTACTAGAGATGAAGGCATGTATTAGTTTTTCCAGATCATTTTTTGACACAAGTCCTCTTAGTTTGGAAATGTTTTTTAGGTGATAAAATGCCGTTTTAGTGATTGCTTTCATGTGACTGTCAAAGTTTAGCTCGCTGTCAATGAAAACACCAAGATTTTTAACCATATCTTTTGTTTTAATCCCTTTTGTGTCAAAAATAGTGGTAATCCTGAGTCTTTCATCTTTTTTTCCCAAATAGAATTACTTCTGTTTTATCTGAGTTCAGCTGAAGAACATTTTGTGACATCCAGTTGTTGATTTGATCGATACACTGGTAGAGACATTCAAGGGGGGCATAATCATTAGGTGATAGAGCAAGATAAATTTGGGTATCATCTGCATAGCAGTGATATAAAATTGAATTGTTATTGATAATTTGCCCAAGTGGGAGCATATAAAGGTTGAATAGTAATGGTCCAAGAATCGACCCCTGGGGGACACCACAGGTCAAGGACATTGACGTTGAGGAACAATTTCCCATGGTAACAAAGAAGCTTCTATCTTTTAAGTATGATTTTAACCAATTGATAACTTTACCAGTCAACCCAACCCAGTGTTCAAGTCGATATAGCAGTATGTTGTGATCAATAGTATCAAAAGCTGCACTGAGGTCCAGTAATACCAGGACCGATGTTTTGCCTGCATCAGTATTAAGATGTATGTCATTTATAACTTTAATCAGCGCTGTTTCAGTGCTATGATTGGCACGAAATCCTGACTGAAAATTATCAAAACGGCTGTTTGACATCAAGAAGGCAGTTAATTGATTGAAGACAATTTTTTCAAGGATTTTCCCGATAAATGGTAGATTTGATATTGGCCTGTAGTTATTTAATACTGAAGGATCCAGATTATTTTTTTTAAGTAGGAGCTTTACAATGGCTTTTTTCAGGGACACAGGAACAACGCCAGTCTCTAGGGATGTATTTATAATTTGAAGCACATCTGTAATTATAAGATGAAGAACAGACTTAAAGTTGGTGGGCAGAATGTCCAGTTCAGATGTTGAGGAACTGAGATTTTGTACAGTTTTTTTCAAGAGTCTCGTAATCAATCAAACAAAATTCTGACATTGTGTTAAAGTTATCTATCTGTGTCACTGGTGATTGCAGTTTTTCAATTTTTTGCAACTGAGATATATTATGAGCAATATTCTGCCGTATTTTATCAATTTTACCTTTAAAGAAGGATTCAAACTCATTGCATTTATTAACTGAGAGAAGTTCAGGTGCTAATTGTGGTGGGGCATTAGTTAGCTTCTCTACTGTTGAAAATAGCACACGGGCATTGTTCATATTCCTGCTGATGATGTTGGAGAAGAAAGACTGTCTTGCTTTACGAATTTCATAATTATATTTACAAAGCATCTCTTTATGGATTTGATAATGGATGTGAAGTTTAGTTTTGCGCCATTTTCTTTCAGTCTTTCTACATTCTCTCTTTAGCAGTTTAACAGCCGGGTATTGCTTCCATGGTGCTTTCTGCTTATCATTGACTCTTTTGATTTTGAATGGAGCAATATCATCCATAATTTGGGTCATATTTAAATTAAAAATTTCCAGTAAATCATCTACAGAGTCTGACATTTTAGTTGAGATCCGAGAGAGAGCTTGCTCAAAGAGAACACGTGTTGTCGTTTATGACTCTCCTACCCATAGTCGTTGAGCTGTTCTGAATGTGAGGAGACATAGAAACATCAGAGAAAACACAGGAATGATCAGATAATGCCAGGTCAACAACAGTATAAGAAACAGTAAGACCCTTTGCGATAACGAGGTCAAGGGTATGACCACGAGAGTGGGTCAGCCCCTGTACATGTTGTACAAGGTTGAAGTTGTCAATAAGTGCAAGTAGTTCTCTGGCATAGGTGTTTTCAGGATTATCTACATGCAGGTTAAAATCCCCAGATATAATAAGACAGTCAAACTCTAAGCAAATGACTGACAACAGTTCACCAAATTCTTCCAGAAAAACTTTGGCTGAATGTCTCAGAGGCCTGTAAATAGTTAATAATATGTTAGGAGAGCATGTAACAAGTGCACATAAGTGTTCAAAGGATGTAAAATCACCAAGTGAGGATTGTTTACATTGAAAAGAGACTTTGGCCCAATCCCAATTCTAATTTCTACCCTTACCCCTACCCCTTCCCCTCCGCCTTCCCCTTGGCCCTTCCCCTTGAAACTGAGCTACAAGGGATAGGGCTTGAAATTCAACCCCTACGTATTGGGATAGCCCTTCAACGATCGCATACGTCATCGCGTACCTCCGTCAGCGTTTACGTTAGCAAAACGCGACCAAATGCGTCATTGGCTGCGACCAGCCGCTACAGTCAGAGCCAGAGGCAGAAATCTCTGCTGGCAGGGTGTGATTTGTTAACTAACACCACTGAATGGGATATCTTTGGCGCTTCGTGCACCACATCCGACAGAATGAGGTGTCAGAACACTCATGTAAACAATAAAAGCGAGAATAACAGAACAAAACGTACGCAGTCAAGCAACCGAAAACAATACTCACTCCCAAAGCTTTTTAGCAGCAGCTTGGATTTCAGAAATCGCTGCTCATTCTCAGCTCGAAAGCGAATCAAGCGGCGTGTTTCCTCTGGATAACAACTTAAAACACGTAAATAATGGAGAAAATACAGTTATGACAATCTTTCGCCGCGGGAACCGCCATCTTTCTGAAATCCGCATGAAATCTCGCTGAAATCCGCATGGCATTGTGGGAAATCACTCAAACCCCTTCGTTCGGAGTCTGCTCCAGGAAAATCTCCATTTGGAGGGGTACAGAAGCCCTCCCCCTTCCCCTACCCCTCCGCGTTAACTGGGATTGGGATACCCCTACCCCTTCACGTGAACGCGCAAAATGGAGGGGAAGGGCCAAGGGGTTGGTCCAAGGGGTGAAATGGGATTCGGCCTTTGAATATATTTGTGATCTCTCCACCTTTCCCCTGTCAGGTAACATTCATAAAATTAAAATCTGGGGGAGCATACAGGGTTAAGAAGACTAGTTCCTCTGCGCCATTCTCGCGCCAGCAGGATTGCAGCCAGCTCAGTGGTCTATCTGACATGCTGTCACTTCTTCTCTTCTTGATCCTCAGATCTTTTGATGGTATACATGCTGCTGAGCCAGCACAACCTCCCTCTGGGTCTTTTCAGCCATTAGATTAGATTAGATTAGATTCACTTTATTCATCCCACATCGGGGAAATTCACGTGTTACAGTAGCAAGAAAATGTCAAACAGATAACAAATAAATAAAATTAATGAATGAATTCGCCATTAGAACTCGCGCCTGTAAACCGCCTCACTGTCGCCGGAAACCCCGACCTGCTTCCGGTGTGAGCGGAGGTGAAGCACGTGACCTGTACCTGGTTTTGTCCCCGCTGCAGCCGCCCACAGCGCGCACAGGTCCGCATCCGCCCGGAGCCAGCGGAGCAGCTGCAGGCTCACACACACACACACCGCCAGCAGGAGCACTCCGCTCACACACACCTCCATCTGCGCACACACACACCGCAGACTTCACACGCGCGGCTGAGACGGTCACGTGACCTCCGGAAATGACGCTGCGCGCCTCACTGTTACGTCATGCAGGTCTCAGAAACGAGGTGGTGTCCCACAGCAGGTTTCCGGTTCAGACAGCGCCCTCCAGCGCAAACACACAGAGCGGACACTTCCTGTCAGTCTTGTATTTTGCTGTTCATGAAATGATTCTAATAAACACAGGGATGACGCTGTTGTGTGAATATAAACGATGGCACCTTCCAGACTCCACCCCTTTTCCCCCTAGAATAAAAGTCTTTCCTCACTGCAGACCTGATCTCAGTCTGGAGGCGCCCAGGGATCTGATCTCAGTCTGGAGGCGCCGGGGGATCTGATCTCAGTCTGGAGGTGTTGGGGAATCTGATCACAGTCTGGAGGTGTTGGGGAATCTAATCTCAGTCTGGAGGTGCCGGGAGATCTGATCTCAGTCTGGAGGCACCGGGGGATCTGATCACAGTCTGGAGGTGCCGGGGGATCTGATCTCAGTCTGGAGGTGTTGGGGAATCTGATCACAGTCTGGAGGTGTTGGGGAATCTAATCTCAGTCTGGAGGTGCCGGGAGATCTGATCTCAGTCTGGAGGCACCGGGGGATCTGATCACAGTCTGGAGGTGTTGGGGAATCTGATCTCAGTCTGGAGGCGCCGGGGGATCTGATCTCAGTCTGGAGGTGTTGGGGAATCTGATCACAGTCTGGAGGTGTTGGGGAATCTAATCTCAGTCTGGAGGTGCCGGGAGATCTGATCTCAGTCTGGAGGCACCGGGGGATCTGATCACAGTCTGGAGGTGTTGGGGAATCTGATCTCAGTCTGGAGGCGCCGGGGGATCTGATCTCAGTCTGGAGGCGCCGGGGGATCTGATCTCAGTCTGGAGGCGCCGGGGGATCTGATCTCAGTCTGGAGGCGCCGGGGGATCTGATCTCAGTCTGGAGGCACCGGGGGATCTGATCTCAGTCTGGAGGTGTTGGAGAATCTGATCACAGTCTGGAGGTGTTGGGGAATCTGATCTCAGTCTGGAGGTGCCGGGGGATCTGATCTCAGTCTGGAGGCGCCGGGGGATCTGATCACAGTCTGGAGGCGTTGGGGGATCTGATCTCAGTCTGGAGGTGCCGGGAGATCTGATCTCAGTCTGGAGGCGCCGGGGGATCTGATCTCAGTCTGGAGGCGCCGGGGGATCTGATCACAGTCTGGAGGTGCTGGGGGATCTGATCTCAGTCTGGAGGCGCCGGGGGATCTGATCTCAGTCTGGAGGCACCGGGGGATCTGATCTCAGTCTGCTGATTAATTAGTCATTCAGCAGTTCATGGAAAACACACACAAGAAACCCTCTTCTCAGCTGTGGGAACGTTTCAGCCTCCACAGACCCACATAAGCATGTGTGCTGCTGAGTCCCAACTTCAGCTCTGTGCAGTAAATATCTGGCTCTAACTGCCACACCCATTACCCACGTGGGCGGATTATTAAAACTGGGAACATGATGAGGGGGAAAAGGTGTTGAGCCGGTTAGACTTAGACAACCTTTATTGTCATTCAGTCTGCAACAAGTGTACACCAAACGAAATTTCGTTGCAAATTGGCTCAGCACAGAAATAAATATGAAGTGTATTAAATTAAATTGTGCCGCAGCAGAAATATTATAAAGTGCAATAGTACAAAGTGGCCTGTGGAATTAGGAATGTTCAAGTTATAAATAGAAGTTTAGAGTTTGGGTTTGGAGCTCAGCAGTCTGGTGACCTGGGGGAAAAAGCCGTTGCAGAACCTGGTGATCCTGCACCGAATGCTGCGGAACCTCTTTCCAGAGGCCAGAGGGGAGAACAGTCCGTAATGAGGGTGTGAGGGGTCACTGATGATGTTTCTGGCTCGAGACATGCAGCGCCTTGGTGCAATGTCCTGAATGGAGGGAAGAGAAGTCCAAATTATTTTCTCTACTGTCCTCACTGCTCTCCTCACATTCTTCCAGTCAGAGGCACTGCAGCCTCCACACCACACAGAGATCACCAGCATCTGGTGAACAAACTGGGTCCCCTGTGCTTCAGCCCCCCCCCCCCCCCCCCCCCCCCCCCCAATGCAACTGGCTGCTGGACTTCCTCACTGAAAGACCTCAGTCAGTGCGGGTCAGACAGAACACCTCCAGTGTCATGACCCTCAGCACAGGCTCCCCTCAGGGCTGTGTCCTGAGCCCTCTGCTGTTCACTCTGATAACACACGACTGCGTCCCCAGGGCTGCCAGCAACCACATTGTGAAGTGGAGCAAAGTGTCAACCAGACCTGGTTGAGCCCCAGGACAGCAGAACATATTATTTAGTTCAATGAAAAAAAATTAAAACACCTTAATTTGTGTTTCTGAATAATTTACTCATCAGTACTGTTGCACAGTCAGGAACACAAACAAACACATTCATTCTTCTGCAGGACTTTTCACTTTCATATTCTGAGCCTTAAGGTTTAATTGGATTATATTGAACATGAGGAATCACCAAACAAATATTGTACTGAAAACTCAGTGGTTGATCGTCATGCTGAAGAAATTGAAGTTTCAATCAGAAGGTGAAGAAAACATCCATGTTCTGTGTGAATGAAAGAGAAATATAATGCAATGTGTCCAAATAAATCTGACACTGATCTGGCAATGTTCAAAACTTCGGAGTAACCAGCAGATGGCGCAGTGGAGCAAAGTGTCAAAGCACGTCTGTGAAGACTCTCATGCCCCTTTTCCACCAAAGCAGTTCCAGGGCTGGTTCGGGGCCAGTGCTTAGTTTGGAACCGGGTTTTCTGTTTCCACTGACAAAGAACTGGCTCTGGGGCCAGAAAAACCGGTTCCAGGCTAGCACCAACTCTCTGCTGGGCCAGAGGAAAGGACCGCTTACGTCAGCGGGGGGGCGGAGTTGTTAAGACCAACAATAATAACAAGACCGCGAAAGATCGCCATTTTTAAGCGACGAGAAGCAGCAGCTGTACAAACGCAAAGTCCTCCATTATTATTATTGTTGTTGTTGTTGTTGTTGCTGCTGCTTTTTCCGCGTTGTTTTTGCTTTGATATTCACGCCAAGGTTTATGCAAACGTAGCGACGTAACTGACGTATACAGCGACGTAATGACATATACAATGACGTAACTGACGTATACAGCGACGTAATGACATGTCTTCCCTTAGCACCGCGAGCGATGGAAAAGCAAGCTGGTTCTCAGCTGGCTCGCAAGTTGAACGAGTTGTGAACCAGCACCAGCCCCGAGCCAGCCCTGGAACTGACTTGGTGGAAAAGGGGTATCAGTCATCCAGGTCATAGTAAACTGTGGATGGTAGAAGAGAGCAACTGGACTTGCTTGAAGACGTTTCACCTCTCATCCGAAAGGCTTCTTCAGTTCTGTCTGACTAATAGGGAGCATCAGATATTTATGAAGCACCAAATCATCTGAGCTGAACCAACATTACTGTGACACAAACCTCATTCAGCACATCCCTCACTTCCATCTACCCCCCCCCCCCCTTTGCTTTAAGGTAAAGTTGATAGTAACACTTTATAAAGTGCCCTTGTTGTCGTTGTTGATAGCCAATGGTAAATGAATGTATCATTCTGTTGATATGGTTTTTCAGATTTTCTTCAAGGAATAAAATTTAAATCACATAAATTGGGAGAAATGTCAAAAGCAGCTACAGGAGCATTAGTGAGATCAGACACTGATGTTGGCGATGATGTTGAGGCTCCAGTTCTAGTTCATCCCAAAGGTGTTGAGTGGGGCTGAGTTCAGTCACAGCTCTGTGCAGGACACTTGAGTTCTTCACTCCAGCCTGAACACACCATGCCTTCATGGAGCTCACTTTGTGTACAGGAGCATCCTCATACTAGAACAGGAGTGGATTTGGGGCTCTGTGTTACTCCGGTGAAAGGAAACTGTAAAGTCACAGCATATAGAGACATTCTGTCCATTCTATCATGTTCTTCCTGGAACAGTTTGGGGTAGAAGCACATATGGGTATGATGGTCATACCCATGGGGTGCCAATACTTTTGGCCACAGTGCATCTTATAGGCTAAATCAGTGGTTCTCAAACTTTTTTCACCAAGTACCACCTCAGAAAATACTTGGCTCTCCAAGTACCACCATAATGACCAACATTAAAATACAGTAGCGTAGTAGGTCTAAGTATTCATTAAAAACAAGGCGGAGGTTTTATTTAACAAGTATATTTAATATTGTTGGCCACTGTAACATTATGCACAGTACTTTGAACAGTAACACTGTGTTTAAATATAGGAAAATAAAACACTGTCCTTAAATAATGAATCAAATAAAATTAATTGCACATAAAAGTGAAATAAACATTGTACTAAAATAAATATTAAAAGACAGTTCTCAAAGATTAAATGAAAATGTACTTAAAAGTTAAATAACTGTACTGTACTTAAATGTTAAGTAAAAAACAGTACTGTCCCCGCATACAACACACTGCGGCCTGGGCAGCTCCTCTGTCCCGCTCCAAATGAATCCCGGTTTTATGTATTTTTCGTCAGACTTCCTCCTCACTGGTTTCTGCCGTTTGCTAGCAGTTCTGGGGCTGGTTTTGCCACTGTCGTTAGCATCTGCGCTCGGCTCACACACGTCCTCTTCAGTTCTCCCTCTCTCCTGATCCACGCTCCCATTCGCGGATTTAAGCCACGACAGTAATTTTGTCGTACTCGTCATAATTAGCAAAGCCACCTCCACCTTTTCCCATCACAGCCGAGTCTACCAATGGCGGATAACCGTCTGTCAGCGGAACCGGCGGGAATGCGTACGTACGCTACGTATGGCTACCCAGAAGCACTTGCAAACTTTTTAAAATTATTAACTTAATTTGTATCTCCTTTCATTTTCTTGTCATCGGTTGATAAGATATTTTCATCCATTCGGATATTCACATCACATCACATTATCTCTAGCCGCTTTATCCTTCTACAGGGTCGCAGGCAAGCTGGAGCCTATCCCAGCTGACTATGGGCGAAAGGCGGGGTACACCCTGGACAAGTCGCCAGGTCATCACAGGGCTGACACATAGACACAGACAACCATTCACACTCACATTCACACCTACGGTCAATTTAGAGTCACCAGTTAACCTAACCTGCATGTCTTTGGACTGTGGGGGAAACCGGAGCACCCGGAGGAAACCCACGCGGACACGGGGAGAACATGCAAACTCCGCACAGAAAGGCCCTCACCGGCCACGGGGCTCGAACCCAGGACCTTCTTGCTGTGAGGCGACAGCGCTAACCACTACACCACCGTGCCGCCCATTCGGATATTATGGATAGTATTTCACGTTTTATTTTATTTTTTAAATTTTATTTATATTTAATTAAGTGATTCTTTGGCGTACCACTAGAATGATAAAATGATTTAGCCCAGTGATTCTCAAACTGTGGTACGCGTACCACTAGTGGTACGCACCACTAGTGGTACGCGTACCACAGTTTGAGAATCACTGGGCTAAATCATTTTATCATCTCTCAGGGGACTATAAACCGTGTGAGAGAAAAAAATTATTTTCAAACATCAATTTTAAAAAAGGGGCGGCGTGGTGGTGTAGTGGTTAGCGCTGCCGCCTCACAGCAAGAAGGTCCTGGGTTCGAGCCCCGTGGCCGGTGAGGGCCTTTCTGTGCAGAGTTTGCATGTTCTCCCCGTGTCCGTGTGGGTTTCCTCCGGGTGCTCCGGTTTCCCCCACAGTCCAAAGACATGCAGGTTAGGTTAACTGGTGACTCTAAATTGAGCGTAGGTGTGAATGTGAGTGTGAATGGTTGTCTGTGTCTATGTGTCAGCCCTGTGATGACCTGGCGACTTGTCCAGGGTGAACCCCGCCTTTCGCCCGTAGTCAGCTGGGATAGGCTCCAGCTTGCCTGCGACCCTGTAGAACAGGATAAAGCGGCTAGAGATAATGAGATGAGATGAGAAATAGTTCAAGCAGCAGAGATTTGAGCACAGGAGGTCACATCCGGGTCCTGCGACGTGATGACGTCACTGCCCGACGCTGGCAGCTCGGCTGGTTGTACATCCGGGAGCTTTTGACTTACACACCTTTTCACCTCACAAGCAGATAATATGGAATAACAACCTCGTCACTTTTAAAAAGAAATCTATATTCTTTGAAAACTGGGTTTGTAATAACATTTTGTTTATTTCTCAATTAATTAATAACCAAGGTTTTTTCCTTACATATACAGAGTTTCTAAATAAATTTGCTCTCCCATTACAACCCAGAGAATACAGTATTGTATTTGATGCACTTCCTAATGGTTTTATGAGAATATTATCTCAAGCTCCTTGTGAACAGTCTACTCCACACTTTTACAATAATATATTTCTTAATGGTGTAAACATTAGAGATAGGAAATGTAATAATAAGTGGCTAAGACAGATAATACAGACACCTGTTACTCCAAGGTGTAAAAGTTACTGGAATGGCCTTTTTGTGGACATTGATTGGGATAAGATTTGGGTTTGCTTAAGTGATTACATACTTAATAACAAAGTCAAGGAAGTTTCTTTTAAAATATTACATTTAATTTACCCCACAAATACACTATTGCAAAGATTTAAAACAGACCTTTCAGATTTATGTGTTTTCTGTGGTGCTACGTCTGAATCTATTTGTCATTTATTTTATGAATGTTTTTTCTCAAGGTTTTTTTGGGTCGAGGTTGAGCGTCTGTGTTGTGAGGTATGGGCTTGTAGTGTATCCTTTAGTGAAAAAAGATGTTTTGTTTTTCTTTGAAAAACATTTTGTGAACCATATAATTTTATATTGAATCTTTTTATTATTTTCGGTAAATATCATATTCATAGATATAAATGGGGGGGGGGGGGGAAGGAAACCCTCATTTGCTGCGTTTAAAAATGAGGTCAAATCATATATGAACTCTCTTGAAGGACTGAACAACCGCAAAGCCGAAAGGACAATTATTTTGATGGCAACTTATAATTTTCTTTCTTTTCTTAATTAATGACTGTATGTTTCTTTCTCTACCCCACCCTTCCAGTGTTTTGTATAATGTTTGGTTTTTCAATAAAGAAGGGGGGGAAAAAAATGGTTGTACATCCGGGTCCTGCGACGTGATGACGTCACTGCCCGACGCTGGCAGCTCGGCTGGTTGTACATCCGGGTCCTGCGACGTGATGACGTCACTGCCCGACGCTGGCAGTTCGGCTGGTTGTACATCCGGGTCCTGGCGCTGGCCGTTGTCGGGGTTGTTTACGCGCTGGAGGCCGGGGGCAGCGCAGGAGCACATTTCGGTCAAAAATACCCTTTAACAGCCGCTGAGGTTTGTGTTCCGGGCTGTGAGTGAAGTTGAATGATGCAGAAGCGGCTGATAAGCGGCGGGCAGGTCCGCTCGGCCACTGACTGAACACTTTAATTCAGCACCGAACCTGAGCGCCTCAGCCTGCTGCTGCTCCTCAGCATCTCTCTGTTTCACCACTTCGGGTTTTCGGTAAGTTTAAAAAATATATAGTAGTTGTTGTTTTTTCCTCCCGAGCTGAACCTGTGAAGTTTTAAACATCAGTTAGCCAGCAGGAGCTAACGACTAATCTCTTTCATATACTCGTGTATTATTATTATTATTTTCCTGGTGTACTTTCTCTGGCTGTGTCTCCGCCGTGACACACACACACACCACCTCAGCACACACACACACACCGCGTTATTTCTGACACACAGTCCAATTCTGACACTTTACAACCCTCACATCAAACCGTTTCCCACCCGTATTCCTGACAAATTCCGTCCCTCCTCTCGGATTGGCTGAGAAAGTCTCACTTTTCTGCACGTACCGCTGACCATCCATTCCGGCGTAGGAGGCGGGGCTGTGTTGGCCAATCACAGTTGAGAAGCCGGAACTCGTCGGAATGCGGACGGGAAAAAAAATTACACACCATTACGTAATGCGTTCATTTCAATCAAATGGGAATTTTAAAATGTATGTACGGCAAGTTAAAGAAATAAATCTTAATCACGTGACTGGAATAGGACTTTAATGCAGAGTTTAGGGAAATCAGACGCGCACAGTCAACAACTAGGTATTGTTTACAGTAAACTGTACACACTAGGTGTGTGTGTGTGTGTGTGAGCAATAAACTGCGGCTAAAGCTTACTATATTTAGTGTAGTGAAATGTGTGTGAACCAGAGATAATCTCACTGCCATATAAGGACTCTCAGCTGTGTGTGTGAGAGAGAGATGGAAAGGATGGAGAGCACATACAGGTAGATAGATAAGTGAACAGATGGCTAAAGAAAGATTGTTGATGGACTGACGGACGAATAAAACGATGGATGGATGGATAGTTTGGTGGATTAAGTATTGCCCGGTGGATAAATGGGTGCTGTAGATGGATGGATAAGCAGTTAGGTGGAGTGATGGATAAATGCAGACAGACAGCTGTGTCGACTGATGTTTAGACATGGCATATGTTTAGAAAATCAGCAATTTAACCACCATAACCCTTTGAAAAACTCTCTAAATATCAGCTAAAACTATCAAAGTTCTTAAATAATATTTAGGATGGCTATTGTTTTGTGGATTTTAGCATACATTTTCTGTGGCTTGTGGCAATAATATAGAATTGTACATGATCAAAGTTGATTTTAGCTTGGGTTTTATATTATAAGAAAGAAAGACTGACATTAAGGCGAAGGGAACGATTCTTGTGACAAATTGGTTCAACTTATTCACATCTGTAAAATACAGGCCTAGGTGATATCTTTGGGAGTGGTTTTGATGAATTGCATGTTGCTTTATTTTTGCATGGTGAGGTTGACATTTACATGGAATTGCCCATATATATATATACTAAGTAACTTTAAAAACGCACATTGATAAAACTTGCTGAATTCGTGCTGAGTTTATCTCAAGAAGAAAAGAAATATATCACAATGGAAAAATAACTTCGTTCCGCCCGAATAAGTTCCAAATCTGTGCTCAAATCAGAATTTAAGGGAGTTGTACTCAATAACGTACAATATGACTCGGGTAGTCAATGACATGGACAGGCTTTAATTTTCAAACAAATTTTGCATCCACTGTACACACACACAATCTTGCCTATAAATACCCGGGGGAAGTGATGGGAAAATTGTTATTATTGAAGATGCCACGCCCAAGCCAAAATCAACGTGAACAGGCCATCGGGATGTTGCGTGCCGGAAGTACACAGACAGAGGTCGCCCGGCACTTCGGTGTTCATCATTCGACCATTTCCCGTTTGAGTCAGCGTTACAGACAGACAGGGAGCACCAGGGATCGTCCACGCCCTGGTCAGCCTCGAGTCACGACGCCAGTTCAGGATCAGCACATCAGGCTAGCTCACCTCCGTGACAGATTCCTGACACCCTCAGTCACTGCTGCCACGAAGAGTGAACGCCTTGTTGCAAGCAAACGGAGGTCATACACGATACTGAACCTGTAATTTCGTGAACATGGACCAACTGTCACTTTGAATTTTTTTATTGTGAATTAATTCTTGAGTTTGACAATAAATGTCCTTTATCGATGTTTCAAGATGTGTGTGCATTACATACAATATCATAAATTTCAAATATATGCATGGATCTAAAGTGATATCGTGTTGAATTCCATTGTGCGTTTTTAAAGTTACTTAGTGTAGATGGATGGATGAGTGCACACATCCTTTGTAGATGCTGATGTTGCTCCTCACCTTGTTCTCTCTGTTCCTGCAGGTGTGTGAGGTGTGAGAGATGGGTGCATTCCTGGACAAGCCGAAGATGGAGAAGCAGAACGTTCATGGCGAGGGGAACGGGCTGCGTTACGGCGTGAGCAGCATGCAGGGCTGGCGTGTGGAGATGGAGGACGCTCACACAGCTGTGATCGGCCTCCCACATGGACTCGAGCCCTGGTCCTTCTTCGCTGTGTACGATGGCCATGCCGGCTCTCAGGTCGCCCGCTACTGCTGCGAACACCTGCTTGAGCACATCACCAGCAACCCCGACTTCCAGGTAAGCTTCACAGGAGGAGGAACACGAACACACACACAGATGCTCAGTGTGGAATAAAATCAGTGTATGATGTAACGGCGTTCAGGGCGGCAGTGGAGGAGAGGAGGAGCCGAGCGTGGAGCGCGTCACATCAGGGATCAGAACCGGCTTCCTGCAGATCGATGAGCACATGCGGGAGATGTCGGAGCGGAACCGGAGCGGCTCGACGGCAGTGGGCGCCATGATCTCGCCACATCGCATCTTCTTGATCAACTGCGGTGACTCTCGGGGGCTGCTGAGCCGCGCCGGCGCCGTGCACTTCTCCACGCAGGACCACAAACCCAGCAACCCGCTGGAGAAACAGCGCATCCAGAACGCAGGAGGATCCGTCATGATCCAGGTGAGGATGTGATCAGGACGAATGAATAAATAAGACGTACAGGACGTGGCTGTCACTTTGAGCTGGACACCATGATGATGATGATGAACCTTTTCTTTGTTTAAGTTTGTCTTGGATTCAGTAAATATTGATGTAATGATTGAAATCAGTATTTTATCTGTGAGGTGAAGATGTCAGGAGTGTGCGTTTATTATATTTATTCATTTGACAGGAAAAAGTCTTAATGTTGGAAATTATTTTTTTAAAAAGTATATTTATGTATCGCCTTCAAGAAGTTGCTTTTCTCCAAAACACTGATTTAAATTGCATTAATTTCAGCGAGAATTTTAATCAACTTCTGGACCAAAAGTGGTGCGTGTGTTTTTTTTGTTTTTTTAAACATAGTTGTTGCTAACGACCCACTGTATAAAGGATTCGGCTCCTCCTGTCAGAGTCCCAGCACTCTACTGCTCAATTTTAATTGATGATAAAATAAAATTTCATGACTGTGAGAAGAAAACGGAAGGAAATTCATTTTCCATTCTAGTGTTTTTATTCTGCTGATCCTAAAATCTTTATCTGAGCAGTTACACTCAGAGATGACAAACTCCACGTCTCGGTGCTGTGATGTACAAGTCCATGGTCTCACATGGTAATGTCATGATTTATACCAATGAGTCTTTCACTGATTTTTATGTATTTAATTTCTTCTTTTCCTGGTCCAGCGTGTGAACGGCTCTCTCGCCGTGTCCAGAGCTCTCGGAGATTTCGACTACAAGTGTGTGAGTGGAAAAGGCCCCACGGAGCAGCTCGTTTCCCCCGAACCTGAGGTTTACGCCATCGAACGCTGCGAAGCTGAGGACGAGTTCATCGTTCTGGCCTGCGACGGGATCTGGGACGTGATGACCAACGAGGAGCTGTGTGACTTTGTACGCTCGCGACTGCAGGTCACTGACGACTTGGAGAGAGTGTGCAACGAGATCGTTGATACCTGTCTGTACAAGGTGAGGAGAAACCCAGATATATACACTCAGCATAAAAGGAGGAGGAGCTTGTAGACGTCTGAGGAGGAGGAGCAGCTTGTAGCCTTAAGTGGAAATGTTTCTTGTGTTTTCTGTGATGGTTGCAGGGAAGCAGAGACAATATGAGCGTGGTGCTGGTGTGTTTTAGCGGCGCGCCGAAGGTTTCACCAGAGGCCGTGAAGAGAGAAGCAGAACTCGACAAATACCTGGAGAGCCGAGTCGAGGGTACGAAATGCAGCATGGTGATCCAACACGATGTATTGTATTCGTCTTCATAAACCACACGCTCCCCCTCCCCCCTCCGCAGAGATCCTGAAGAAGCAGAATGATGACAGAGTCCCAGACCTTGTGAATGTGATGCGAACGCTGGCTTCAGAGAGCATCCCAAACTTACCGCCTGGAGGAGAGCTGGCCAGCAAGTGGGTCTTAAACAAACACACACACACACTAATGTTAAAGCTGTACTGCCTTTCAGATTTTTCAAGTGTAGGTCATAAAAATAATATTCCCGATACCCAATTATTTTTGTTTAGTGACTGAAAGCTACCGAATTCAAATCACAGACTTCCATTTTTATTACTTTTTTTTTAAAATAGAACAATTAATGACTTTATCTCCACGTGGCTCTAAATTCTCCGCTATTTTTTCCTGCTTCACCATGACCCAATACAAGATACTACATCATGCATCACGTGGTGGGCTTTCCCTGTTGGCGCAAGGCATTGTGGGATACAAATTTGAAACGGGAGAGTAAAATGGAGGGCGTGAGTGTGCGAATGAAACGTGAAAGAGCGACTACAGTAACGGAAAGAAAGCGAGAAGAAAAGACGTTATGTTCTATACGAAGGAAAGGAAACGCAGGACCAAACTAATAAATATGGGCGCTCAGCGAGCACCTCGGTGTGATCAGCTGTTCGTTTAGCGACAGAATGATGGAACTGTCAGTGCACGCTCAAAGGGAAACCTGTAGATGGCAGTAATGCAACACTGTGGATGCCAGCTGCTGTAAAACCCAAAAGAAGAAGAAGAAGGTAAACCTGCGCATGCGCACACAGACTTCCTCTGTCTGCTTGACTGCGCCAAGCAAGCGATTTCATGCACATTATTTGCTTTAATCCCCTCAAATTAAATAACTTCCCAGCCACAGAATGGCCTGATATTTTGTGAGATATTACAGAAATAAACATCTATCACAATCACCACATTTCAGACGGAACTAAATTTCACCGATTTTATGAAATCGAAAGGCCGTCTAGCTTTAAAACGATGCGACTTCACCTTTTACCAAAGATAACGTCTACAAAAAGGTAACTTCAGAATCACTTTTACTGCCAGGTATGTGAACACACACGAGGAATTTGACTCCGGTTTCACTTAGCTCTCTTAGTACAAACAGATTTTAAAAAATGCTTAGACGAAAAACAAACAAAAAAAAGCTATGTGCATGTAGAATCTTTTGGTGCAAAATGGTGCATAGCACAAGGATGACTTGGTAAATATAAATATACAGTGTGCACAGAATGACAGTATGAGTGTGCAGATATTTCACAGCTGATGTTACTGATATTTGAGTCCGGTTTTAGCTGTTCATCACAGAGACAGCCTGAGGGGGAAAAACTGTTCTTGTGTCTGGTTGTTTTTGCGTACAGTGATCTATATCGCCTCCCAGAGGGGAGAAGTTCAAACAGTTTGTGACCAGGGTGTGATGGGTCTGCAGAGATGTTACCTGCCCGTTTCCTGACTCTGGACAGGTACAGGTCTTGGATGGAGGGCAGGCTGACACCAATCATTTTCTCTGCAGACCTTATTGTCCGTTGCAGTCTGTTCTTGTCCTTTTTGGTGACCGATCCAAACCAAACAGTGATGGAAGAGCAGAGAACAGACTGAATGATGGCAGAGTGGAATCGTGTCAGCAGCTCCTTAGACAGGTTGAGCTTCCTGAGCTGGCGCAGAAAGTACAACCTCTGCTGGGCCTTTTTGATGACAGTGACTGTGTTGGTCTCCCACTTCAGGTCCCGAGAGATTGTGGAGCCCAGAAACCTGAAGGTTTCAACAGCAGTCACAGTGTTGTTGGTGATGGTGATGGGCGGCAGGGTGGGGGGCTCCTCCTAAAGTCCACTGTCATCTCCACAGTTTTGAGCGTGTTCAGCTCCAGATTGTTCTGAGCGCACCAACAGACCAGCCGTTCAACCTCCCGTCTGTATGCAGACTTGTCACCGTCTCGGATGAGGCCGATGACCGTTGTGTCGTCTGCAAATTTCAGGAGTTTAACAGACGGATCTCTTAAGGTGCAGTCGTTGGTGTAAAGGGAGAATAGCAGTGGGGAGAGCACGCACCCCTGGGGAGCGCCAGTGCTGATAGTCCGGGTGCTGGATGCGATGCTCCCCAGCCTCACCTGCTGCTTCCTGTCAGTCAGGAAGTTTATAATCCACTGACTGGTGGAGGAGGGCACAGTGAGCTTGGTGTGGAGGATGTCTGGAACGATGGTGTTGAACGCCGAACTGAAGTCCACGAACAGGATCCTGGCGTACGTCCCTGCAGAGTCAAGGTGTTGCAGGATGTAGTACAGTCCCATATTGATTGCATCATCCGTTGACCTGTTTGCCCAGTAAGCAAACTGCAGGGGGTCCAGCAGGGGGTCTGTGATGTCCTTCAGGTGTGACAACACCAGTCTCTCGAAGGACTTCATGACTACAGATGTGAGGGCTACAGGCCTGTAGTCATTCAGTCCTGTGATGGTGGTTTTCTTGGGAACCAGGATTACTGTGGAGCGTTTGAAGGATGAGGGGACTTCACACAGCTCCAGGGATCTATTGAAGATCTGGGTGAGGATGGGAGCCAGCTGATCAGCACAGACCTTCAGACAGGAGGGTGGTGCACCGTCTGGGCCGGGTGCCTTCCTGATCTTCTGTCTGCAAAAAAGCTGACAAACATCCTCTTCCCAGATCTTGAGTGCTGGTGTGGGGTCAGAGGCGAGAGGAGGCAGAATAGCAGGGGGTGTAAATGGGTCTTTAATGTCTGAGGGGGGGGAGAGGTGTGAATGTGTCAAATCTGCAGTAGAACACCAACTCATCAGCCAGTTGATGGTTCATTGCAGTGTTGGGGATGGTCTCCTGTAGCTGGTGATATTCTTCAAGCCTCTCCACACTGACGCCGGATCGTTGGCTGAAAGGCTGTTTTTGATCCTTTCAGCGTAGCTCCTCTTAGCTGCTTTTACCTCTTTTGTCAGTGTGTTTCTGGCCTGTTTGTACCGGACTCTGTCCCCACTTCTGTAGACCTCCTCCTTGGCCTGGCGAAGGTGTCTGAGTTTTGCAGTGAACCAGGGTTTGTTGTTGTACACTACCGTTCAAAAGTTTGGGGTCACTTTGAAATGTCCTTATTTTTGAAAGAAACGCACTGTTCTTTTCAATGAAGCTCACTTTAAACTAATCAGAAATCCACTCTATACATTGCTAATGTGGTAAATGACTATTCTAGCTGCAAATGTCTGGTTTTTGGTGCAATATCTCCATAGGTGTATAGAGGCCCATTTCCAGCAACTCTCACTCCAGTGTTCTAATGGTACAATGTGTTTGCTCATTGCCTCAGAAGGCTAATGGATGATTAGAAAACCCTTGTACAATCATGTTAGCACAGCTGAAAACAGTTGAGCTCTTTAGAGAAGCTATAAAACTGACCTTCCTTTGAGCCGATTGAGTTTCTGGAGCATCACATTTGTGGGGTCGATTAAATGCTCAAAATGGACAGAAAAATGTCTCGACTATATTTTCTATTCATTTTACAACTTATGGTGGGAAATAAAAGTGTGACTTTTCATGGAAAACACAAAATTGTCTGGGTGACCCCAAACTTTTGAACGGTAGTGTATGTGCGGAAGGTCTTGGTGGGCACACACACACATCCTCACAAAAACTGATGCAAGATGTCACGGTATCAGTCAGTTCATGAAGGTCTGAAGCTGCAGCCTCAAAAACACTCCAGTCAGTGCAGTCAAAGCAGGCTTGTAGTTCCACTTTGGCCTCATCGGACCATCTCCTCACCGTCTTGACTACAGGCGCAGATTTCAGCTTCTGCCTGTAGGTCGGGATAAGATGAACCATACAGTGATCAGGTAGTCCCAAGGCTGCACGGGGGACAGAGTGGTATGAGTCCTTTAAAAGTGTAACAATGGTCCAGAGTGTTAGATTCCCTGGTGGGACACTTAATGTGCTGTTTATATTTTGGCAGTTCGTGGCTGAGGTTTGCTCTGTTAAAGTCCCCCAAAACGATGAGCAAAGAGTCCGGGTGTTTTTTCTCCACGTTGTTTATCTGGTCAGCCAGGTGTTGTAATGCCTCAGTAACACAACCCTGAGGGGGGATGTAGACTCCAACCAGAATAAACGAGGAAAACTCTCGCGGAGCATAAAACAGTTTGCAGTTTATGAATAATGTCTCCAGATGAGGACTGCACGATTTGTTTAGAACCGTGACATCGGTACACCAACCTTCGTTAATGTAAAAGCAGACTCTGCCTCCCCTCGTTTTCCCCGTGAGCTCCGTTTCGCGGTCCGCTCGGTGCAGGTGAAATCCAGGCAGGTGGAGAGAAGAGTCCAGGATGTGCTCACCGAGCCAGGTTTCGGTGAAGCACAAGGCAGCAGATCTGTTAAAATCCATGTTGATTGTGTTGAGGAGCAGCAGTTCGTCCATCTTATTGGCCAGAGAGCGGACGTTAGCCAGGTGAATAGACGGGAGCGCAGTGCGAAACCCCCGCTGCCTCAGCCTGACAAGTGCGCCGGCTCGCTTCCCCTGGTGTCTTCGGCGTCCTTGGCGGAGACCATAGAGAGTTGCTGCTCCTCCAACAAGTAGCTCTGGAAAACTTTCCGGATCGATGAAAACCGATGAAAAAACTTTACTGGTGGTTATTCCGATGTTTGAGTTCTTCTCTGGAGTATGTGACCAGAGAAGAAGCGCAAGAAACACAACAAATACACAAAAACGTAGAAAGTACGAGAGAGCGAAGTACCGAGGCAACCGTCCGCGGCGCCATCTTAGTATATTCCTTCATGATCAATAAAGTTTTGTGATTCAGTGTAAAACAAATGTTTCACCTGAAGACAGACAGACAGAAAATGAGGGTTGGGGGCTCAGTGCTTTTGAGGGTGTCAGTGTTGATGCACGTTGTCAGACATGAGGCAGAACTCCGTGGTCAGCTGTACAGAATGATGGATTAAATGTTCCTGAGAAATAAAGCACCTCCCACTTGACTGACCAATCAGAATATCAGAAGGCTGATTTAATGTTCATTATCACATGAGTTTTATTTACAGTGAAGGAGATAAAAAGGGACAGGAGGAGTGGAACGTACTGGAGAAAGAGTGAAGATGAGAGACAGACAGCAAGAGACAGTGAGAGAGAGACAGAAGGCGAGAGGTAGAGACAGACAGACAGGCAGACACAGAAGGCGAGAGGGAGAGACAGACAGATGGGCAGACACAGAAGGCGAGAGGGAGAGACGGGCAGACACAGAAGGCGAGAGGGAGAGACAGACAGACGGGCAGACACAGAAGGCGAGAGGGAGAGACAGACAGACGGGCAGACACAGAAGGCGAGAGGGAGAGACAGACAGACGGGCAGACACAGAAGGCGAGAGGGAGAGACAGACAGACGGGCAGACACAGAAGGCGAGAGGGAAAGACAGACAGACGGGCAGACACAGAAGGCGAGAGGGAGAGACAGACAGACGGGCAGACACAGAAGGCGAGAGGGAGAGACAGACAGACGGGCAGACACAGAAGGCGAGAGGGAGAGACGGGCAGACACAGAAGGCGAGAGGGAGAGACGGGCAGACACAGAAGGCGAGAGGGAGAGACGGGCAGACACAGAAGGCGAGAGGGAGAGACGGGCAGACACAGAAGGCGAGCGGGAGAGACGGGCAGACACAGAAGGCGAGCGGGAGAGACGGGCAGACACAGAAGGCGAGAGGGAGAGACAGACAGACAGAAGGCGAGAGGGAGAGACAGACACAGGAGGCGAGAGGGAGAGACGGGCAGACACGGGAGGCGAGAGGGAGAGACGGGCAGACACGGGAGGCGAGAGGGAGAGACGGGCAGACACGGGAGGCGAGAGGGAGAGACGGGCAGACACGGGAGGCGAGAGGGAGAGACGGGCAGACACGGGAGGCGAGAGGGAGAGACGGGCAGACACGGGAGGCGAGAGGGAGAGACGGGCAGACACGGGAGGCGAGAGGGAGAGACGGGCAGACACGGGAGGCGAGAGGGAGAGACGGGCAGACACGGGAGGCGAGAGGGAGAGACGGGCAGACACGGGAGGCGAGAGGGAGAGACCTTTGAAATCATAAATTGAACTTTGTAACAAACAGCTTTTATTTATTTTTCCAGGCGAAGCATCGTTGAAGCCGTATATAACAAACTCAACCCCTACAGGAATGAGGACACAGTAAGTATATATACACGTGTGTGTGTGTGTGTGTGTGTGTGTGTGTGTGTGTGTGTGCGCGCATGCTTATATTGTACACCCATAAACTCATTCTGTCTGCACATGAAACCTCGATCACTGAAACACATTTACACACTCCATGTTTCACACACCTGACTCAGCGTGTCGAGTGTGTGAGCGTGACACGAATCTGACACGTTAACGAATGTGTTGTAGCTCGTTACCTCTTAAAACGTGACGAGGCGAGACGCCACTGATCCTGCAGATCTCTGACTGGGTGCTGCAATCTGATTGGTCCAGTCAGTAGCTCAGCTAAGAACAGGAAGTGACCGAACATCCTTCCACTCATCCCTTCATCTAAATCAGTGTGATAACACTTAAAGCTGACGACACACACACACACACACACACAGAGCGCTGAGTGGCGTCTCACTGCCTGCTCTTCTTCCTCTTCTCTCACTAAAGGACTCTGCATCCGCTGATGACGTGTGGTAGCATTTTACAGCACACACACACACCCCTTCCCCACGCCTCTCCGGCTTCTCTCTCTCTCACTCTCACACACACACACAGAGGAACCGACAGGACGCCAGCCGAAGAGGAGGAATGAGGGACTCATCCCTTTACACTCAGCTACACTCACAATGGGACATTATATTCCTTTATTTTTTATTTTCCTGATGTCTTTTTTTTTCGGGGGGGGGCTGTAATTAATTTGATTCACATTGTCATGTGTGTTTGTATATTTGTTTTTGAAGTGCAATTGTTTTTAAAAAAGAAAAAAAAGGAAGAAAAAAGCCTGTATCAAATGCAGCTTGTTATTAAATGTATAAAAAGTCTTACTTTAACCTAAACCTTATAAAATTTAAAAAAAAAGAAAATGTTTATGCACTATCTGCCTTGTCATAGGAAATGTCGACTCTCAGTAAGTTCCTGGTTCCTTGAGCTCTTGTTTTCCTTTCCGTTTCCATCAGGCGTGTGCCGACGGTGCGCTTCAGCATTGCGATATTTGAAGGAAATAAGCCTGGCAGCGTCCGACACGCTTCTAAACTGTATTGTATGATAATAATAAGTCATTATGGGATAAAGCAGAACCGACGGTCCAGGACAGGACTCTGAGCCCGAGCTCTCTGATTGGGCCTTGTTCTCGTGGGCGTTCCTGTGGGGAGTTGCCTGCTGGTTGCCATGGTTTCTCTGGTAGTGTAACACGACTGCAGAAACGCAGCGAGCCACAGAACGGACACAAAACCGTGCGTTCGGCCACAAATCAGACGTCTTCCTCCCAAAGAAATAACACCATGTACAGCTGGTTCAGGAGTTGTGAATGTGCTGAACCTAAACACATGGATACTGTTTCTTCCACCCCAGCCATCTTCTCCTCTTTACACTCAGCACCGATGGGCTTTTGCAAAATCCCCTGCGTTCAGCTATAACATTAGAAAACCACGTTGTTCTTCACACGGTGCTCTGAGCGTCTGGATCTCAGACACGATGCGTTCCCAGCTGGACAGAAACTAAAATGATGGCTGTGTTCACGTTCCTGTAATTAAACGTGCTGCAGTAACATGGTGGGAATCTTCACTTTTTAAAATGGTTCACGAGGGTCTCTTCCCTCCCTTTTCATTTCTTTACGATGGTTTGTGCCGGAGGACGGTCTGCTCCCCCGGTCTGCTGCCCCAGTCTGGTGTCGTCGCTCGTTTCCGTTCCCACAGCTGAGTCATGCGCGAGTCATTACCGGCCATCACTGCTCTGAGTTTAAAGACACTAGGTCGGTTTGGTTGTTTCCGAGTCCTTTCCGAACACGACAGATGCATTTTAGGGAACAGAAACACTATCTGCCTCTGCACCATCCTCCTGTTCTCACCCTCCACGGCACCACGCTGCGTCCATCAAATATCGCGGTGTACCACATCACCGCTCATTGGCACACGCTTGATTTCAGACTTTTTTTTTTTTTCCCCTGCTCCTTTGATGAAACGGGTAAACGATAACAGGCTTACAGCGCAGAGAGCTTATTCTCTTTTCTTTAACAGATCCATTTGTTTTCTTTGCTTGTTGTTGTTTTTTCCTTGATCGGCACATACGACACATCGCTTCAGCGAGAGAGAGAGAGTTTTACAGTCCAGATTTAACGTCTTTCTTTCTGAATAATTGTTCATGTTTTTGAAGGGGGGAAAAAAAGAAAATCATCAACTCTTCCTTAGAACCAAGCTCGTGTGTGTGTGTGTAAAATGCTGAATTTTCCTCCAAATCCACAGAACACTGTATTGTTGGAGCTTTTTCCTCTAAGAAAAGTGTAATTTTTTTTTTTTTGAATTATAATTGTGTTGTATTCCTGAGCTGTGTTCCAATATTTTCTTTTTAATTGTGCCCTCGTTCACTTCCCCTTTACCCTGATTACTGTGTATTAAAACTAATTACAAGAAACTCTAGTTCAGATCCGAGGAGCTCCACACTGTTAATGAGATTACAGTTGTGAGGTGATGCGTGTCGTACGGTACATAAGCCACGCTTACAATCTACGCACAACAGAGAATTCAGGAAAACACAAACACACAAGCACAAACGTTAGGTTTTTTTTTTTTCTTGTTTGTTTAAACAGACTTTTGTCTTCAGGCTCCTTTCACTGAATTGTTTCTGATGTTAATTAACATGAATAATTAATAAGGCGAGTTTTAATACACAGTAAACCCACAGTGATTTAGTCCAGGTGTTAATGACTTGGTGTATTAAAGCTGATGTTCACAGAGGTTGCAAAGCCTTCAAGTCAAGCATTCAGGCATCGGATACAAGTTTACTCTACACTAAATTTAAAAAAATATATATATATATTTTTTAAATTTAGTGTAAAGAGGTCTTTAGAAGAAAGGTCGCCGTGTTCGACAGAGAACCATTTAAGTGTTTTTGTTTAATTGTTAGACTTGTTTTGTTGGCATTATGAAGAAAAAAAAAACTTTTATTTGCTTTTTTTTTTAAACACACTGTAGTAGTGCATTCTGGGTAAGTTGTGGTCAAGGAGTTGTAAGAATTTGCACTGATGGAAAGAAAAACACCAGGACGGGGCAGCGCAGAGGATTTCAGGATCTTGGGGAAGTGGATGAGGCGACGAGGGTGTATTTATTTGTTTAAAAAAAAAAAGGGCAAGAAAATTGGGACACAGCCCTGGAGCATCTTAAGCCGACTGCAAGCTTACACACGTTACACTGTGTTCTTCAGCCAGTGTGTGTGTGTGTGTGTGTGTGTGGATGCTTTTGCTTGTTTTTGCCATGTTGTTCTTTCTGCCATTTTTATACTTTTTCAGAAGAGAACAAAACACCAAGCTTTTTTTTTTCCCCACTTTGCGTGTGCGTTCCTCAAGCTCTGGGATGTTTGATTTTTATTTCCTTTTTAAATCGGGAGCATGTCTGAACACTGTTTGTTGCTAGGGTGTGATTGCTTTAAAGGACTTTGACTCCCCCCCGGCATAATGCTGTAAATGTTTCTGCAAAAATGAAATCAGATTTTAGAAAGAACGTTACTTACTTTCTCTATCTCTCTCTCACACACACACACACACACACACACACACACGTGTTCACTGTACTACAGCCCTGTTTACTTCTTTAAGACCTGGTGGCGAGTTTAGCGTGTGTGTGTGTGTGTGTGTGTGCGCCTCCCTCCTGCTGAGCCGAACCGCAATAATAAACCAGATTCCTAAAATATATATATGTATATTATTATTTTCAGAATTTGTTCCTTGGATTAATGTCAGCGTTAATGAATCGGCCCGCTGTTCAGATTGAAATGTTGCATTGGTAAACCTCACAAGGTCATTTATTTAATAAAAAAAAAAAGTAATTATTATAGTAACAGAATCGACAATCTAATGATGGATAATGAATCTAAACAGGTGGTGAATATTTTTGAAACAGAAGCGTCCTGTTGGTCTGTCCGTCCAGTCGTTTGTTTTCTGTCCTGTGGAGACTGGAAGGAAAGGTTTCATGCTTTTCATTGGCGCTGAATAAAGCTGTTAAACGCTCTGCACTCCTTCACCACGGAAACGGACAAAAACTAACCACAGCCCCGCGTTTAAACACTACAGCGTTGCATTAGCGCAGGTTTATTTGTTTGGGCTGAGGTGATGACCTGAGAGCAGTCTCACCACACCTGCTTCAGGATCGGTTAATGATTTCATGAGGACGGAAGGAGGGAAGGTTCGAGCCCATTTCACTGATTTGTTCAATTGTCTAATAAACAAGCATCAGCCCAATAATACTTTACAAATAGTCGAGTTTATATATTTGTGTTAATGTTAAACATTTGTAAGCTGTAACGGAGCTTTTTAACGTGGGAAAGGGAACTCATCTGGAGTGGAGCTCTGTACAGACTTCTACAGCGTGAGGGTCTGAAACATCACTCCGCTGCCTGGAGGAGAAGATTAGCGGCAGGGCAATACGACAGACATGATCATGATACCTGAAGTTACTGATACAAGACGGGGTCAGTATGGTGTCGGGCTCCGACCAAACCTGGGGCAGCAAAGCAAAATAGAACTTTAAAAAAAGTTCTTTCATTTCATTTACTTTCATTTCATTCCTCCAGAAATAAATTGCTGTACATTTGAAGGGGTGTAAAAAAAAAAAATCCAAAAAGAAAAGAACATTCTCCAATTTTGAAGATTTAAAGGAACAGTCCACCGTACTTCCATAATGAAATATGCTCTTATCTGAATTGAGACGAGCTGCTCCGTACCTCTCCGAGCTTTGCGCGACCTCCCAGTCAGTCAGACGCGCTGTCACTCCTGTTAGCAATGTAGCTAGGCTCAGTATGGCCAATGGTATTTTTTGGGGCTGTAGTTAGATGCGACCAAACTCTTCCACGTTTTTCCTGTTTACATAGGTTTATATGAGCAGTGATATGAAACAAGTTCAGTTACACAAATTGAAACGTAGCGATTTTCTATGCTATGGAAAGTGCGCACTATAATGAGAGGCGTACTAACACCTTCTGCGCGCTTCGGCAGCGCATTGATACGGAGCTCAGATATCAATGCGCTGCCAAAGCGTGCAGAAGGTGTTAGTACGCCTGTCATTATAGTGCGCACTTTCCATAGCATAGAAAATCGCTACGTTTCAATTTGTGTAACTGAACTTGTTTCATGTCACTGGTCATATAAACCTATGTAAACAGGAAAAACACGGAAGAGTTTGGTCGCATCTAACTACAGCCCCAAAAAATACCATTGGCCATGCTGAGCCTAGCTACATTGCTAACAGGAGTGACAGCGCGTCTGACTGACTGGGAGGTCGCGCAAAGCTCGGAGAGGTACGGAGCAGCTCGTCTCAATTCAGATAAGAGCATATTTCATTATGGAAGTACGGTGGACTGTTCCTTTAAAGACAAACATCTAAAATCAGCTGCTGCTAGTTTTGAAGATAATTTTCACAATACAACGTGTGGCCGTTAAATAACGAGACTCGCGCTGCAGTTCTGTTTTAATAATAAAGAAATCTTTTTCACGCGTCGATTGCTTTCTTCCTCAGCGCGTTTCCCTCACACGCTGCTGCGTTCTGCTCCAACACTAACACTGATCCCAGCAGGGCAGCGGGTCGTCTTCTGTTTGTCGTCTCAGAAGCTCCGTCCTTTTTCTTCTTCACTCCTGGAACTGACTCGAAACGGGTTCCCTTGATTTTAGTGAAAAGGAAAGAACTGCATGGTGCTCAATCAAGTCCTGCGATGTGTTTCTCCGAGTATACTGGAGCGGCGTCTTCAGTTTCACAAAAAAAACTCAAATTAAGGCCGTGCTCAATTTTTGAACCGACCATTTTTATAATGTCAGAAAAGACACGTCCACACAAGACTTCAACTTTCACCTTCATAAACAACAGGCATGTAATGATTCATCACGCAACAATAAAATCACCGTACGATTTCATGACGATTCAAATCAGTGTGGAATCTCTGTGTTTCCTCTGCTGTAATTGTGTTCAGACAGCAGAGGGATCGCAGGAACACACGACTTCACTGGAGGCGGAAGTAAAACAGCTCTAATGGTACAAAAAACATGTAAAATGTCAGCGCTGGAGCGTGATTGTGTACGAATAGATTTAACAAGAAATCAGAGCGAGCTCTCTTTTTACAGATTGCTGACCGATAAAGAAAAGAGAAGCAAATAGAGGAAGAACAAAATGTTCAGATAGCAACACTTCCATTTTTAATAAAAGGAATATTTTAGTTAATAGGCAATTATATTTGACTCCAACCTTTACAAATGTCGGGAAATTATTATTCTTGGTTTTTAAACCGAGACGGCCTTTCGATTTCATAAAATCGGTGAAATTTAGTTCCGTCTGAAATGTGGTGATTGTGATATCTGTTTATTTCTGTAATATCTCACAAAATATCAGGCCATTCTGTGGCTGGGAAGTTATTTAATTTGAGGGGATTAAAGCAAATAATGTGCATGAAATCGCTCGCTTGGCGCAGTCAAGCAGACAGAGGAAGTCCGTGTGCGCATGCGCAGGTTTACCACCTTCTTCTTTTGGGTTTTACAGCAGCTGGCATCCACAGTGTTGCATTACTGCCATCTACAGGTTTCCCTTTGAGCGTGCACTGACAGTTCCATCATTCTGTCGCTAAACGAACAGCTGATCACACCGAGGTGCTCGCTGAGCGCCCATATTTATTAGTTTGGTCCTGCGTTTCCTTTCCTTCGTATAGAACATAACGTCTTTTCTTCTCGCTTTCTTTCCGTTACTGTAGTCGCTCTTTCACATTTCATTCACACACTCACGTCCTCCATTTTTCTCTCTTGTTTCAAATTTGTATCCCACAATGCCTTGCGCCAACAGGGAAAGCCCACCACGTGATGCATGGCGTAGTATCTTGTATTGAGTCATGGTGAAGCAGGAAAAAATAGCGGAGAATTTAGGGCCACGTGGAGATAAATTCATTAATTGTTCTATTTAAAAAAAAAGTAATAAAATTGGAAGTCTGTGATTTGAATTCAGTAGCTTTCAGTCACTAAACAAAAATAATTGGGTGTCGGGAAAATTCTTTTTATGACCTACACTTGAAAAATCTGAAAGGCAGTACAGCTTTAAGAAAATGAAATTTTTTTTTATTTTTTAATTTAGCAAAAGGAATATTTAAGTTGATAATATAGGAAAATCAAATCATGAACGCAGTTCTGTAAATCAGATTGTGAACTGGGCGAATCGTTACACAGCTTTCAGGAGCTGAAGCTCATTGGTCAACGGAAACCACATGGTCTCTCAGTCTCATTATTAAATTGCCACACCTCGTATCTCTGAAATGTATATTGTGATGTAATTAATCACAATATTGATAATCACTCGATTGCCCCGCCCTGATCCTGGTGGCAGGTGAGGGGAAGGGTGTGGTTTTTAAGCTGTAAATTAATCTCCAGCACTGAGCTTCTCAGAAACGGTGGAGATACAGAACCAACAAATCTAAAACTCATCACTTTATCAGATCAGGAACGACGCAACACTGATGAACACCACGCCGTCTCTTTTTTCCTAAATCATCACCTTCAGCCGGTTCTCAGAGTGCGTCTGTGGGGTTTTTAATTTATTTAGATAGAGCACATTCCACACAAATAAAGTTTTATTCATTATACACAAACAAAGTTATTCGTCTGATCTGATCAGCTGAATGACTTTAATCCAAACCTCAGACACTCAGGAATCAAAATAAAGTCTCTGTATTTTCTGAATTAAAATTCTAAGTGAGTTTTGTGTAAAACGGAGGAATAAAATGTTCCGCATCTGTGAGAAAGAGCCAGAATTTTGAAAGGATTGTTCATTGAATAAAATTTGTAATTCGGTCTGTTTTATTTATTTATGGGTTACTGCAACAGTTTTATTCAGTATATAAAAGTAATGACACCCCCATCCTGCTGCAGAAACACAGTTCGATGTTTGTGTGTCCTGTCCAGAGAGGAAGTGTGACTCGGATCAGCCCCACGCTCCTGTTCGACACCTTTAAATTACCTTTATTCAGATTTACTTTTTCAGATCACGCGATATAAAATCAAACACGTCGAATACGGATAGTCTGTGAAACTAAAGTGTTGTGTTATGAATACTTTATTTCATGTGACACACTCATGCATGAAAACACAAACTTGGAAAGTGTGTTTAGAGCAAATAAGGATCACAGTATACACACACACACACACACACACACAGCAATATTTTACATCATGACCAAATGCCTTGTCCTTGTTTTATATCTTGATTTTTATTTTATTATATTTGATCTTTTTTGCATTTTGCTTTGGTCCACACTCTGTGTGTGTGTGTGTGTGTGTGTGTGTGTGTGTGTGTGTGTGTGTGTGTGTGTAAATGCCATGGAGCAGGTCTGTGTGACATTTACACATCCTTAAAAAAGTCTACAGTTATGATCTTATGACGTGTGAAATTGACGATTACTGTTTTAATCTCTAATGTTCTCACACACACACACACACACACAGCTGTTTTCTAAAACAAGGAAAACATTTCAAATGTAACAGGAGACGTGTTTCAATGGGGTCAAAGTCATTTACACTGAATATGATAATTTAATGTTGAATTCATGATCAGCTCCTGATAGTTCAATTAGCCTGTGTGTGTGTGTGTGTGTAAATTAAACCAGTGTAAGGTTATTTTATTCCTGTTTCTTCTCCCCGTGGTCAGTTGTTCAGGTTCTGTCTCTCACTCATAAGCTAACGCGTGTTTGATGTCAGGAAATGTTGATGTATATTTGTATTTTTTTTTTTTGAAAGATGGACAGAATAATGACCGGAACATTCTCCTCTTCTCTAACTCACTGTAACCCAAACACTCATCTTTTAACCTTTGGTTCTTGTTGTCATGTTAAAATGAGTTCACACTGAGAATAAACAGATTTATTTGGGGAAACGAGGAGCTGGTGTCAGTGATTTACACACCATCACGGGGTCGTCCTGTACACAGCACAGCAGGAAAACTTACTGAATATTATTCAACACACACACACACACACACACACACACACACACACCCCTTGGCTGATCCACTGCATTACTTTATTTGAACTCGGGAGTGTGTGAATGGTGCAGTGTGTAACAGCATGGTGTGTTTATCTGCATGTTTTATGGAGAGAAACCGTCGAGGAGGAAATGATTTGTGGAGCTTCAGGGTTCTCTCCAAACATGGAGACAGATCTGTCTGTCTGTCTTTCTCTCTCTCACCGTCTTTCTCTCTTTGTCTCTGTCTCTCTCTCCCTCTGTCTCTTACTCCATGCCTGTCTCTTTCTCACTCTCTCTCCCTCTGTCTCTCACTCTCACATTCTCTCTCTCTCTCTCTCCCCCATCTCTTTCACTGTCTCACAAGCCGTCTCTCTCACTGTCTCATGCTCCATCTCACAATCTGTCTCTCTCTCACTGTCTCACATTCTCTCTCTGATCTGTCTGTCTTTCTCTCTGTCTGTTTCTCTCTCACTGTCTTTCTCTTTGTCTCTGTCTCTCTCTCCCTCTGTCTCTTACTCCATGCCTGTCTCTTTCTCACTCTCTCACACTGTCTGTCTCTCACATGCTCTCTCTCTCTCTCCCCCATCTCTTTCACTGTCTCACAAGCCGTCTCTCACTGTCTCACGCTCCATCTCACAATCTGTCTCTCTCTCTCTCTCCATCTCTTTCACTATCTCACAAGCTGTCTCTCTCACTGTCTCATGCTCCATCTCACAATCTGTCTCTCTCTCACATTCTCTCTCTCTCTCTCTCTCTCTCTCTGTCTGATCTGTCTGTCTCTCTCTGTCTGTTTCTCACTGTCTTTCTCTCTTTGTCTCTGTCTCTCTCTCCCTCTGTCTCTTACTCCATGCCTGTCTCTTTCTCACTCTCTCACACACTGTCTCTCACTGTCACATGCTCTCTCTCTCTCTCTCTCTCCCTCCCCATCTCTTTCACTATCTCACAAGCTGTCTCTCACTGTCTCACGCTCCATCTCACGATCTGTCTGTCTCTCTCTCCCCATCTCTTTCACTATCTCACAAGTCGTCTCTCTCACTGTCTCATGCTCCATCTCACAATCTGTCTCTCACTGTCTCACATTCTCTCTCTCTGTGTCTGATCTGTCTGTCTTTCTCTTTGTCTCTGTCTCTCTCTCCCTCTGTCTCTTACTCCATGCCTGTCTCTCTCCCTCTCTCCCTCCCCATCTTTCACTGTCTCACAAGCCGTCTCTCTCTCTCTCTCTCTCACTGTCTCATGCTCCATCTCACGATCTGTCTCTCTCTCTCCCCCCCATGTCTTTCACTGTCTCACAAGCTGTCTCTCTCACTGTCTCATGCTCCATCTCACAATCTGTCTCTCTCTCACCGTCTCACATTCTCTCTCTCTCTCTCTCTCTCTCTCTCTCTCTCTCTCTCTCCCTCTTTCATGCTCCATCTCTCGTCTCACACTCTCTGTCTCTCTCTCTTACTGTCTCACATTCCATCTTTCTCACTGTCTCACACTCTCTAATAAATTTATTTCCTCTTCTGTGTCTGTTTTTGGAATCTCCATTTAAACTTGGATTTAACTGTCACACTTTCATCCCATCTCCTTTATTTCTCTTTTCTTCCAGTCACTTTGTCTCTCTCTCTCTGTCTCCAGGACCCCGTCATCCTTTTATTCCGAGGCTTCAGTTAAATCAGGAGGAAGGAAACTCGCAGTGCAGCGCTTCAGTGTGTGTGTGTTAGTTATTTATCAGAATTTATATTTAAGTGGTGCTGATTCCTCTCCATGTCTGTCCCCTCCCCTCCCCCGAGAGAGAGGGATTTTCTTTTTACTTGATAATGATAATTCCGCTCAACAGACCAGACTCGAGTGTGTAAGTTCACAAAAAGCACTGACATTCCAACTAACGAAACACTTGACAAATAGTACTTTTTTTTTTTCATTACAAGGAAAGACGGTCACGGTGTAAAACGGTGAGAAGGAAGCGCAGTTTGAGCAGAACCTGGTTCACTCCTGAGCAAAGCTCATCACAGAAGCAGTCTGAGCTTGGTTTTAAACAGCTCAGAGTCTCGACACCCTGGAAATGACTGCTGGGTTTGAGTCGCTGTTAGGAGCGATCAGTATCCGGGTTATGATTGCATCATGTCTTTATTAATTAATTACTTAGCACCAACCAGAGCTGAAGAATATCACTGAAATCATTACTGAGATGACTAACGTTGGCTTCGACTCGACTCTGTGGCAAAAGTGGAATCTGGAGTTACTCCGTTTTCAACCTCGGTGAGTTTGAGCTGCAAAGTGGGGAATAAAACATTAGCCTCCACGATCACGTCCACGAGCTCATCAGCTCACGTCAGTGATCCGAGTGATGAGGTTCCCCTTGGATTTACTTTCTCAAACAGTGCCCTGGACAGTCATTAACCAACTCGACATCTCACCTCCTAAACACGTCTCCAGCTAACTGAGTGAAAGTCTGTTCGAAAAGATCGCTGTGACAAACTCGGAGTTTAGGAAACTTTCCGAGGAGGAATTCCAAGTAGTGTGAAGTCAGAAACTGTCAGGTTACGAGGTTAACTGAAACGCAGCAGAACGCTGTTACACTGAGACCAAGGTTCAGATCACAGCCGTGGGAACGTGATGCTGAAACACACACTTTAGACTTCAGATAAAGCTTCCTAAAGTGGGGCGTTTGATTGGAGAGCTCGTTTCTGTTTATTGAACACTGTAGATATTAAAAGCAGAGGGCTTTAAAATGTCTAATAATTAACAGCCCAGAATTAGTGCATTAATGGAAATGTTGCGAAAAACAATAAAATGAACAATAATCCAGCATTAATCTTAAAAACCAAAGGTTATGTCAGGCAGGGACTTTCTATTAAGACCAGGACCTTCAGTCTACAGTTCAGTATCGCACTCAGAGCACCGTGTGTGTGTTTAAAGAAATTCTCTTTAAAGGGCATTTATTATTATTATTGGCGGCACGGTGGTGTAGTGGTTAGCGCTGTCGCCTCACAGCAAGAAGGTCCGGGTTCAAACCCCGTGGCCGGCAAGGGCCTTTCTGTGTGGAGTTTGCATGTTCTCCCCGTGTCCGCGTGGGTTTCCTCCGGGTGCTCCGGTTTCCCCCACAGTCCAAAGACATGCAGGTTAGGTTAACTGGTGACTCTAAATTGAGCGTAGGTGTGAATGTGAGTGTGAATGGTTGTCTGTGTCTATGTGTCAGCCCTGTGATGACCTGGCGACTTGTCCAGGGTGAACCCCGCCTTTCGCCCGTAGTCAGCTGGGATAGGCTCCAGCTCGCCTGCGACCCTGTAGAACAGGATAAAGCAGCTACAGATAATGAGATGAGATTATTATTATTATACAACAGGATGGTGGTCATGTGTGTAAATTATCAGTGATACAGAAGATAGCAGTTGAGAATGTGAATAAACTGATCTTGACCCTCAAGTCTTTGCTTCTTTGGAAAAAGCTGCTTTTTTCCCCCCCACCTGAACATTTACACCTCAACTGGGGACCGAAACTTATGAGTGCCTTATTGATTTAACACCTACTTATTTAATGGGCTGCTAAAGAAGGCCGAGTTCCACGTGGCTCTTCATCTCTCTCTCTCTCTCTCTCTCTCTCTCTCTCTCTCTCAGTATTCACAAAACTATAACGTGTTCTTCATATAAACACCGCGTATTTCAAACCCTGAACTGATCAGGAGTCTGATCGACTCACAGCAAACACAAGGTCTAGAACACACTCTAAATGAAGTCGCTGAGATCTGACATCATCCAGAAGTAAACAACTTTTCTTCAAAATTCTGAAAAGGGTTCTTTAGATTCAGGCCCTGTCCACACGGCAACGGATTCAGGTGACTCCGATACAATTGCTTATCGTTTAGGCCTGGCGTCCACACGGCACTGGCGTTTTGGGTGCCCAAAACGCAATCTTTTTGAGAACGGGTTCCAGAGTGGAAAGATCTGGCAACGTTGCCGTTGTGAAGTCGTCTGGATGAGTAGAACGGATTTGTTTACGATGACGTCACAACCACATGACTGTGAGTGCTTCACGCCGGGTAGTGTAACGAATATCACCAGGAAAAAGCCTTACAGAGCACTAGTGAGAGTGAAACACGAGCTTGGATATTATTATTATTATTATTATTATGTTCAGTGTTAGTTCACAGTCGTAATGCAAGAAGCAGAATAGTGACAGTAATAGTGAAGCAAAAACATGCAATTGTACAAACACTGCAGCTCTACAGCAAAATATTCATTTATGAAATGGTCTGATTCTTAACACCAGTAGTGCCAATGATCTTCTCATTGCGATGCGATTTGTCAACAAATCCTATAACTTGGTTCATGAAACGCGCTTACAAAATATTTTCACTGTGAATATTTATTGTGTAATGGTGCAATCCCGCCAGCAAAAATAGGGGAAAAAAGGAGCGATCTCACCTCTTCAGATGTTGATTTAAGTCCGACAATACATTCCTTAAAAAGGGCGTAGAGGAGCAAATTAATCCAATTTATTCCGGACCATTAAAGACGCCGCCTTCCGCGTAGAATCATACGTCATCCTCGCCGCCATATTGGATAGGTCAAAGCGGAGAATAAAGATTAGCTGCGTTTAACTGTACCAACAGGTTTACCGTCCAAACGAGATCATATGGGATTACCTTTCACAGGTGAGAAACAACAAATTAATTCCATCAACGTGTATCATTCACTTTATTCCGGACCATTGAAGACGCCGCCTTCCGTGTAGAATCATATGTCATCCTCGCCGCCATATTGGATAGGTCAAAGCGGAGAATAAAGATTAGCTGCGTTTAACTGTACCAACAGGTTTTCTGTCCAAACGAGATCACATGGGATTACCTTTCACAGGTGAGACTGGAAAAATACTTTTCATTGTATTTGGTCATTATAATGTAATTTTACGAACAGATTTTCCTGACTTTGTGGCTAATATGAAGTCTCGCGCATAATAGTTTATGCGCATGCGTCCTTACTTCTTCTATTGTTCTGGTGTCTCCGAAGGGACCGTCTTACAGCGCCCCTAGAGGTGTGGCATGTGTATTGCATCGTTTTCAGCAAGCGTTGCGTTGCCATATGGACCTGATATTTTACTGATTGTTGCCCATTTGGACGCGATATATTTTTAAATAACATCTCGTTGCCGTTGTCGTGTGGATGTAGCCTCAGAGAGACAACTAAACACAGTTGTGACAAAAACAACTCCAATCATTTTAACTGGGGAATTTCAACTGTGGCCTTTAAAGGTCTGTGCAGAAATATCTTTTGGTTGAGATTTATTTCAGGAACATGGTCCATTAGCTCCACCCCCAGGGTTTCCCTGTTCCAGATGCAGCCAGTGGTGAACCTTCTCAATCTTCACCTGCTCCGTTTGGGCTCTCTGTAAGCACGTGACCCTCCAATAACCAATCAGTAACCCAGGAGCTGTGTGACGTTCAGTCGTGCTGTTTCCACTCTCACATCATCAGCACGGTCGGGGGGCCAAGATGGCTGCCGTGTAAGGTGCGTTTCTGTCGAGCTCCTGCACAAAGTATATGAACTGGTAGAAAATACATAGAAAACCACTCTAACAACCTCAAAACGAACCATAGTTACCCTAGTGTGATGACCTACTGCAACCTAATGCAAAAACGAGACTTGAAAAGAATGCATAAAAACGATTCTACCAACTCGCAGCCACCAGGTAATGCGCTGATAGCCTCGTGTCACGACTATGCTAAAGCTATATCAACAGTAGCTGTAGTGACAGAAGACGAATCTTACTCTCTACCTATAACCCCATGCAAATCACCTGCAGCTAAAACGGCTTTCTACGGAATGGAGAGCGACTCTGCACAAGACAACGTTGTCATCGCCACTCTCTCTAAACTTATCAATGAGAGAGCTGATTCTCTTGAGATGCTAGTCAACGTCAACTAGAAGAAGATAGATGAGAACTCACTGAAAATGGACGGGTTAAAAAAAAAAAAAGACACTGGACTTTGCATGCAATGAAATCAAAAGATACACAGAAGGTAGTAGCGAACGTAAACACTCGTCTTAAAGATGAAGAAATTAAGGTTGCTAAACCTCTCACTTGTGCGTCTGACTTGGAGGCATACTCCAGAAGATGGAACCTGAAAATATATGGCTTGGCAGAAAGTAAGGACGAGAACGTGAGGAATAAAGTTTTGGAATTGTGCCAGGCCGTCCTCCCAGACTCAAAGATAAACCCCGAAGAAGCCATTGATATTGAACATCGTCTTGGGAGGCCAGTTCAGAGCAACAGCAGTGACAAGAACAACACCGTCGCCAAATCCAGACCAAGAGGAGTCATTATTCGATTGGCCCTGCGGTGCTACAGAGATGTAGTCTGGCTAACGCAACTTCAAAGCTCTGCGAGCATTTGGTCTGGCAAAGATATTAAGCCCAACCGTTTCCCAAAGGCGTGGTTGACCCGCCTCCCTGAAATGCCTCAGTTTGCTACTGGTCGAAGCCAGAAAAGGCTGTGACGAAGCTTAAACCAGTCACATCACTCTTTCCTCTGACGTATGTGATGCGATGGAAACTGCTTGAGTAACAGGAAGAAGATAAATACCTCCAGGGCTGCTCTTTGCTCCATTTTCAATGAGAACTTCCTGTTGAATGCTTTCAATACAGCATCTACCGCTGTGTCAAAGGCTTGCCGCTGCTCCATGTTCGTAATGTTTGTAGTGAATGAAGCGCTTCCGGCATAGATTCTGTAAACAATCTATGGCTTCCGGTCACAGTTCTACTACGTCACTGCCTTGAACACGCCTCTACCCAGGGCCGTTGGAGATGCTCAAAGTTGATTGGCTCTTGATTTTTCGGGAGCTTGGAAGAGCTGGAGATAGCTTGCCTTGCCAGACTAAGTTCGCAACAGGCCCCCGTGTTGCGTCACACTTAGGATGGGCGGGCCCAGGCTAACAGAGATGCCTTATGGAAGGCTGCGATAGCCGAAGATCTTCCACAACCTGTCAAAGAAGCCAGACTTAAGTTTTGGCCACTGATTAAGAAAGCGAGAGGAGAAGGAAAGGCGGCCTATTACGTTGGTGCAAGAGCCTTCATCGAGGGAAAGGAACTGACTGATCGCGGATGATGCGCAGCCTGCACAGCAGTGCCAGTGCACATCACACAAACGCCTCCTCACCCGTGGCTGCATTTAGGTTTCGTTTTACAGCTGAGAGGAGGCTTTTGCGTTGAAAACTGTTAGTAGCCTAGGTTAAGGGTTTTCTTTTAGCGAGATCGTTTGCTCAAAGTAACAGTTTTTGATACTTATCTCATATTCCAAGGAGCTTTATCTCTTAAAGCATTTTATTGTGTATAGTTTCCTTTAACGCCAGGGGATTAAGAAACGTCACTAAGCGTAAAGCCTTATTTTTGTTTGCTAAACAGCAGAATACAGATTTGTGTTTTTGTCAGGAATCTCACTCCGTTGTAAATGATGTTAGTTTCTGGAGAAGCCAGTGGGGTAATGATACCGCTATGTGGTTTGCTAACTGTAGTGAAAGGTCTGCAGGGGTTTTGACCTTAAAGCATAAATTTAATGGTGATATTCTACACACAGATGCAGATCCTAAAGGGCATTTTATTTGTCAAGTTATTAATTGTAACAAGGTTATTTGCATAATTTTGAATGTGTATGGGTACAATGCTAATGCAGAAAATATGCAGTTATTTCTAGAATTAGAAAGTAAACTTAAACTCTGGTTAACTAAATTCCCAAATGCCCACATAGTAATGGGAGAGGATTTTAATGAAATACTGAACCCTACCATTGACAGATATCCACCTGGCTGTCACACTCGGGGTTCTTGCAGGATTCAGTAAGTTAAATTTTAGACCTTTTTTAGACTTTTTAAGACCATTATGAAAAATTTTTAGGCCAACACGAAGCATTACAACCTGCCCTACCCCCGCCCTTCCCAAAAACAGACAATCGAGTTCAATTCTCAAAACAAAGTCATTTGTATTGGTAAACTGACTATCAGGGATACAAACTGATTGTGTGCTTATTTATGTCATACGGCAACATTAGTACAACATTAGTACATTATGTCACATAGCAACAAAAGTACAAGACAACAGAGTGATAAAGGGCATTTGTGCAGTAAATGCAGTCTGTAGGGGTTTGGGTTTTTCCCCTAACTGCAACAGAACTCATTTAAACTTTTGATTAGTGGTGTTCTGGTAATAAAACAGTGTTATTATATAATGCACTGTTGTCAGATGATGACTTTCTTGATTGCTCATGTGAACCCCATGCTGCAAACCACAGCATCGCAGACCGGCCCTTGCTGTAGCAACCATTTCAACCATATTAACAGTAAAAATGCATACACATCTTTTAAAACTAATCGTTAAAACATACGTAGTAGCCCCGTAGCACACTTGCTTCCAGTTAAACAGCAAACTCACGCAAGGCGGCAGCGATTTACCAATGAAATCAAGTCATACCTTGCGAGAGGTATACAAGGGAGACAGCAGGTTTTTAAGCAGTAGCGGAGCAAACAGGGGCCATTTGAGACAGAGGTGTAAAATCATTGCAAAATATGAATGCAAAATTAATAAATACTAAATAATAAAGCCAGGAAAGACACACCATTGGGGAGAGAATAATATATATAAAAAAAAAAGAGCACTGTTAGAAAGCTGAATACGCTGACTGGACTCATGCGCTCCATGTCATGGTAACGTTGACGACATGTAATGTGCACGCTAAGATTGTCTACAGTGCAGGGGCTTCAAAGTTTGGGAGAATAGCAGGGTACAAATAATTTACAGCAGGGTGCAAAATGGTAAAATGTCTGCCAGCAGCAGACATAATGCATGCAAAGCGTGCAGGGATATATGTATGAGAGAGAGAGAGAGAGAGAGAGAGAGATGCAAGTACGAATTTTTTCATGGGGCGGGATGGTTTGGAACAGGTCGTCTAAAATTGGGATAACATTTACCTGGGACGGGTATTTGAGGCGGGTCGTCTACCTTAAGCTTGATTAGCGTTGTTACGCACGCCAGTGTTTCCCACAGAAATTTTGGAGACTATGGGGGCAGCCAATGGGGGGGGTTAAAATTGAGTGATATGTTAAATATTAAGTTATTACTGAAAAACTATTGATTAAAAAAAACAAAGACACTGAGAAATGGTCCTATAAACAACTTTACCAATATAAAAAGATTAGCAGGACTGCAAAAATGCAGAAAAATAGGCTTTACTTATCCAAATGCTCCTGTTGGTTCAAAAGTTAAAGCGCAGAGAACCTCACAGCACAACATGAAGTTACCTTCAAATATAATATAAATGCCTCAGCTTTCATGTAAGAAAAAAAAACTATTAATACTAGTACTGTGTGCAGGCAGTCTCTCCTGAAGACTAAATTAAACAATAATTATAAACTAATAAAATAAACGGCTCAGGCTTCATAGAAGAAAAAAAAACAATTTGAACAGAATCTCACAGTATGATGCTGAAGCTGCCGAAACAATGGAAAATAAAATACCATTTTGGCAAAAACGTTGGCATCCATTAATTTCTTGTATTAAGTAAAAAAATATGTTGCCAGATACTGCTGACATTTTACAGCCCAAAATATGTTCAAAACCCGCCAAAATGCACTTAAAACCAATCTGGCAACACAGGGCAGTAATGGCTGCACTCGTGTCGAGGATGTAAACACAGTTGACGCGGTAACGGACATACATGACATAGTGGATGTAATTTACGTTCACAACTTTTTTTTGCTGTCAGAAATATTTAATATTAAATTTTGTGACTCGACTGACAATAGCCGGCGGCATAACAAGCCACAGACGGCGATTTGCCGCCGGTGAGCGGCTACTTTTGAGACCGCGGACCGTGTGAAAGCTCTCCGCGCTAATGTGAGCGGCTATTTAACCCAGCGTTCAATCCCAACACAGCTCCTTTCAGCGATAGTGTGCTTCAGCCTATTGCTCGCACAACATTCTCGCTTTTCATACTTACGGTGGTGCTTGAAAGTTTGTGAACCCTTTAGAATTTTCTATATTTCTGGATAAATATGACCTAAAACATCATCAGATTTTCACACAAGTCCTAAAAGTAGATAAAGAGAACCCAGTTAAACAAATGAGACAAAAATATTATACTTGGTCATTTATTTATTGAGGAAAATGATCCAATATTACATATCTGTGAGTGGCAAAAGTATGTGAACCTCTTTACTCACTATTATTCGACGCGCTGCCAACACAGCCGCTAACCTCCTCTGACTGCCACAGACTGCAGA
Organism: Neoarius graeffei; assembly: GCF_027579695.1. NCBI lineage: Eukaryota > Metazoa > Chordata > Actinopteri > Siluriformes > Ariidae > Neoarius > Neoarius graeffei. Next base: position 3,176,045 of record NC_083575.1, on the reverse strand, counting down.
AACTCGGCGGGAACTTTAGAAGGTAGAGCTACGGTAGGCGGAGCGGACAAACTGGATCGTTGCATACTTGCCGCGATCAGTCGGGGGGATGTTGTGTTCCACAGTCAGGGGGGATGTTGTGTTCCACAGTCAGGGGGGATGTTGTGTTCCACAGTCAGGGGGGATGTTGTGTTCCACAGTCGGGGGGGATGTTGTGTTCCACAGTCGGGGGGGATGTTGTGTTCCACAGTCGGGGGGGATGTTGTGTTCCACAGTCGGGGGGGATGTTGTGTTCCACAGTCGGGGGGGATGTTGTGCTCCACAGTCGGGGGGATGTTGTGCTCCACAGTCGGGGGGATGTTGTGCTCCACAGTCGGGGGGGATGTTGTGCTCCACAGTCGGGGGGGATGTTGTGCTCCACAGTCGGGGGGGATGTTGTGCTCCACAGTCGGGGGGGATGTTGTGTTCCACAGTCGGGGGGGATGTTGTGTTCCACAGTCGGGGGGGATGTTGTGTTCCACAGTCGGGGGGGATGTTGTGTTCCACAGTCGGGGGGGATGTTGTGTTCCACAGTCGGGGGGATGTTGTGTTCCACAGTCGGGGGGGATGTTGTGTTCCACAGTCGGGGGGGATGTTGTGTTCCACAGTCGGGGGGATGTTGTGTTCCACAGTCGGGGGGGATGTTGTGTTCCACAGTCGGGGGGGATGTTGTGTTCCACAGTCGGGGGGATGTTGTGCTCCACAGTCGGGGGGGATGTTGTGCTCCACAGTCGGGGGGGATGTTGTGCTCCACAGTCGGGGGGGATGTTGTGCTCCACAGTCGGGGGGGATGTTGTGCTCCACAGTCGGGGGGATGTTGTGTTCCACAGTCGGGGGGGATGTTGTGCTCCACAGTCGGGGGGGATGTTGTGTTCCACAGTCGGGGGGGATGTTGTGTTCCACAGTCGGGGGGGATGTTGTGCTCCACAGTCGGGGGGATGTTGTGCTCCACAGTCGGGGGGATGTTGTGCTCCACAGTCGGGGGGGATGTTGTGCTCCACAGTCGGGGGGGATGTTGTGTTCCACAGTCGGGGGGGATGTTGTGCTCCACAGTCGGGGGGGATGTTGTGCTCCACAGTCGGGGGGGATGTTGTGCTCCACAGTCGGGGGGGATGTTGTGTTCCACAGTCGGGGGGGATGTTGTGTTCCACAGTCGGGGGGGATGTTGTGCTCCACAGTCGGGGGGGATGTTGTGCTCCACAGTCGGGGGGGATGTTGTGCTCCACAGTCGGGGGGGATGTTGTGTTCCACAGTCGGGGGGGATGTTGTGCTCCACAGTCGGGGGGGATGTTGTGCTCCACAGTCGGGGGGGATGTTGTGCTCCACAGTCGGGGGGGATGTTGTGCTCCACAGTCGGGGGGGATGTTGTGCTCCACAGTCGGGGGGGATGTTGTGCTCCACAGTCGGGGGGGATGTTGTGCTCCACAGTCGGGGGGGATGTTGTGCTCCACAGTCGGGGGGGATGTTGTGCTCCACAGTCGGGGGGGATGTTGTGTTCCACAGTCGGGGGGGATGTTGTGCTCCACAGTCGGGGGGATGTTGTGCTCCACAGTCGGGGGGATGTTGTGCTCCACAGTCGGTGGGGATGTTGTGCTCCACAGTCGGGGGGGATGTTGTGCTCCACAGTCGGGGGGGATGTTGTGCTCCACAGTCGGGGGGGATGTTGTGCTCCACAGTCGGGGGGGATGTTGTGCTCCACAGTCGGGGGGGATGTTGTGCTCCACAGTCGGGGGGGATGTTGTGCTCCACAGTCGGGGGGGATGTTGTGCTCCACAGTCGGGGGGGATGTTGTGCTCCACAGTCGGGGGGGATGTTGTGTTCCACAGTCGGGGGGGATGTTGTGCTCCACAGTCGGGGGGGATGTTGTGCTCCACAGTCGGGGGGGATGTTGTGCTCCACAGTCGGGGGGATGTTGTGCTCCACAGTCGGGGGGGATGTTGTGCTCCACAGTCGGGGGGGATGTTGTGCTCCACAGTCGGGGGGGATGTTGTGCTCCACAGTCGGGGGGGATGTTGTGCTCCACAGTCGGGGGGATGTTGTGTTCCACAGTCGGGGGGGATGTTGTGTTCCACAGTCGGGGGGGATGTTGTGCTCCACAGTCGGGGGGGATGTTGTGCTCCACAGTCGGGGGGGATGTTGTGTTCCACAGTCGGGGGGGATGTTGTGCTCCACAGTCGGGGGGATGTTGTGCTCCACAGTCGGGGGGGATGTTGTGCTCCACAGTCGGGGGGATGTTGTGCTCCACAGTCGGGGGGGATGTTGTGCTCCACAGTCGGGGGGGATGTTGTGCTCCACAGTCGGGGGGGATGTTGTGCTCCACAGTCGGGGGGGATGTTGTGCTCCACAGTCGGGGGGGATGTTGTGCTCCACAGTCGGGGGGGATGTTGTGCTCCACAGTCGGGGGGGATGTTGTGCTCCACAGTCGGGGGGGATGTTGTGCTCCACAGTCGGGGGGGATGTTGTGCTCCACAGTCGGGGGGGATGTTGTGCTCCACAGTCGGGGGGGATGTTGTGCTCCACAGTCGGGGGGATGTTGTGCTCCACAGTCGGGGGGGATGTTGTGCTCCACAGTCGGGGGGGATGTTGTGCTCCACAGTCGGGGGGGATGTTGTGCTCCACAGTCGGGGGGGATGTTGTGCTCCACAGTCGGGGGGGATGTTGTGCTCCACAGTCGGGGGGATGTTGTGCTCCACAGTCGGGGGGATGTTGTGCTCCACAGTCGGGGGGATGTTGTGCTCCACAGTCGGGGGGGATGTTGTGCTCCACAGTCGGGGGGGATGTTGTGCTCCACAGTCGGGGGGGATGTTGTGCTCCACAGTCGGGGGGGATGTTGTGCTCCACAGTCGGGGGGGATGTTGTGCTCCACAGTCGGGGGGGATGTTGTGCTCCACAGTCGGGGGGGATGTTGTGCTCCACAGTCGGGGGGGATGTTGTGCTCCACAGTCGGGGGGGATGTTGTGCTCCACAGTCGGGGGGATGTTGTGCTCCACAGTCGGGGGGGATGTTGTGTTCCACAGTCGGGGGGGATGTTGTGTTCCACAGTCGAGGGGATGTTGTGTTCCACAGTCGGGGGGATGTAGTGCTCCACGAGAAATTGGCAGAACATAACTTCTGCAGCCGTCACAGAAGTCTGGGCAGTCCGAGCTGATGGACTTAAATGATCGAGAAAACCACATGCAACTATAACACCACATAAATCGAAAATAATTGGTCATTTATTTATTGAGGAAAATGATCCAATATTACATATCTGTGAGTGGCAAAAGTATGTGAACCTCTTTACTCACTATTATTCGACGCGCTGCCAACACAGCCGCTAACCTCCTCTGACTGCCACAGACTGCAGAAACTCGGCGGGAACTTTAGAAGGTAGAGCTACGGTAGGCGGAGCAGACAAACTGGATCGTTGCATACTTGCCGCGATCAGTCGGGGGATGTTGTGTTCCACAGTCAGGGGGGATGTTGTGCTCCACAGTCGGGGGGGATGTTGTGTTCCACAGTCGGGGGGGATGTTGTGTTCCACAGTCGGGGGGGATGTTGTGTTCCACAGTCGGGGGGGATGTTGTGTTCCACAGTCGGGGGGGATGTTGTGTTCCACAGTCGGGGGGGATGTTGTGTTCCACAGTCGGGGGGGATGTTGTGTTCCACAGTCGGGGGGGATGTTGTGCTCCACAGTCGGGGGGGATGTTGTGCTCCACAGTCGGGGGGGATGTTGTGCTCCACAGTCGGGGGGGATGTTGTGCTCCACAGTCGGGGGGGATGTTGTGCTCCACAGTCGGGGGGGATGTTGTGCTCCACAGTCGGGGGGGATGTTGTGTTCCACAGTCGGGGGGGATGTTGTGTTCCACAGTCGGGGGGGATGTTGTGCTCCACAGTCGGGGGGGATGTTGTGTTCCACAGTCGGGGGGGATGTTGTGTTCCACAGTCGGGGGGGATGTTGTGCTCCACAGTCGGGGGGGATGTTGTGCTCCACAGTCGGGGGGGATGTTGTGCTCCACAGTCGGGGGGGATGTTGTGCTCCACAGTCGGGGGGGATGTTGTGTTCCACAGTCGGGGGGGATGTTGTGCTCCACAGTCGGGGGGGATGTTGTGTTCCACAGTCGGGGGGGATGTTGTGCTCCACAGTCGGGGGGGATGTTGTGTTCCACAGTCGGGGGGGATGTTGTGTTCCACAGTCGAAGGGATGTTGTGTTCCACAGTCGGGGGGATGTAGTGCTCCACGAGAAATTGGCAGAACATAACTTCTGCAGCCGTCACAGAAGTCTGGGCAGTCCGAGCTGATGGACTTAAATGATCGAGAAAACCACATGCAACTATAACACCACATAAATCGAAAATAGTTCCGTTTCACTGGGCATGCGTGTTTGGAAAAAAAAAAAGGTGGATGCTAAGAAAATTTTCTCAGAGTAACGGAAAAAAAATCTCTCTCTTTTTTTTAAGAAATCTGTTTATTGATGAAAACCAAAGTGATACAGAGGGTGAAGTAGACATTGTCTACTAAGACAAAGATAGTAAAAAGCAGTTTCCACCTTATTTCCTTTTATAAAACATGGAACAGCAACAAACAACAATAGCATAAAGTAAATTTCAAGCCAAGAAGAGAATAAAAAAATAAATAATAATAATAATAATAATGGGGGGGGGAAGGAAATAAATAATTGAATAAGCCTAGGTGTTCAAGAGCAGCTTCATGTGTACTCGACCTACTCACTCAAAAAGATCATGGGAAGGTAACATAAGCTTTGTGGATTCAGCCTCCAGTTCTTTTAACTTATCAAAGTAAGTGACAGAGGGTTAATGAAAAAATTTTACTTGAGATGGCAACCCCTTAAGAGTAAATTTAATCTTTTCTAATTTAAGAAAGAGCATAGTATCCTCCAGCCACCGGGCTAGCGAAGGGGGTGTAGAAGATTTCCATCCTAAGAGAATTCTATGGCAGGCAAGCAGTGAGGTAAAAGCAATGACATCAGATTGAGTCTTTGAAACTGTGTCTGCAGGAACACCAAAAATTGCAGTTAAGGGGTTCGGTTCGATGGATATATTGAATGCCTCAGACAAAGCCTCAAACACTCCAGACCAGTATCATTCAAGGGAAGGACAGGACCAAAAACTGTCCATAAGATTAGCTGGAGAAAAGGAACACCTACTACAGCTTGCATCCGCTCTTGGGTATATTTCAGCCAATTTGGCTTTACTATAATGTACTCTGTGTAAGACTTTGAACTGAATAAGAGCCAGGTGTGCACAGGATGATGACGAATTAACTTTTGTAAGTGCACAGTCCCAATAGTCTCCCAGCTCCATTCCTAACTCATCTTCCCACTTAGACTGAATTCTGGCTAAATTGTGGTCATCCAAAGACATTAATTTCTGATATATGACAGAAATTATACCTCTTTCTGGTTTTAAAAGAGTTAAGTCTTCCCAGACTCCCAGTGTTGGTAGACTGGGGAAGGAGGGGAAAATAGTTTTGAGAAAATGTCGTATTTGGAGATACTGAAAGAATAATTGTCTGGGTAGATTATGCTGTTTCTGTAGATTTCAAAACTGTCCATGGTCTTGGAGCTGTAAAGACTCTGGAAACAGTAAATATCCCTCTTCCACCACTCCATGAATGACAAGTCCATGGTACGGGAGATGGAGGAAATAAGTGATTTTTGTGAATGGGGCCAAAGATAGAGGCAGAAAAAATTTTGTAATGTGAACGAAACTGGTTCCAAATTTTTAGTGTGGACTGAACTATAGGATTAGAGGAGAAGCGAGAAGGCTTTAAAGGTAAGGATGAGTAAATTAAAGCCCTAAGGCTTGAATGTCTGCATGACTGTTCTTCCAAAATACAACAGTTTGTGTTAGCGGCGTGTAACCAATAAAGTATCTTCTGGACATTTGCAGCCCAGTAGTAATGGATAGAACTGGGCGAAGCTAATCCACCTACACTTCGCTGCCTTTGTAAAAGATTCACCTTAACTCTCGGTACTTGATTCCCCCAAATAAATGAGGTCACAGCTTGACCTAGCAGTCGAAAGAAAGACTTGGTAAGAAAGAGAGGTAAACACTGAAAGAGGTATAAAAACTTTGGGAGAACCGTCATCTTTACAGTATTTATACGGCCTGCCAAAGTGAGAGGTAAAGTAGACCATCTTTTGAAGTCATCCTTCATTTGATTAACTAATGCTGTAAAATTTGACAAAAGGGAAGCAAAGGACTTAGTAATCTTAACTCCTAAATATTTGAAACCTGAACCAGAAATATGTAAAGGAAGGGAAGGTGTTTGTCCAGACGGTCCTGGAAAGTTTATCTGGAAACATTCGCCTTTCTGCAAATTCAGTTTATATCCAGAAAATCTTCCAAACTCTTCTAATATGGAAACAATTTTAGCTGTGCAGGTGGTTGGATGACTGACATATAGCAACAAATCATCGGCGTACAATGAAACCCTGTGTTCCAACCCCCCTCTTACTAATGCTGTTGTGGTTTGTAAGGCTATGGCAAGTGGTTCGATCACAATGGCAAACAAAAGTGGGGAGAGTGGGCAACCTTGTCTTGTGCCTCTACTCAAGGGGAAAAAAACTGTAGTCTGGCTAACGCAACTTCAAAGCTCTGCGAGCATTTGGTCTGGCAAAGATATTAAGCCCAACCGTTTCCCAAAGCGCGTGGTTGACCCGCCTCCCTGAAATGCCTCAGTTTGCTACTGGTCAAAGCCAGAAAAGGCTGTGACGAAGCTTAAACCAATCACATCACTCTTTCCTCTGACGTATGTGACGCGACGGAAACTGCTTGAGTAACAGGAAGAAGATAAATACCTCCAGGGCTGCTCTTTGCTCCGTTTTCAATGAGAACTTCCCGTTGAATGCTTTCAATACAGCATCTACCGCTGTGTCAAAGGCTTGCCGCTGCTTCATGTTCGTAATGTTTGTAGTGAATGAAGCGCTTCCGGCATAGATTCTGTAAACAATCTATGGCTTCCGGTTGCAGTTCTACTACGTCACTGCCTTGAACACGCCTCTACCCAGGGCCGTTGGAGATGCTCAAAGTTGATTGGCTCTCGATTTTTCGGGAGCTTGGAAGAGCTGGAGATAACTTGCCTTGCCAGACTAAGTTCGCAACAGCCCCCCGTGTTGCGTCACACTTAGGATGGGCGGGCCCAGGCTAAAAAAACTGACCTCAAGTCATTGGTTTGCACGCTTGCTTGTGGATCCTTATACAAGAGCTTAATCCATGAAATGAAATTTTTACCAAAGCCAAATTTGTCCAATGCTGCAAATAAATACTTCCACTCGACCCTGTCGAACGCTTTCTCTGCGTCTAAAGAAATAATTGCTTCAGGCAGACGGTCTGTGTTTTTTGTACATGCTATATTAATAAGGCGACGTACGTTCAAAAAAGAATGCCGACCTCTAATAAAACCGTTTTGATCTTCAGAAATGATTGTTGGAAGAAAATTCTCCATCCGGCGGGCCAAAATTTTAGCTAGGATCTTTGCATCCACATTCAAAAGAGATATCGGACGATAAAAACCACAATGGGTGGGATCCTTATCTTTCTTGAGAATAAGTGAGATAGATGCTTGAGAGAATGTGGGGGGTAAGGAACCTCTCTCCAGTGATTCAGTAAAAACTGCCATGAGGAGTGGGGCAAGCTGGTCTTTAAACTTTTTATAAAACTCGACAGGGTATCCGTCCATGCCTGGAGTTTTTCTGTTCTGCGTGGCCATAATGGCATTGAGGACCTCCTCTATCTCTAAATTTCATTCAAGGGTAGATGCATCAGAGAGAATAAGGGAAGGGGTTTTCATTTTATTCAGAAAAGTCATCATAGGGGTGGTGTCTGTAGGGAAATTAGAGGTGTAAAGTGAGATGAAATGAGAGACAAATATGTCATTTATGTGTTTAGGGTCTGAAATTAATGTACCATGTTCATCCGTTACTTGAGGGATAAGACGGGATGCAGCCTGGCGTTTTAATTGATGAGCAAGTAAACGACTGGATTTATCTCCATATTCATAGAAAGTCCCTCTGGTTTTAAGTAAAAGTTGCTCTGCATGTTTAGTGGTTAAAATGTTCAGTTTAGCTTGCAAATCTATCTGTTTCTTGTACAATTCTGCATTAGGTGACTCAGAGTAGAGCTGGTCAAGCTTACTTATAGATTCAGTTAAGCCCGATATCTCCTTAGAACGCTCCTTATTGTTAAAGGCTGTATATGAGATAATTTGCCCCCTAAGGTAAGCTTTAAGTGAGTCCCAGAGCATGGAGTATGAGAGCTGATCAGTTTTATTTATGGCAATATAAACATCTATATTGGTTGCCAGGAATTTGCAAAAGTCCTCCTCAGATAGCAAAAGAGGATTTTGTTTCCATAATGGACGTTGCTTTATATTCAGAGCGAAGGAGATATCCAGAACAACCGGGGCGTGGTCAGAAATGATGATAGCTAAGTAATCGGCTGTTTTTATTGAAGGAATGAATGAACTGTCAACAAAGAAATAATCTATACGCGAGAAGGAGTGGTACACTGGAGAAAAAAAGGAGAACTGTTTCAAATTTGGGTTGAGAAATCGCTATGGATCTATACAACCACTTTGAGCCATGAAAGCAGAGAATGCCTTTGCCACGCCTGAAGGGGTTGATGTTTTGGAGCATGATCTGTCTAATACAGGATTGATTGCACAATTTAAATCACCTCCCAAAATGAGCTTATGAGTGTCTAAATTTGGGAGCGTTGATAACAGTTTATTCACAAAGTCTGTGTCATCCCAATTCGGGGCATAGAGGTTTACAAGAATAACTCTGGTTTGAAAAAGACATCCACAGATTATGACAAAACGACCAAGAGTATCAGTGATGACCTCTGTCGGTGTAAACTGCACTTTTTTATTAATTAGGATGGCAACCCCTTTTGAACTACCATTGTGTCTGGAGTGATAGACTTGGCTAATCCAAGCTTTATGTAAACGAATGTGATCCTTTACTCGTAAATGTGTCTCCTGTAGAAACAGTATATCAGCGTTGAGAGATTTAAGGGAGGAGAAAATTCTAGCGCGTTTGATTGGTCCATTTAGTCCCTTAACATTCCATGAAACAAAACGTACTACTGGGCTGCTATTCATTTTGTCAAGGGTAGTAATGGATGAAAGCTATAAAAGAAGTGATGACACATTTTGTTAAGGGGACCTAAAAGAGGTGTAGAGATGTCAGTAAAGTGAGGAAGAACATCACACATTACATAGGCTAAGTATGACTGTAATATAGGCTTGAGTCCTAGGCTTATCATTAGCACTGTAAGAACTGAAAAGAGGGAGGAGAAAACTAAAAATATCTCATCTCATTATCTGTAGCCGCTTTATCCTTCTACAGGGTCACAGGCAAGCTGGAGCCTATCCCAGCTGACTACGGGCGAAAGGCGGGGTTCACCCTGGACAAGTCGCCAGGTCATCACAGGGCTGACACATAGACACAGACAACCATTCACACTCACATTCACACCTACGCTCAATTTAGAGTCACCAGTTAACCTAACCTGCATGTCTTTGGACTGTGGGGGAAACCGGAGCACCCGGAGGAAACCCACGCGGACACGGGGAGAACATGCAAACTCCGCACAGAAAGGCCCTCGCCGGCCCCGGGGCTCGAACCCAGGACCTTCTTGCTGTGAGGCGACAGCGCTGACCACTACACCACCGTGCCGCCAAAACTAAAAATATAAGGTAAAAAAATTAAAATAAAAACAGAAACAGCTCAAACAGCAAGAACACTTTCCTAGATCCACCTCTATTAAAGAACCTGAGGAGGATCGCAGGCTTAACCAACCTAAAGACTATCTGATTTGACATCGCCTAAGAAGCAAAGTTAACACACACACACACACGCACACACACAACACACTTATTAAGTGGCTCCCAAGGCCATATGTAAAACAGAACCCCATATACGGTATGTTGAGTGTTTAATAATCTAAATGCCCCATTTTAAGATGAGGAAAGAGTTAAGTAGAAAACAACCCAAGCTCTAAGAAAAAAAAAAGGTCTAGGTTTCAAAACGAAACTGCGCCAAGCCCAGCCAGTGTTTCTCCCTCATAGTAGGCTGATTAGGCTACAGTGGCATGCTAATAATCACAGAAGACCAAAATCATTCAACTTGGTATCGACTTTAGGAGGGAGAAGAACGTTTCATGCGTGGTCCATAATAGCAGAGTCCAATGCAATTTAAAATGTCTTTCAAAACAAAGTGCACCACACACTGTTCACGATTTAGGCTAACACTAGGTTACGTTACCTTAGTTAAGAGATTCTAATGCACCAGAGGTGCTGGAACCCCAATGCTCGTGGTAAAAGTTCATCGCCTTTCCGGGAGTATCGAAACACAACTCCCTATTGTCGAACGACACTCGGAGGTGAGCTGGGTACACCATCCTGAACTTGACCTTCTTTGCATAGAGTAGAGCCTTCACCTCCTTAAAAGCCGCTTGCTTGTGTCCCAGTTCAGCGCTGAGATCTTCGTGAAGGAAAATCCTGTGGCCCCGAAAGGCCATCTCTCGCTGACGTCTGTGTGTAACAATCCCCTGTTTATCTTGATAGTTGTGGAATGCAACGATGAAAACTCATGGGCGTTGGTTACCGCTTGCTTCTGATGTGGCAAGTGGTCCGAGCCGATGGGCACGAGCGAGGATGAGGGGGGTCTGGAAAAAATCTTTCCCAAATAGTTCTTCGAAGAAATGTGTCCTGAAAGCGACTGGGTTAGATCCCTCTACCCTCTCAGGAATGCCAACCACTCTTAAATTGAGCTTGCGAGAACAGTTTTCCAGATCGTCAACTTTGTCCTTCAGCCAGGTGTTTTCAGACTGAACAGTGGCAAGTTTAGCTTCGACGAGAGAAAGTCTCTGTTTGCTTTGGTCAAGAGTAGCCTCGATTCCACCAATCCGCTCCTCATGTGACTCGTATAACGATTTCACTTGGTTCAACGTAGAATTGAGAGGAGATAAAGCTGTATCAAGGCCCTTCTTTATGACCGTGTGAATAGATTGAGTAAGTTCTGAAAGAAGCGCAGAGCGGAGCTTTTCAAACTGCTCGGTTAGCTCCATGCTTGAAGTTTGGCTAGTCTTGCTTGTCGTCGAATTAGCAGTCTCTTTATCATTCGGTTTTCTGTCACGAGGAGGCTTTTAGACTTAATTAAAATGGACTATTTTTTCAAGAATTGCTTTAACTTACTGTTGTAAACGATAATACTAGATATTAATGGGGTAAACAAGAAAATATAAAGTAAAGATTAGGGAGCCACTACATCGCCTTGCCACTCACGCCATATCCAACCCGGAAGTCACGGAAAAAAATCTCTGATACAAAACGTAATTTTCCCGTAAGAAAATCAGTGTAGGCCGTATTAGCCCAAAAATTGCATTTTCCCGTACAAAATACGGGAAAACCATATAACTTGACATGTATGCCTGTGTATACTACACAATTCAACAATATCACACACACACACACACACACACACACACACACCCCTCAGGCCGATCAAGCATTAGTGTTCTTATTGTTGTTTTTCTTGATTGAGCTGAAAGGAAAGGTTTGGATTAGTGATTGATTAGTGTAATAACAGAGCAACCACTAGAGGGCAGAAAACGTCTTTTTTTGTGAAACTCATCTAGGACTAAAATCCTAAATATCTCATCATCTGTAGCCGCTTTATCCTGTTCTACAGGGTCGCAGGCAAGCTGGATCCTATCCCAGCTGACTACGGGTGAAAGGCGGGGTACACCCTGGACAAGTCGCCAGGTCATCACAGGGCTGACACATAGACACAGACAACCATTCACACTCACATTCACACCTACGCTCAATTTAGAGTCACCAGTTAACCTAACCTGCATGTCTTTGGACTGTGGGGGAAAACAGAGCACCCGGAGGAAACCCACGCGGACACGGGGAGAACATGCAAACTCCACACAGAAAGGCCCTCGCCGGCCCCGGACCCAGGACCTTCTTGCTGTGAGGCGACAGCGCTAACCACTACACCACCGTGCCACCCAAAATCCTAAATATCTCCAGAACAAATTATCTTTTACTTTAAATACAAATCAATCAGGCAAGCAAATCCTTACCGATATTTAAACTCATCAGAACTTTATTATCATTCACGTCACTTTCAATGCCAGAAGGTGGGGTATCAGGGGGCGTGACTTCCGGAAACGACTTCAGCCCCACAGCGAATTTTGTGACGTCACTGACGAGGTGCATGTGATTTGTGGCAGATTTACATGAAACATGGGTTGTGTGTCTGTAGAACACACACATCAAATCTGTGTGTGTTCACCATTATTTAGTCATATCTCATCTCATCTCATCTCATTACCTGTAGCCGCTTTATCCTTCTACAGGGTCGCAGGCGAGCTGGGTCCTATCCCAGCTGACTACGGGTGAAAGGCGGGGTACACCCTGGACAAGTCGCCAGGTCATCACAGGGCTGACACATAGACACAGACAACCATTCACACTCACATTCACACCTACGCTCAATTTAGAGTCACCAGTTAACCTAACCTGCATGTCTTTGGACTGTGGAGGAAACCGGAGCACCCGGAGGAAACCCACGCGGACACGGGGAGAACATGCAAACTCCGCACAGAAAGGCCCTCGCCGGCCACGGGGCTCGAACCCGGACCTTCTTGCTGTGAGGCGACAGCGCTAACCACTACACCACCGTGCCACCCTTATTTAGTCATATCGCTGTAAAAAAAAAAAAAAACAGTAATTTTTTTAAGTAGCTTGCAGAACAGTGTGTTGTTCGGTTTGTGGCAGAATTTTGGTCCGTGTTCCTTCCCTGAGTGGAACTGGGATCAAATGTGATTTTTTTCTAATTAATCGTGACATCTTCAGTTCTGTGGATAAAGATTCGTCTCTTGTGAGGATAAGAGTGTTGTGTTTACTCGCTTTCTTTTCCTCATATGCGTGAGATCAGACACAACTGCAGAATCTACCAGTCTGGACCAGTCACTTCGTCTTCTCAGTTCACTGTCGAATATGATTTTCTTATTTAATTTTGAAAAGAAACATGGAGAAATTTAACAGAGTTCACCAGCTCGACTCTGCGAGTGAGAAAGCGAAAACCAGCCCCAAGTTTTCAATAAACTACAAATTGATGTTGATCTGTACTTTGGTCTTGTTTGTCTGTGTAAACATCCATCCATCCATCAGGGTCATGGGGTGAGCTGGAGTCAATCCCACCTGACTTCAGGTGAGAGGCAGGGTTCACCCTGGGTGGGTCACACAGAGACGCACAACCATCACACTCCCACCCGTGGGGGATTTAGAGGAGCCAGATGACCGAATCCGCATGTCTTTGGACTGTGGGAGGAAACTGGAGATCCAGGAGGAAACCTGCACAGAGAGGAGGAGAACATACAAACTCCACACCGAAAGAACCCGGACCGGCTGTGAGGTTCAAACCCAGAACTTTCTTGCTGTGAGGTGACTCTGTGTAAACGATGTAATAGAGTGGGTTTGATAGGCTACTGTGAAAGAAATGATGTGATTGGTTCACTGTGGTCCCATGATTTTAGTCTAACGAGTAAACAAGGAAGTGAGTATCAGAGCAGGAGACTTGTGTGTTCCGATGTAATTTACCATTCTTCAGTAAACGTTTGTTCAGTTCTGCAAACCACCGTCTTGTGTGCTTAATATGAAAACTCACCAAGCTAACACATTGACGACGAGGATGACCAGTTTGCAGTGAGAGGACCCGACGTCACAGAGCTGCAAAGAAAGCCTGGTTTTTCCTGAACCGCAAAATGAGAGGAAATGGCGCTAATCCGATGAATGGAAGAGTTCAAAGAGTCGCGGGAGGACTTCACATCATACCTGGAGAGGTTTGAACTGTGGCGACTGGCAAACGAAATTAAGAACGACAAAAAGGTCAGTGTATTTCTGGCATGCATTGGGCCAGAAGCATATGGACTTTTGAAGAACCTGGTTGTGCCAAACACGCCAGCTGCGACGTCATATAAACAGTTCACAGAAGCATTGCTATCGCATTACCAGCCGAAGCCCTTGGTTATTACGGAGAGATTTCATTTCCAAAAACGCAATCAAAAGGAAGGAGAGTCAGTGACTGATTATATAGTGGCAATAAAACAATTGTCAAAGCATTGTGAGTATGGAGATCACTTAAATGAAGCCTTAAGAGATCACCTAGTGAGTGGTCTGGCCTCTAAGTCAATTCAGTGAAAATTGCTGACAGAGAAGGACCTCACATTTGCACGTTCATGCGAGATAGCACTGTCAATGGAAATGGCGTCAAAGAATTCTCTTGAAATCTTGGGAAAGTCACAGAATGCAGCTGTAAATCAAGTCTCTAAATCAACATTTGCAAAAAAAAAAAGGAAAAAGGCAGTTTAGAAACGGAAATGAGAGTTTAAACCAGAAAAATGAAGGAAAAATGGAAAATGAACAGAAATGCTACCATTGTGGGGAAAGACATTTATCACAAGAGTGCAGATGTCTGCTCCAAAACTGGACACATTGCTAGAGCATGTAGAAATAAGAAACAAACAAACTTTAGGAGTCTTTACAGTGTATATGGCATCCAGTGGGGATGGGGGCATTAAAGTTAATGTGAAAGTGGGTGATGAGGACATTAGCATGCAGTTGGATAAGGGCGCGGCAGTGTCCCTCGCATCAGAAGTTTTGCACCAAAGCAAGTTCCCACATTTACCCATCAAAGAGTTCAACATCAGATTGAAGACATAATCTGGAGAAACCATCCCTCTGTTGGCTATGTACCAGTCACTGGTCACCAGTGCAGTATGGTGACCAGAAAGCAACGCTGCCACTCATGATAGTCAAAAGTAATAGGCCAGCTCTGATGGGCCGAAATTGGCTGGAGAAATTTAAGCTGGACTGGAAACGCATTTTCACTGTCGAAAAAGAAACAAGTCACAGTGATCCAGAGTTACAAGCAGTGCTGCAGCGCCACTCAGTGGTGTTTTCTGAGAATGTCAGTGCAATAGAGGATTTCAGAGCAACAGTACGAATGTGCCCTGGGGTACAGCCAGTATTTTCCAAAGCTCACCCTGTGCCCTATTCACTGAAAGATGCTGTGGAAAAAGAACTGGATAGGTTGGAAAACGAAGGGATAGTTTCAAAAGTGGATCGTAGTGAATGGGCTGCCCTGATAGTGGTAGTACTGAAAGCTGATAAGTCCATCCGCATCTGCAGCGATTACAAAGTCACAATAAACAGCCAACTGGAAGAAGAGACTTACCCTCTGCCTAATACTGAGGATTTATTTGCAACCCTAGCTGGAGGAAAATGGTTTTCAAAGTTAGATCTTGCTCATGCTTACTAGCAATTGACATTAGACAAAGACTCGGAAGAGTACTTGACCATAAATACACACAGAGGACTGTACCGCTATCATCAACTCAGCTATGGCTGTGTGAGTACGCCATCGATTTTTCAATCGGTGATGGACCAGATTCTCCAGGGACAAGAAGGGGTGACTTGTTTTCTGGACGACATTCTAATCACAGCCAGCACAAAAACCCAACACTTGAAAAGACTAGATGCAGTGTTGAGCCATCTTGAACGCTATGGCCTGAGAACCAAGTTGGCCAAATGCAGATTTTTGCAGACAAGTGTAGAATACTTGGGGCATCGGATAGACCAAGAAGGCCTGCACCCTACACAGCAAAAAGTGGAGGCAATCATAAATGCCCCAAAGCCTGCCAATGTCTCAGAGTTACGGTCATATTTGGGACTGTTAAACTATTATGGCCACTTCCTGAAAAATTTGTCCAGTGTGCTGCAGCCATTACATGTGCTGCTGAAAAGGGAGGAAAAGTGGAGTCAGACACCTGCTTGCGATGAGTCTTTCAAGAAAGGAAAAGAGATGCTGTTGAACAGCACCCTCCTGGTGCATTACGATGCAGAGAAGCTGTTGAGATTAGCATGTGATGCATCCCCTTACGGGGTAGGTGCAGTCATTTCCCATGTTATGGACAATGGAGAAGAACATCCAGTTGCATTTGCCTCGTGCGCTCTAACTGATGCAGAAAAAAAATATGTGCAAATAGAAAAAGAGGTGCTGGCCATCATTTATGGAGCGAGAAAATTTCATAAATACTTATATGGACGCATATTTACTCTCATCACTGATCACAAGCCTTTGCTGGCTATACTGGGGCCAAAGTCAGCTGTGCCCACATTAGCCGCTTTACGAATGCAGCGCTGGGCGTTGATTCTGATGGCCTACAGTTATGAACTGGAGTACAGGAAGTCGTCAGACAATTTTAACACTGACACCATGTCCAGGCTTCCTTTAGGGGAGTCAGATAAAACAGCACAGGAGTCCAACATATTCTACTTCTCTAATGTGGAAGACCTGCCAGTATCAGCACATGATATAAAAGTAGGCACAAGCAGAGATCCAGTGTTGAGCAAAGTCTGGAGCTAGACAATGAATGGATGGCCTCACTACATGAAGGATGAAAGTCTGAAACTTTACTTTGTCAGGAGACATGGACTGTTGGCAGACCAGGGGTGTGCTTTGTGGGGTCTCAGAGTTATCGTTCCCAAAATGCACAGACAGCAGTTTCTGGAAGATCTGCATCATGAACACCCAGGCATCTGCGAAATGAAGGCCTTAGCCCATAGCTATCTCTGGTGGCTGGATTTGGACAATGAGATTGAGAACATGATCCAGAACTGTGCAGTGTGCCAAGCTGTGCAGAAGATACCTGCAGTGGCACCGCTCCATCCCTGGCAGTGGCCTGGCAGAGTCTGGCAGAGAATTCATCTAGACTTGGCTGAGAAAGATAGACAGTACTTCTTATTAGTGGATAGTCATTCCAAATGGCTGGAGGTTTTTCACATGATCTCCACAACTTCAAACTGAACCATTGAGGTGTTGCGAAACCTTTCTGTCTCATATGGCCTACCAGAAGAGGTCATTCCAGATAATGGACCCCAATCCATCTCCTCCAAACTCAAACAATTTCTGGCCAAAAATGGAATCAAGCAAATGCTGGTCTCCGCGTATCGTCCAGCATCAAATGGAGCCACCAAGAAGTCTGTGCAGCTCAAAAAATGTGCTCTTGTGAAGCAGGTCCTTGACGGAAGTGGACAGCCCAGCATCTCACTGCAACACAGGCTGTCAAACTTTCTGCTCATGTATAGTGCTACGCCGCAATCAGTCACAGGTCGCTCTCCACCTGAGATGTTCTTAAAAAGAGAGATGTGCACCTAGTTCATTCTGTTGAGACCAGACCTGTCAAGAGCTGTAGAACACCAGCAGGCAAAGCAGAAACTGTATCATGACAGAGAGAGACTCAAATTCAGAGAATTTTAGGAGAATGAACAAGTCCGAGTGAAAAATTTCAGGGGAGGATAAGAGAAATGGACTGCTGCTACAGTCATAAAGTGCTTGGGGCCTGTAGCATACCTTGTCTTGGAGGGGAACAAGAGACGTTCTGTCCATGTCGACCACATGCTATGGAGAAGAGGAGAACTCCAGGAACTAAAGCCATGCATGCCTTTCGAGGATAAAGATCTATCATCAGCCGCTCCACCAGCGCTTGACCCAGCATCAACCACTGGAGAGAAACCACCTGACACGGACAGGGGCGTCCATCTGAAAAGCCCAGCGGTGCCTTGCAAGGCTACTCCTCCTCTGTCCAGCAGGCGACAGCACCACTGCTGTATCTCCAGGGGTACAGCCACGGAGAAATCTGGAAAGACTTCAAAGTGCTCCCAAGAGATTGGATTTGTGATGAGTTTAAATGAGTAAAAAATAAAAAAGGGAAAAAAAACCTTGAGAAAAGCACAATTAATGTTAAGGTGGCTGTTACTGTGTGAAGGACTTTTAAGTTGAGTTCTTTTAGTTAAGACTGGTCTTAAATTTGGGGGCGGCACAGTGGTGTAGTGGTTATCACTGTCACCTCACAGCAAGAAGGTCCAGGTTCGAGCCCCGTGGCCGGCGAGGGCCTTTCTGTGCGGAGTTTGCATGTTCTCCCCGTGTCCGCGTGGGTTTCCTCCAGGTGCTCCGGTTTCCCCCACAGTCCAAAGACATGCAGGTTAGGTTAACTGGTGACTCTAAATTGAGCGTAGGTGTGAATGTGAGTGTGAATGGTTGTCTGTGTCTATGTGTCAGCCCTGTGATGACCTGGCGACTTGTCCAGGGTGTACCCCGCCTTTCGCCTGTAGTCAGCTGGGATAGGCTCCAGCTTGCCTGCGACCCTGTAGAACAGGATAAAGCGGCTAGAGATGATGAGATGAATGAGATGGGTCTTAAATTTAAAGGGGAGGAATGTAATAGAGTGGGTTTGATAGGCTACTGTTAAAGAAATGATGTGATTGGTTCACTGTGGTCCCATGATTTTAGTCTAACGAGTAAACAAGGAAGTGAGTATCAGAGCAGGAGACTTGTGCGCGCCGATGGAATTTACCATTCTTCAGTAAACGTTTGTTCAGTTCTGCAAACCACCGTCTTGTGTGCTTAATATGAAAACTCACCAAGATATCACAAACGATATTCCACAGACTGAATTTGTTATTTCGCAAAGTTTGTGTAGTTTTGCTCAGACAGACAGACAGACAGACAGAAAGAACCTTTTTTCTCCAGTAGGGGGCATTTTCCTCTCGTCAGTACCAGTTCTTCAGGATGTGATTACATTACACCTTTAGAATTTGCACAATCTAATTATATTCCTCAACTGATCACGTGATTTAAAGTCGACTCCATTTTAGCTCCTTCTGTTTAACGGATATTTCTCATGCAGTGAGATTCTAAGAGAGATTTGGATCAGCAGTTTGGCCAGTTTTATGATGTTCGTCGATAAGCAGTTTGTTCAGCAGAGTAACATTTCATCACAGAGTTCAGAACTCAGAAGCTCTTTATTCAGATCCAGTGCAAGTTGAATTCATCCCTCAACACACACACTCCTGCATTACTTCTCTCTCTCTCTCTCACACACAAACACACTCTTTCTCTCTCTTCAGGAATTTTTGTTTAAGATTCAGTGGTTTTCTCTCCACCCTCCGCTGTGGAGAAACAAGAGCTCACATTTCATCTTTCATTTCCCAAATAATCATGAACTTTCTGCTGAGAGACAGAGAGAGAGAGAGAGAGAGGGAGAGAGAGAGATGATTTGGAGTTTGTTCCGCACTGACCCAGTTAATACAGACACAGGGTTCCTCCAGTGTTCTTTGGATCATTATGGGTTCTTAGCTGTAAACAAAGAGTTCTTCTTCTCGTCCTCTCGGATGGGAAAACTTTTAACTGTAGAGTTCCACATCGAACTTTTCCTCTTCCTCAGAATCATGATTTGACCCAACACTTTTAATTCCACAAAAACCATGACATTTATCACAAAACACAACCTTCTGGACAGCCAGTCTGATCCCACTGACCCCCAGATCGGGACACACACACACACACTCTCTCTCTGCTTCTCGATTCCTTCTCTCTCTCTGCTATATTATATTAATTTATATTTCTGTAAGATTTGAAGTGTGTGTGTGTGTTTATAATCTGTACTGCTTTAGTTCCCGACTCTCAGAGTCACACACGTGGACTTCCTGCTGTGAGTCGCATGTAATAAGGTCCACATGTAAAATGATCTCCAAATAAACCATAAATCCACAAAACGTGCTCACTCACATCTGCAGCACTGAGTACAGACCTGTCAGTAACATCACTGAGTGAATAAACACGAAGAAAATTTACAGTCACAAATATTCATGAAGTCATTAACACTGCTGTTCAAATGATGGAGCTTTTAACCTTTAAAGCTGTACTGCCTTTCAGATTTTTCAAGTGTAGGTCATAAAAAGAATTTTCCCGACACCCAATTATTTTTGTTTAGTGACCGAAAGCTACTGAATTCGAATCACAGACTTCCAATTTTTAGTTTTTTTTTCCAAATAGAACAATTTAATGAATTTATCTCAACATGTCCCGAAATTCTCCACTATTTTTTCCTGCTTCACCATGACCCAATGCAAGATACTATGTTATGCATCACGTGGTGGGCTTTCTCCGTTCATGCAGGCATTGTGGGATACAACTTTGAAACAGGAGAGAAAAATGGAGGACGAGTGTACGAATGAAACATGAAAGAGCGACTACAGTAACGGAAAGAAAGCGAGAAGAAAAGACGTTATGTTCTATACGAAGGAAAGGAAACACAGGACCAAACTAATAAATATGGGCGCTCAGCGAGCACCTCGGTGTGATCAGCTGTTCGTTTAGCGACAGAATGATGGAACTGTCAGTGCACGCTCAAAGGGAAACCTGTAGATGGCAGTAATGCAACACTGTGGATGCCAGCTGCCGTAAAACCCAAAAGAAGAAGAAGAAGGTAAACCTGCGCATGCGCACACGGACTTCCTCTGTCTGCTTGACTGCGCCAAGCGAGCGATTTCATGCACATTATTTGCTTTAATCCCCTCAAATTAAATAACTTCCCAGCCACAGAATGGCCTGATATTTTGTGAGATATTACAGAAATAAACACGTCACAATCACCACATTTCAGACGGAACTAAATTTCACCGATTTTATGAAATCAAAAGGCCGTCTAGCTTTAAACTCCACAATAAACTCCATCAATTGCAGCTAGAATTCATAATAAACACAGGAAGTTTATTCAAGTTAAAAAAAAAAAACAGTATATTAAAGTCAATTTTTAACCAGACCCAGGACTTATAAATTCAAAAAAATTCAGCTCGTTTTGTTTCTCTAATTAAATCACCAAGAACAGCTTCATATGGAAAAAAAAAGTTTTATACAGAAGAACATATTTAGAAGAGAGGATTTAGAATCAGCACTGTTTAGAAAATAAAAATAAAAATGAAGAACTTTAGAGTCTTTAATTAGAACACTTCTTTATAGAATTTATTTATAATGTTTATTTTAAAACACCTGGTCATTTAATTTTTTTATTTAATTACTTTTATCATTTATTTCATAAAATGAATTATTTATTTATAATTGGATTTGCATTTTCTCTTTTTTTTGTTTTAGATATTATTATTATTATTATTATTATTATTATTATTATTATTATAAAGCCTGTTTTTTTATATTTAATTTTTTTTTGTTAAGTAATTAAATAACCATTCAATCTGTGTTGAAGTAGCAGACTGATGTTTCTGAAGTTTATTATTTAAAAAATAGAACAATTATTTTCTTAATTAAAAAAAAAAGCTTTAGACAAAATAAGTTTTAGAAAATCCAACTGGAGTGCAAAAATACTGGATCAGACCGTGTGGGGGGGGGGGGGGGGGGGGGGGGGGTGTTGCAGTAACACAAGCTGTAATAATAGTAATAATAATATTGAAGGTCCCGGTTCTGTGTTCAGGTTTTCAGCAGCGGCTCATGCGTGTACCAAGTCTGAGTACCGTGTGGGTCCGGGTTCCCTTGGTGAAGCAGCCGAAGGGTGGGGCTTGGGGCAGGTCTGGGGACGGGGCATCGTAGCGGAGAGAGCTCTTCATCTTCCTCCTCAGAGCTGCAGAGCAGAAGTGGTTTATTAGTGCAGAGATCCTCACTGTGTCTGTGGGGAAAGTGAATAAATCACACACACACACGGAGCAAGATGAAGTGTAATATAAACCCTGATGTGTATATTTATTTGATGTGTAGAGAATCACTGCAGGGCGGCACGGTGGTGTAGTGGTTATCACTGTCACCTCACAGCAAGAAGGTCCGGGTTCGAGCCCCGTGGCCGGCGAGGGCCTTTCTGTGTGGAGTTTGCATGTTCTCCCCGTGTCCGCGTGGGTTTCCTCCGGGTGCTCCGGTTTCCCCCACAGTCCAAAGACATGCAGGTTAGGTTAACTGGTGACTCTAAATTGAGCGTAGGTGTGAGTGTGAGTGTGAATGGTTGTCTGTGTCTATGTGTCAGCCCTGTGATGACCTGGCGACTTGTCCAGGGTGTACCCCGCCTCTCGCCCGTAGTCAGCTGGGATAGGATCCAGCTCGCCTGCGACCCTGTAGAAGGATAAAGCGGCTACAGATAATGAGATGAGATGAGAATCACTGCAGTGGGTAAACTGAGGCCACGCATGCGCACTGAGAGAGAAACACACCGTGGACTTTCATGTCTGATTTTGTGTTTATTCGCATTTATTTTTCTCCCACAGTGGAACAGAGAAAAGAACGTAATGAAGATTAAATCTCTGTTACAGCCACAGTGTGTGTGTGTGTGTGTTCCAGGTTCCAGCTCACCTGTGCTTGGCCTCGGCGGCTCGGTCTCTCTGTCTCCGGTTCTTGAACCAGTTGCTGACCTGTGTGTTGCTCAGTCCGGTGGCGTCAGCCAGCTGCCGCTTCTCGCGCGGGGACGGATACGGGCTGTGTGTGTACCAGTCCCGCAGCACGGAGCGCGACTTTTCCTTGAAACAGTAGCTCGTCTCCTCTCCATCCCAGATGGTGCGCGGCAGCGGGAACTTCCGGCGCACGCGGTACTTGCCCACGGCACCAAGCGGACGCCCCCGCAGCCTCTCGGCCTCAGCGTAGTGCGCCCTTAGCCACAGCTGCTGCAGCCCGGCGTGGTGCTGCGCGGAGAACTGGTGGCTCTCGAGGATCCGGTAGAGCTCTCGGAAGTCTTCCCGGTGGAAAGCCACCGCTGCTTTGGCCTGGAGCACTGACTCGTTCTTGTGCAGGCGGTCGCATGCTGGAAGTGACCACAGAAAGCGACCAAGACGCTCGAGATCTCCACCCTGCTGAAGGACCTCACACACACATACCACCTGCTCCTGCGTGAAGCTGAAGCTTGAAGTCGACATGGAGGCAATAATACTCTACTGAGCGATATCCAGCCACCGTACAATAACCATCCCCCAAACCGAAGGTCCTCCGAGATGCTGAGAAGATCAGGGACTCCAAATGGGGAAGAGCTTCACAAACCCAGAACCTCCAGCTGTTCTTCTCAAAAGAGCTGAAGGATCTGTTTGACTTTTCAACTTTCCCCCAGCAGAGCAGCTGCTTCTCCAAACATGCGAACAAAGCTCTCTCAGTTCCTTCAGGGGGATTCGGGTTTTCCAGTGGAGTGGGGCGCAGGTCAGAATGATTCCGAGAAGAGCAGTCAACTTTCCAAACCAATGCTTTGAATAAGAAAAGTTCCTGGATTTTTTTTTCTACATAGAATAGTTCTTCCTTTGAAAAAGAAAAGAATAACAAGAGCTCCAGATAAATGATTTCGTTTTTAAAAATCTCCAGACATGAGCAATTCCTTCAGGATGATGTGATCCTCAGAATCAAAGCTCCTCCCAAATAAAACGTTCTTCCCACATCAGAACTCTCCAAACTTCTCCGTTCACACTATTTACAGAAAACTGAAGGTTTTTTTCTGTGAGAGGAAGCAATGAACTTCCTGGATGTGAAATTCTAGAGCCTTCAAGCACTCACAAGTGATTTTCTCCTGCAGTGACGTTGGACACTGATTTGAACTGGTTTTGGACTTCGAGGGTGTGTGTGTGTGTGTGGTCGATTTGGTCCTAAACTGAGCAGAACGAAAATGTGCAGATCCACTTCTCCACTCGAGGGCGGAACCCAGGAACCTGAAACCGGAGACCCCTGTTACTTACACACACACACACACACACTTGCGCTCTCTCTCTCTCTAACAGTTTCTTGATGCTTCATCTTTATTTTTGTTATAGAATTTATGTTAGAATATTCTCAAATATTTTATTTTATTGTACAATTTATATTATTTTGTCATATGTGGTTTGAAACTGTTAACTAAATTTAGCGATAATAATTTTGTTATAGATTTTGTAAAAAAAATGATATAGAATTCTGTTTCTCACTCTGTAAAATAATGAATGAAACCCACACAAAAATCTAGGACCAAAATTTCAATTTGGGTTTATCCTGTGTGTGTGTGTGTTACAGTGCTGAATACACACCCTAAATGTACTTCACAGTATTTATCCAGCTCCAGTGTCGCCTCACTCAGAGTTAATAGAGATTTTTAATGAGGGATTAATTTATTCATGAACTCATCCCCTGCTGTTGCGTGTTTATAAGCTGCTGTTCGGCTCCATGAGAGAACACCAACTCATCACACACGTGCACACTATAGTCAACACACACACACCAACACGAACTGTTCAGAACCCAGATACAGCAAATCATTCAATAATTACTATGAATGCGTCCCATAAACACAGCACCTGCTGCGTGAATAAAAAGCACACGTTAGATCAGACTGATGACATCATAATGATCCTTTCCATAGTTTGAATATCATGGATACCTTTCTGTGTTTCAGTATGTTTAGTACTGAAAAACACACACACAAGGTCTCTGCAGTTTGGACCCTCAAGTGATCAGACCCTTCACCTTCACCAATACCCTTGTGTTTATTTGAATTGCAGAGCGGAGTTCTTGAACCAGTGCCACACTATCAGCATGCAGAACCCATCAGGACCCGGGGTGAAGCCGTGGCCGAAAGGTTAGAGAAGTAGCTTTGGGACCAGAAGGTCACTGGTTCGATTCCCTGGACCAGCAGGAATGGCCGAAGTGCCCTGAAGCAAGGCACCAAACCCCTAACTACCCCCCAGGCTGCTCTGGGTAAGAGCATCTACTAAATGCCGTTAATGTAATGATTGTTTTCCTCCAGGGTCTTGTGCAGGATCAGTATCTCATCACCTCCTGCTACTTCATCCTTCTCATATTTTCTGCCAGGAATCATTTTTTTTTTACCTCCACTGCAGACCAAACATGGTCACTGAGCGCTCCAGCAAGAACGCCTGGCCTACTGCAGTTATATTCAGGAAAAAGAAAGAAAAGCACAGGTCTGATTTAATAATAATAATAATAATAAGTGAAGTGAAGGAGAAAGTCTCTGGAGCAACGTTAAAAATAAATACTCACATCATCTGTGCAGGGCGGCACGGTGGTGTAGTGGTTAGCGCTGTCGCCTCACAGCAAGAAGGTCCTGGGTTCGAGCCCCGGGGCCGGCGAGGGCCTTTCTGTGTGGAGTTTGCATGTTCTCCCCGTGTCCGTGTGGGTTTCCTCCGGGTGCTCCGGTTTCCCCCACAGTCCAAAGACATGCAGGTTAGGTTAACTGGTGACTCTAAATTGACCGTAGGTGTGAGTGTGAGTGTGAATGGTTGTCTGTGTCTATGTGTCAGCCCTGTGATGACCTGGCGACTTGTCCAGGGTGTACCCCGCCTTTCGCCTGTAGTCAGCTGGGATAGGCTCCAGCTCGCCTGCGACCCTGTAGAACAGGATAAAGCGGCTAGAGATAATGAGTTGAGATGAGATCATCCGTGTGTCTTATTGATTAATCTCAGGTTCCTCTATCATTCTGTGTTGAAAACAAGATGAATAAAAATAACGAAAAGAAAATCAGAACCATCAGATGAAGTGGGTCGTCTTTCTGACCAGAGGAGAACAACAACTTCATTCAGGAAACTGCTCGTCAATTAGCTAACAATATAATAATAAATTATTACAATAATAATAAAACACAGTAAAAACAATACAAGAAAAAACTATTTTTATTCAATAATTTATTGTTCTTATGTCTCAAAATAAAAAAGGGAAGAAATAAAAAAAACTTCAGTGCTGTATGTAAAATATTTAATTTGTGGTTTGTACATAAAGGATAAAGAGAGAGATAAAGAGAATTCCCTTTAAAAGCTTTTATAATTTACTTCTATTTTTATCATCGTCATGTGTTTATCGATCCAACCTGGAATTAACTCTGTGCTGTGAGATCAGTGTGCTGTGATGGAGGAATATACGTGGTGGTGTTCATTCAGAAGGAAATGAGTTTAAATCCCAACCTCTGAAAGCAATTCCACCTGGATGTCCATTTGGATAAAAGCATCAGCTGATTGAGTAAATTTACAGAAAGCAGATTTTATATTTTATCAAAGAAAAAACAGTATGACGTGTAAAAGACTAAGCTCACATTCAGCGACACAGAGACGACAGGATGTTTACTTCCTATACAAACTCAACACTGAGCTGCGACACTGCTCACAGAAAGCACTTCAATTCAGACTTTATGCAAATTAGTGATGACACAGTGATTAAAATGATTGGCTCGGATGAATTCTGCAACGTGCGCAAGTCTGATTTCTGATGCTTTCACCTAAAAAGTCAGAATGAAGTGTGGAAATTATACAATTTGGCTTTTGCCATTTATTTTCTGAAATATAATAAATTCACCCTCTTGCGCGTGTGCACCTCTCTCTCTCTCTCTCTCTCTCTCTCTCTCTCTCTCACACACACACACAGAGTGAGAATAAAATCTAACATTAATAAAGATATTTAACACGTTTCTAAATGTTTCAGGTCGTCTCCCTACATGTCCGTTGCAGCACACAGGAAGTCCTCACTGAGGTCAGAGGTCAACTGAGGCTCACGACCCCTGAACTCCGTCACTTCCACCTGGCCATGTGGAGGGTGCACTAGTGTGTGTGTGTAGCGCAGGTGTGTGTTCTGCACACAGGAGAAATCCACATCTCTCTCACACTCCTGTTTGACTGAACAGAACACTGAAGATTCCCCCGAGTTAAAGAGCACCGAGCTGGACTGCAGAGGAACCAAACGCCCCCGATCCTGTTCCACAGCCAGGCCACTCACACTCACCAACACTACGGGGAGGAGAGAGAAAGAGTGCAAGAGGAACAGAAAAAAGAAAGAGGGGGATGAGGAGAGAATCGTTTAAACTTTTTTTTTTAAACAGAAACAAGAATGTTCTGAATGTTCCCTAAACACTGCACGCCTTCGTTATTTTTTTTTTGTTTTCTAAAGTTCTAAAAGTTCCAGTTCTCCTTCCTTGTGGCAAATCACAGCAAGCTGTTTTTCTCTTAGACAGAAAAACTGTCCGTGCCTTGTTCCAAATAACAATAACCCACTAATAATAACCCTGAGGGTTCACTGCACAGTCCCCAACTCGAGAACCCAAACGTGTTCTTCAGCTAGAATCATAAGATCTGAATACAGGAACGGAATCTTCAGGTTGAGTGTTCCTCGGTCTGAAAGGGATGAAAACTAGAACAGAGTTCTCTGGGGAATCAAAGAGTTCCTTGGGAGACCTTCTGTGAGGGAACACCTGAAGGGTCTATTGAGAACCTTACAACAGAATGTTTCCCAATCAGAAAGGGGGTGGGAGGATAGATAGATAGATAGATAGATAGATAGATAGATAGATAGATAGATAGATAGATAGATAGATAGATAGATAGATAGATAGGAGTGGGGGAGGAACGGCTGATATTCTCTGTACACTGTAAAAAATGATTTGTTGTTTTAACTTAAAAACTGGGCGGCACGGTGGTGTAGTGGTTAGCGCTGTCGCCTCACAGCAAGAAGGTCCGGGTTCGAGCCCCGTGGCCGGCGAGGGCCTTTCTGTGTGGAGTTTGCATGTTCTCCCCGTGTCTGCGTGGGTTTCCTCCGGGTGCTCCGGTTTCCCCCACAGTCCAAAGACATGCAGGTTAGGTTAACTGGTGACTCTAAATTGAGCGTAGGTGTGAATGTGAGTGTGAATGGTTGTCTGTGTCTATGTGTCAGCCCTGTGATGACCTGGCGACTTGTCCAGGGTGAACCCCGCCTTTCGCCCGTAGTCAGCTGGGATAGGATCCAGCTCGCCTGCGACCCTGTAGAACAGGATAAAGCGGCTAGAGATAATGACATGAGATGAGAACTTAAAAACTAGTGCAAGGGCTGCCTTAAAATTTTGAGTTCATTGAAATTCACATCGTAAGTTAAATTGTTGTGAACTTACTATATTAATTTCAGTGAACTCAATTTTAAGGCAGCCCTTGCACCAAGTTAAAATAATAAATCATTTTTTACAGTGTAATGTCAGTGAGAACAGGAAGTCACTCATCTCTTTGATGTTCCAGTCCATTAAACCTTCCCTATAAACAGCTAAAATATGCAACATGTTGTTTATTAATAAAGTAAACACTGATGTTGAGGGCGTGGCTGTGGGATAAGTGGAATAAAACACTCCAGATTGTGCTGTTCTGTGTAAATAATCGACTCCGGAGTGCTCTCCAGATTATTTCTGTATCAGCACACACTCTGCAGTGTGTTCTTCCATCGTTAACTCTCACCTTGCGTTGAAGCAGCAGGTGAGGAAGACGAAGGCAGCTGCATCTGAGGAAGAGTTAGAGAGTCTCTCATCAGTGAGGTTTCTTCACCTCCCCCTCCTGCTGTGGCTTCATCTTCCTGAATGTAACCCGTGAGCTGGATCTTCTTCCTGTGATCGTAGTCTAACCTTGAACCTGAAGCTCTGCTGTTCATCTCCGCTTCGGTGTCTCTGAAGAAAGAGATCGCCAACACGCCATCTTCTCCTCCATCTAATCTGTCCATCCTTTTCTCACGCACTCTGTCTCTATCAGGAGAACTGATCGCTTCTGATCGGTCCATTTCTTTATTGCTAGCTCCGTCTCCATTTTCAGTGCCACTGGTTTCAGGTCTGTACCCCTGGAGGGCGAGAGCCGGAACCCCGCCGAACAGCAGGCTTCCTGTGGAGGAGAGGAACCTGGAGGAGGAAGGAAGGAACGTCCCGTTAAACAGAAAGTTTTTATCGTCTTCCGTCGGATGGAGTTCTGGGGTTTGAGAGCAGAGAGATACGCGTGATGTCCTGTCAGCAGAGCCTGAGAGTGGACACGGAGACAGATCCTCGCGTCCTTTACTGCTCTCGTCCTCGGTGCTGTGGTTCCCGTCTGATTCACTGACAAAAAGACACAGAGAGAAAAGACAAAAAGGTGGCATTTTAAATATCTGTAACTCGTCCTCACAGCACCTGTCTCTGCCCAGCCACAGCGGAGGAGCTGCTCTTTGGGCTCAGTAAAGACCGGGAGGTTTTGGAGAATGGGCATCGATCAGAAGAGAAAAAACACGATTGCTCTGGGCATGTGTTTTTATTCTGCAAACCAAACATCAAAGAAAAGCATCAGCACTGTGTGCAGTTTAAAGCTACGCTAATTTAATTTGTTGAATTAATAAAATAAAACCCGTGTGTGTGCACGCTGTGTCCACAGTGTGAAGGATAATCTCATCTGTTCAGCTTCCAGAGAAACTCGACTTTCTTTTAGAATTTTATCCATCAATGCATCACTCCCCAGACAACACAATGGCTCTGATAAGCCACGCCTGCTCTGATGTCCTCCATTGGGGGGGGGAATAAAAAAAAAACCCACAACTTTTGTGGACATTTAATTTATAAGTATTGTCATATTTATGTATTGAATACTGATGCTGGATTTAATGCTCGAGCCAATATCATGGAAGAAATGTGCTTCAGTTCATGATCAGAATCGAGTGTAACGGAAACACGCCTCTGTTTTAGATAAACCCCGCCTCCACGTGTGTAACTCTCAAGTAACTTCTAAAGAGCACTTCAGTCTGTAGCCGAGTTCTGATGGGTGTCGTTTCAGGATTAAACCCTCACCGAGCACTGAACCCTACACCGTGTGATTAATCTCAAACATTCACAACTTTGCAGAAAAGTTGCTCAGAATTCTTACTTCTCAAGAGCTCTTCCTGTAAATCAGCTACACTCGATATCCCACAATCCCTTTGGCTTTCCTCACTCACTTCTCATATTCATCAATCTGAGAGAAAAAAATCCAAAAGTCACCAAATGACCTCTGATGACGGCGATTCTCACGCAAAAGTAACTTTGAGCAGTGTGACATCAGCATTGTGCGTTTGTGAGTGTTATTGTGCGTATTTATGTATGTTTGCATTGGTGTGTGTGTGTGTGAGTCAGAAAGAGGCCGAGCGTGAGGTCACCTCCGCCAGGTGCACATCAGCTTTGTTCACAAAAGTGAAAAGCGTGTAAAGGAGAAGACATAAATGCTGGCTGCAGGGTGTCTGTGTGTTTATGTAATGTGGGGGTCGTCTACTGCTGAAGAGGAGGTTTTCCTGTTCCCTGAGGCTAAAGGGCAAAGTAAATAGTGCAGAGTAATGTATAAAACACAAAACACACACACACACACACTCAAGGTGAATTAAAAGCTTTCTGCTGGTGATTGACAGGATTGTATAAAAGCAGTTTAATTTCTGGTGCTGAGTGAGTGCCGCGCTGCTCCGTCTGCATACACACCTGACATGCAAATACATGACTAAAGCATATAAAATATATCATGCAGGTAAACTCAAATCAAGGCATCAGGAATATCATCAACTCCACTTATTTACACTCTGATTAGTGTTATAGATTTTAATATTGTTAATAGCAGGCGGCACGGTGATGTAGTGGTTAGCGCTGTCGCCTCACAGCAAGAAGGTCCGGGTTCGAGCCCCGTGGCTGGCGAGGGCCTTTCTGTGTGGAGTTTGCATGTTCTCCCCGTGTCCGCGTGGGTTTCCTCCGGGTGCTCCGGTTTCCCCCACAGTCCAAAGACATGCAGGTTAGGTTAACTGGTGACTCTAAATTGAGCGTAGGTGTGAATGTGAGTGTGAATGGTTGTCTGTGTCTATGTGTCAGCCCTGTGATGACCTGGCGACTTGTCCAGGGTGAACCCCGCCTTTCGCCCGTAGTCAGCTGGGATAGGATCCAGCCCGCCTGCGACCCTGAGCAGGATAAGAGGTTACAGATAATGGATGGATGGATTACTATTAGCTGAGCCATAATAGTGGACATTAGTGTCATTACTACATAATAATAATAATAATAATAATAATAATGCCATGGCCTAATGGTTAGAGAAGCAGCTTTGGGACCAAAAGGTCACCAGTTTGATTCCCTGGACCAGCAGGAATGGCTGAAGTGCCCTTGAGCAAGGCACCGAACCCCCAACTGCTCTGGGTGTGTTGTATGTCACTTTGGATCAGAGTGTCTGTTAAATGCCATTAATAATAATAAAAATGTCACAGTAGTAGTATTAAAGTATTTTATAAAAATGTGTGTTGTGTTAATATTCGTACAGTACAATCAGTATTACTACCAGAGGTAAATCAAAAATGTTAAGTATTATTAGTATAATTGTTATCATAAGAGGTGGTGGTAATATTGGTATGATGCAAAGTATTAGGAGGTTTACTAGTAGTACTCGTGGGTTTAGTAGTAGTATAAGTGGGTTTAGTTGTAGTATGAGTGGGTTTAGTTGTAGCGTCAGTCAGTTCTACTCGAGGTCGAGTCATAAAGACCATCATAAAAATGTTACCTTCTGCCATCTGGCAGGGCACACTGCAAAATAGATGCGAGTGGGGAGTCAAACTCTCATGGTTACCAGAGGACCCGCCCCCCACTGTAACCCTAACCGTCTAGGTGAGAGGCCAAAGGCTACGGAAACGGAGATCAGCGCCACACCAATACGCCTCAAAGAGCTGGTTAGTACTGGGACAGGAGACTGCCTGGGGAGACCAGATCCTGGTGTGGAAGGGACTTTGACTTGATTTAATGGATTTAGTAGTATCAGTAAATTCAGTAGTGGTATTAGGCTTAGTTGTAGTATCAGTAGATGTAGCTGTAATATTAGCCCATCCTGATGACATCATGGCGTTTAGTGGTTCGTGTCAGTGGTGCGTTTCAAAGCGTTTGGGGAAACACGGGTGAGAGCTACAGTACGTCTGAACCCCCGCTGTGTGCACTGCTCCACTCTGTTCCACTCCAATGTAAAATCTCACCACTGTGATGGTGATGCATGGATTAATGCGGACAACAACGATAACGTGATACAGTTACACGCCGATTCACAGAGAAACTCATCTTAGAGCTGTAAAATATTTTCCTGCTTTGACTGTTAAAGATTCTTCAATATTCACTATTTCAAGAAAAATCTCTGAGCTTATAAACTGCCAAAGAAACTAAACTGAAAGTTTGGCCACTCAAGTGTGTTAAATTCACCCAGAAATGGAAGAGTTCCCACACTGCTGGTCTCCATGAAGGAAATCAAGCGCAAATGAACATCTCCTAAACCCCGAGTTAACTCCTGAAAGCAGGCGTGCAGACCTCAGGAGGTTCTTCTCATCGCTGTGCCGCTGCTGTATCTTTTAGACCTTTATTTCTGTAAACTTTGCTGATGTGATGTGGCTTTAAACCGGAAAGTGAATTTCAGGGACAGCAGTGAGGTTGAAGCTCCACTGAAAGGTTCACGAGTCATTCCTGCTTTCAGGTGGAAGATGAACACTGAAGGTACAGGACGGGGTTTAGTCTGGTGGGCCTTTCCCCCCCACCACCACCTCTTTGCTTTGCCTTGCCTTTAACCCACAATAAACCCTGACACTTGTTAGAATCTTTATTTGCATGTTGTACATTTGCATTTTGTTCACAGCTCACCTGCAGGCAGTCCCCCTCACCTTTTGGACGGGTTCCGGTCTCTCTGCCGCCGGTTTTTGAACCAGTTGCTGACCTGAGTGAGCGACAGTCCCGTTACTTTTGCCAAGTTGCGTTTGTCCGCCGGTGCCGGGTAGCGGTTGCGCATGTACGCGTCCCGGAGCGCGTTTCGGGAGCGCGCTTTGAAGCAGTACACGGTCTCCTCTCCGTCCCAGATGGTGCGGGGCAGCGGGAACTTCCGGCGCACGCGGTACTTGTCCACAGCGCCGAGCGGGCGGCCGCGTGCCCTCTCCGCCTCCGTGTAGCGCGCCTTGTACCAGAGCTCCTGCAGCGCGCCGTGGCACCCGGGACTGAAGCTGTGGCCCTGCAGGATCCCGTACAGCTCGCCGTAGCGCGCCTGGTGGAAGGCGACGAGAGCGCGCGCGCGGAGGACACTCTCACCGCCCCCGTGTGAGCCGCCGCCGCCGAGAGCGCGCAGGAACCGGGCCAGCTGATCCACCCGTCCCGCCTGCTGCAGCGCCTCGCACACACACGCCACCTGCTCGGCGGAGAAGCACAACGAAGACACGGATGATGATGATGATGATGAAGAAGAAGAAGGAGAGATATCGGCAGCGGCGGGCGCGCGCGCAAAATACTCAGAGTCGTCCGCGTCCTCGTCGCCTTCCTTTGCGTCCCGGGGCGGAGCGCGGAGCTCCGGGGTCTGACTCACATTCAGGCCACAGGAAGACATGCCGGAGTTATTTGTTCACTCCATTCAGTCACTCTTCCGCCTCGGGATCCGGTTACCGGGTGTCGGGTGTCCTTTCGCCAAATGTTACCTTTACCTCTCCGAGGAATCCTATCACGGGAAGGGGGAGGGGCGTGTTCCCTTCCCAAAGACGAGACAGGCTGAAACAGACGAGGGGGGAGGAGCGAAAGAAATCCTTACCTTTCAGGTGCACCAGGTGTTTCCTCTGGAGAGACCTGATTGGTGAAGGGACTGTAGAGGCGGGGCCAGCGCAGGTCTGGTTCTCGCGCTCAGAACAACTCCCCTTCTGCGAGCTCACCTGCGCACAGGTGACTGTTGGGTTGCGCCTCACTCGCCTCCTGTTCTAAACGACTCAGGAGCACCAGCGGACCATCAGCTCCCTCAGGTTCCGTCCCGCGCACCAGCTGGCATTAAAGGGGACTGGAACATGTTCACTGCGTAAAGACGGCATGTTCAGTTCAAACCTGAAATCAATGAAGTGAAATCAGCCTGAGGGCTCACCTGCGCAGGTGTTTCCTCTGGAAAGACATGATACATCCATAAAGGGGCGGGGCCAAAGGTCGGATCTGAGCTGTCAATCAAAAAGCATCCAGTCTCAGAACTCACTTGGGCTAAATCTCATCTCATCTCATCTCATTTCATCAGAGGCGATTCTAGAGTCTGTTGTGGCCCCAAGCAAAAATTTCCAGGGGGCCCTTCTGACCAGTGTTCATCACCAATATGTTATAAATAATCTGACACCAACGAAAAATGTATGAAACCAAAGTTTTTTTAAATTCCAAATGTGAAAATACAATGGTAAAGAACAATAAAAACAATAAAAAACAAAACACATAAGCCCTCAGGCCCCGACTCTCGGGGGGCCCCTGGGCCAGGGGGCCCCAAGCAGTTGCCTGCCTTGCCTGTTCACAAGCTGCACATCTGCATCTCATCATCTCTAGCCACTTTATCCTGTTCTACAGGGTCGCAGGCAAGCTGGAGCCTATCCCAGCTGACTACGGGCGAAAGGCGGGGTACACCCTGGACAAGTCGCCAGGTCATCACAGGGCCTTGGGCAAAATGTGAAGAAATATTTATCACATTGGTGAAATGTTTACACTCAGATTTAAGTCTAAATATAATTTTAAAGAAATAAATTTCCAGCCAGTGACACTGATAAAAATGTGTTGTGTCGTTTTTTATAAACAGCACTTTTCAGTTTAACATCATTAACTCATGCAGAATTAATTCAGGGGCGGCACGGTGGTGTAGTGGTTAGCGCTGTCGCCTCACAGCAAGAAGGTCCGGGTTCGAGCCCCGTGGCCAGCGAGGGCCTTTCTGTGTGGAGTTTGCATGGTGTCCGCGTGGGTTTCCTCCGGGTGCTCCGGTTTCCCCCACAGTCCAAAGACATGCAGGTTAGGTTAACTGGTGACTCTAAATTGAGCGTAGGTGTGAATGTGAGTGTGAATGGTTGTCTGTGTCTATGTGTCAGCCCTGTGATGACCTGGCGACTTGTCCAGGGTGTACCCCGCCTTTCACCCGTAGTCAGCTGGGATAGGCTCCAGCTCGCCTGCGACCCTGTAGAACAGGATAAAGCGGCTACAGATAATGAGATGAGATGAAAAAAATAAGGTACACTTTGTAGTAGCTATATTAGGTGTAGTTTCAGGGATATGTCAAAACACAGTAAAATACACAAAATTGAGTTTTTTTTAAATCTAATTGTAACAAACTGCTGCTATTAATTCCACAGCGAAATAAAAATCAATGAATATTTATTTATCCCCTTATATTCGAACAAAAAGGAATTTTCGGAATAGTAAATGTTTTGGCAGGAACTTTAGAGCAGGTGGACAGATGTTCTCCTTCCGGAAGACGTTTTTTGTAACACCGCAGCACAGAGCCCGTTCTAATGTGATCCCTCCTCCCTGCAGAGGAACACTACACAGTGTAGGAAGCGGTACAGCCTACTTAGTGCCCTTATATGAGTGTAAACGTGGTGATTGAGGATCTGTCCCGCCTCTGAGAGACAGTGACATACGCTGACATCCAGTTCTTCTCTAGGGTTCAGAAGTAAATATAAAAAAACCCAAAAACAATCATAAATAAATAAAAGATGGACGACCAGAGCTGCCCGAGATGTAAGACAACAAAATACAGAAACCCGTCTCTGAAGCTGATGGTGAATGTTTGCGGACACACACTGTGAGTATGAGCAGCTGCAGTGGGACACAGTAAACAGACTCTCTCCTGATTATTTCTGTATTTATACACATTTACAGACAGGTTATATTCTGAGGAGAAACTCCTGTATGACCTGCAGCAGTGCTGTAGTAATAATAATAATAATAATATCTGCTCAATGATGGACAGGGCATGGGGTGCCAATATTTTTGCAGCCCTTCAGGTGCACCTGTAGTATAGAGTGAGCAGTGTGAAGGTGATAAAATATCCAATGATTGTGATATTAATCTATATGCTGATTTTTAAATATTTTATGCCATTCATTTATTTAATTTTCATTCTTTAATGTGGTCTTCATGGAGGTTTCTGATTTTAGTGCAGCGTTAATTAAATATTACTTTTTCAGTGAGAGTGACAGTTTTAGGTGTTGTTTTTATTCTGAGTGAGATTTCTTTCCTTCGAGATTAACATGTGAAATGCGTTTCATTTTCAAATGTGGGGAAAATAAGGACAGGTGTAAAGGCATGATGTGATTCAGGATGTTTCGTCCTCTGTGTCCTTGTGGCTTGAGAGGAGACGAGTGTGTTCTGCTGAATGAGATGAACGTGCAGGAGTGCTGACCGTGGGAGGATCTACACACACACACACACACACACAGTACAGGAACAGCAAGGCCAATTCTTTTGAAGACCTCAGAATTTCATTTCCTGATATTTACGTTTGGGCGGCACGGTGGTGTAGTGGTTAGCGCTGTCGCCTCACAGCAAGAAGGTCCGGGTTCGAGCCCCGGGGCCGGCGAGGGCCTTTCTGTGTGGAGTTTGCATGTTCTCCCCGTGTCCGCGTGGGTTTCCTCCGGGTGCTCCGGTTTCCCCCACAGTCCAAAGACATGCAGGTTAGGTTAACTGGTGACTCTAAATTGAGCGTAGGTGTGAATGTGAGTGTGAATGGTTGTCTGTGTCTATGTGTCAGCCCTGTGATGACCTGGCGACTTGTCCAGGGTGTACCCCGCCTTTCGCCCGTAGTCAGCTGGGATAGGCTCCAGCTCGCCTGCGACCCTGTAGAACAGGATAAAGCGGCTACAGATAATGAGATGAGATGAGATATTTACGTCTTGCCTTGATGTGCTCAACACCTTCGAACATGGCACCTTTTGTTTGAACTCAGTCATTTTACATGTGATCAAAAATCCTGGAACATGGGACTGACCGGTGTTTCTTGTTGCCCAGGTGTGTCCTGTTAGATTGATTGATTAAACAATTTATAGCTCTGAATGTCTGCTGTGGTTTCATCTGTGTAGCCACGGCCTAATGGTTAGAGAAGCAGCTTTGTTTGATTCCCTGGCCCAGCAGGAATGGCTGAAGTGCCCTTGAGCAAGGCACCGAACCCCCAACTGCTCCCCAGGCTGCTCTGAGTATGTTGTATGTCGCTCTGGATAAGAGCATCTGCTAAATGCCTGTAATGTAATGAAGATTGCATTTGTTCAAAACGATAGACCCTTTTAACAACCAGAGAAAACCAGAGCGCTGTCTCTGGGAGAAGAGCAAGACATTTTGAATCTGAAAAAAGAGGGAAATTCATCTGAGCCACTGCACAAGCACTGGATACAGTTAATACAGCAGTTTGAAAAAAGAAAGAAACCAGTGGTGGATTAATGTCCGGACAGTGAACAGGTCGGCTGAGCAAAAGAGCAGCAGGTGATGACTAATATTATGAGAGCAGAGAAGAAAACTGTAAAACCATCCAGTCAGTATACTGTACAATATATGCATAACATAAGTATCTGTATATATGATTTGATTTGGTTGATATTGTACCATGTTGGTATGTCTTGGTATGTTGGTATGTTTTCTTTTTTTGTTGATTTTGTTTTCTTTTGTGCAACCCCGATTCCTAAAAAGTTGGGACAAAGTACAAATTATAAATAAAAACAGAATGCAATAATTTACAAATCTCAAAAACTGATATTGTATTCACAATAGAACATAGACAACATATCAAATGTCGAATGTGAGACATTTTGAAATTTCATGCCAAATATTGGCTCATTTGAAATTTCATGACAGCAACACATCTCAAAAAAGTTGGGACAGGGGCAATAAGAGGCTGGAAAAGTTAAAGGTACAAAAAAGGAACAGCTGGAGGACCAAATTGCAACTCATTAGGTCAATTGGCAATAGGTCATTAACATGACTGGGTATAAAAAGAGCATCTTGGAGTGGCAGCGGCTCTCAGAAGTAAAGATGGGAAGAGGATCACCAATCCCCCTAATTCTGCGCCGACAAATAGTGGAGCAATATCAGAAAGGAGTTCGACAGTGTAAAATTGCAAAGAGTTTGAACATATCATCATCTACAGTGCATAATATCATCAAAAGATTCAGAGAATCTGGAAGAATCTCTGTGCGTAACGGTCAAGGCCGGAAAACCATACTGGGTGCCCGTGATCTTCGGGCCCTTAGACGGCACTGCATCACATACAGGCATGCTTCTGTATTGGAAATCACAAAATGGGCTCAGGAATATTTCCAGAGAACATTATCTGTGAACACAATTCACCGTGCCATCCACTGTTGCCAGCTAAAACTCTATAGTTCAAAGAAGAAGCCGTATCTAAACATGATCCAGAAGCGCAGACGTCTTCTCTGGGCCAAGGCTCATTTAAAATGGACTGTGGCAAAGTGGAAAACTGTTCTGTGGTCAGACGAGTCAAAATTTGAAGTTCTTTACGGAAATCAGGGACGCCGTGTCATTCGGACTAAAGAGGAGAAGGACGACCCGAGTTGTTATCAGCGCTCAGTTCAGAAGCCTGCATCTCTGATGGTATGGGGTTGCATTAGTGCGTGTGGCATGGGCAGCTTACACATCTGGAAAGACACCATCAATGCTGAAAGGTATATCCAGGTTCTAGAGCAACATATGCTCCCATCCAGACGACGTCTCTTTCAGGGAAGACCTTGCATTTTCCAACATGACAATGCCAAACCACATACTGCATCAATTACAGCATCATGGCTGCGTAGAAGAAGGGTCCGGGTACTGAACTGGCCAGCCTGCAGTCCAGATCTTTCACCCATAGAAAACATTTGGCGCATCATAAAACGGAAGATACGACAAAAAAGACCTAAGACAGTTGAGCAACTAGAATCCTACATTAGACAAGAATGGGTTAACATTCCTATCCCTAAACTTGAGCAACTTGTCTCCTCAGTCCCCAGACGTTTACAGACTGTTGTAAAGAGAAAAGGGGATGTCTCACAGTGGGAAACATGGCCTTGTCCCAACTTTTTTGAGATGTGTTGTTGTCATGAAATTTAAAATCACCTAATTTTTCTCTTTAAATGATACATTTTCTCAGTTTAAACATTTGATATGTCATCTATGTTCTATTCTGAATAAAATATGGAATTTTGAAACTTCCACATCATTGCATTCCGTTTTTATTTACAATTTGTACTTTGTCCCAACTTTTTTGGAATTGTGTATATATAGTTTATTATGGTGGAAAGTGACGTTTGATTAGCGGTGGTATAGAGGGTTAGGATTTGGCAAGTTATTTACTTCTTCCTAATCCTTTCCGAACATTATTATGTTACTGCCTTGTGGCTATGCTATTCTGTTTGTTTATGACGATGTTTTGATGATTGCATTTTTTATTTTTATTTTTCTTTGTTTTTATATCTTTACTGTTCGGAATAAAGCAATCAATCAATCAATCTCAACAACAACAACCTCCACAGGTCAGGAGTGAAGGTATCACAATCCACCACTCGAAGAAGACTTAAAGAGCAGAAATGTAGAAACCACAGTTATCAGATACAAACCACTCATCGACAGAAAGCCAGATTGGAATTCACAAAGAAATACAGAAATGAGACACAAAAGTTCTGGAACCAAGAATAACCTCTACCAAAGTGATGGAAACGTGTGGAAAAATTCAGGATCTGCTCATGATAAGGAACGTAGGAGCTCATGGGTCAACCATGGTGGAGGGAGAGTCACACCTTCTTCCGTCTGTCAATTTACAGAGAAATACATCCAGTCTAACTGGGAGAAACTTCATCATGCAGCAAAACAACGACTCAAAACACACTGCAACACAACACAGGACTTCACCAGGGGCTGGGAACGTGGGAAGTTTCAATCAGCAGAACTTCACCCAACCGAGCAGCATTTCACCTCCTGAAGATGAGACTGAAGGGAAGGAAAACGCCTTCATCTTTTGATCTCGAACCTAAATGGTTTCAGTGTAGAGTAAAAACTAAAGAATTGGCCTTGCTGTTCCAATACTTTTGGAGGGGACTGTGAATGGAAATAAAATGCCTAACATAAAACCGTTCGAGTGTTTAAAGTTAGTTCTTTAAACCTTTTGGACCTCAGCGCATATGAGCAGGGTGTAGGGGTGAGGTTTGATTCAGGATGGAGCCAGTTTTGTCCTCTGTGTCCTCCTCGTCCTCTTTGTCCTGAGAGAGGACAGAGTGTGTTATTTTTTTATTTTTTATTTTTCTGCTGAATGAGAGAAGCATGCAGGAGTGCTGACTGAGACACACACACACACACACACACACACAGGGCATTTGTTATTACAGTGTGTTGATGTGCATGTGGATATGAGCCAACTCTCTCTCTCTCTCACACACACACACACACACACACACACACACACGATCTTGCAGAGTAAATAAATAATTGTCTCACATCTCGCTACACACACTGCGTTATTTATTGAAGTTACGCTGATGACTAATGAGTTACAAAGTTAAATAACAACACGGCCAAAACTGTCATTTAATTATCCTGTAACTTAATTAAACCCAGAAAAATACATTTGAAGCCCAGACAATCTGTTAATTATATACTATAATGTGTATGTGTTTACTCTGTGTGTGTGAGAGAGAGACGGAGTTCGATGGAGCGAGTTGTATTTGCTGAGTAAGACCACAATAACCTCTCAATGCATCATACTGACATGCACGCATGCGCACACACACACACACACACACACACACACACAAGTGGAAGAAATGAGAGACTGGCAATGTTTATATGATACAGTACATCTAACATGCATAGTGTATGTTAAATTGTGTGTGTGTGTGTGTGTGTGTGTGTAGTTGTGAGAACTGTGTGGAGATGTTGTTTGTGCGAGGTTCAGGTAACTGTGTTCAGTGTGACACTCCGCTCAGGAAGAGTAACTACCGCCTGCAGCTCTTCGAAGATCCTGCTGTGGACAAAGAGGTGGAGATCCGCAAGAAAGTGCTCAAAGTGTGAGTGTGTGTGTGTGGGGGATGTTCTATATCTCATAACATGCTTTATACACTACAGTAACACCACGGCGCTGCTGAGTTCTGGACTCTGATTGGTCGTCAGGTGTTGATTAGTTCTCTATAACAGCAGCTGTGACAGTAGTGCAGGTTTATATCCATGCACTCGCTCTGATATATTATGGTTTCTATAGTAACGACTCACTGTGACTTGTTTATGTCTGTAACGTCCCTGTAAGGAGTCTCCAGTGTGAGCGCTGTGTCACAGTCAGAGGTGAAGCTAGAACGGTCAGGTTTCTGATGTCTTCAGGACAGAGGAGTTTACACTTTTCTACAGTTTCTCAGTAACACGATGGAACAAGCTGCGTTTTTTTTTTTGTCTTATTAACTTCGAGAGAGAGAAAGAAAGAGACGCTGGTGAGGGAACAACTGTTTATCGCTGCTGTAATGTCAGTGACCACTTGTTTCTTGGACATTAAATGTAGTTATAAATGGATAAACAGATGTGGTGTTCTTTTATAAATAAAAAAACCCTGAATTGTTGGCAAATTGTTGGGGTTGTGTGTGTGTATATAAATATTATTTATGTATATGTGTGTGTGTGTATATATATACAGAGTCTACCTGTAGTGTGCAATTTTTCCGAGCCTCTCAATAAGGCAGTTTTTTTCTATACCTTTTCACGGTAGATAATGCAAATAGCCCTCTGTATTTAATCCTTCGTTTGTCTAATTTTTATTTCAGTTTTATTTGTTATCTGTTTGACATTTTCTTGCTACTGTAACACGTGAATTTCCCCGATGTGGGATGAATAAAGTGAATCTAATCTAATCTAAAAAGAATAAAACTCTTGAGGGCATGGAACAATAACTGATTCATGAGCGGCTGCAGCACACCACCCTGTGGTTGATTATTTTCCTGTAACAGCACACCTCAAAGTGTTTTATTGATAACATAACCCCCCTCTCTCTCTCCTCATCTCTCTCTCTCACACACAGATATAATAAGCGTGATGTGGACTTCGCCAGTCTGAGAGAGTACAATGACTATCTGGAGCAGGTGGAGGAAATCGGTGAGAGGATGAAATTATTTTATTTAACCCTTTGATTTTAATGAAAGAGTGAGTTATGATGTCACCATGAGGTCAGGATGGTGGGTTTATGGCGTAATGATGTAGTGTATATCTCAATATTTGTGCAGTAAGTTGTGTGTGTGTGCCCATCCAGTGTTTAACCTGACGAATAACTTGGATGTAGAGAACACCAAGCAGATGATGGAGCAGTACCAGAGAGACAACAAAGACATCATCCATAGAAACAAGGCCAAACTGGTGCGTGCGTGCGTGTGTGTCAAAGACTCCAAACCTTCACATTTTACGGTGATTTTAAAGTGCTCTTTCTGTCCCAGACAAGGGAGCAGGAGGAGCTGGAGGAGCTCCTGTTAATGGAGCAGCAGGAGCTGGAGCTGAAGAGGCTGGAGAACCTGCAGGAAGAGCAGAGGCACTTATACACCAAGAGGAAAAATAAACAGGCCCTGCTCGATGAGCTGGTACACACACACACACACACACACACAGCTGCAGTGATGTCACACTCACTCACTGTTTTTACATCTAATGGGACTTCCTGTCATTTCCTGAGGCCACGCCCTCTTATACCCCACCTCTCAATATTTTAAT
This sequence comes from Neoarius graeffei, assembly GCF_027579695.1. Lineage (NCBI taxonomy): Eukaryota > Metazoa > Chordata > Actinopteri > Siluriformes > Ariidae > Neoarius > Neoarius graeffei. Next base: position 3,133,934 of record NC_083575.1, on the reverse strand, counting down.
CTCAAAATGTGTGAATATAGACCATTATGAGCTGTTTTATTTATGTCTGAGCTTTACAATATGGTGTGTGTGTGTGTGTGTGTGTGTGTGTGTGTGTGTGTGTGTGTGTGTAGGAGAGCTCCCATTTGCCTGCTTCTCTCCTCTTGGCTCAGCATAAAGAGCGAGCGGCTCAGCTGGAGAATCAGATCGAGAAACAGAAACAAAACGTCAAACCTGCTGCCATCTTCTCTACAGGCATACCGATGGTGAGTATGTGTACACACACACACACACACACACACACACAAAGCCCTTTCCTGGGACTCAGCTATTAATGGGGAAAACCGTATACAGTACCATTTAAAAACTTATTACAGTGCTGTAAGATCACAACATTTCATGATTATAAGACGTTAATATTTTAACTAAAATATTCTGGTTAGAATGCTGTAGGACCGTGGTACTCCCTGACCGGACATAAAGACATTTTATTTCAGACCAAGTACAAAAAACCCTCTTTTCACAATCCGGTTGTGCGAGTTCAAAGACATTTTGCTACTCGGCAATAGCAGGCTAATATCACGTTCATCGTGTAAAATTGCTCAGCACCACGAAAAACAAAGCCAGAGTGTGAAAGTGAAAACCGTCCCCCCTCCCCCCCAAGAAGAATGTAATATTAAAAACACGCTGCTGTTCTCCCTGCGAGAAGCGCAACACTGATGTGCTTAACTTGTGATTGTATTATGAAGAGTGGCAACGTCAGGCGACTTTACAAGACCAAGCGTGCAAATGTTAAACAAAACTACCCACAGAACATGGCGGTACAAACCACAAGAATAAACCTGGTAAAATCATCATATCGGAATACAAACAGAAGGAGGATTAAAACGATGACGGAGAAAGAACGAGGAACAGAGGCTTCAGCCAGACTGCCCGGGTCTGGAGCAAACACAGGCAAACTCTGATTCTGAAGTCGAAAAGCGTCTGAGTCAGTGACGCCGACCAGGCGGAAAACGAGATGAAATCATTCAGTATGTTTGTCCATCAGTGTTATCTTGTACTTCCTGGGACGTGTGGAAGCTGTTAATGTGTCATCTGTGGACATTTGGTAAGTGGACCGCCAAGATTTTTACTTGAGTACACTTGCTCAAGAACTTATACTGATAACATTCTGGGAAAAAGTGCAAGAATGAAGTTCAAATCATATTTAATCTCCTTAAAGTTCTCGAATATTATTTCAGTTAAAATCTTAAATGACTTTTGTAGTTAGTTTTCCATAACAGAATTATAACTTTACAGAAAAAATTTAGTTAGAACTTTGCAGAGAACAGGCGGCACGGTGGTGTACTGGTTCGCACTGTCACCTCACAGCAAGAAGGTTCTGGGTTCGAGCCCAGTGGCCGATGGGATCCTTTCTGTGCGGAGTTTGCATGTTCTCCCTGTGTCTGCGTGGGATTCCTCCGGGTGCTCCGGTTTCCCCCGCAGTCCAGTGAGTCGCCTCTCGCCCATCATCAGCTGGGATAGGCTCCAGCTCACCCGCGACCCTGCACAGGATAAGTGCTTACAGATAATGGATGGATGGATGGATGGATGGATGGATGGATGGATGGATGGATGGATGGACTTTACATAGAACAGTTATAGTTAGAACTTTACAGAGAAAGATTTAGTAAGAACTTGACAGAGAAGTGTTTTAGCTTAATTCAAACAACTTTAAGATTTTAAACATTTCTATTGAAGCCACACTTAAAGCTATAGTGTCTTTATATTAAGTTACTTCCAAAGTCATTGTAATTTATTGAACATTAGTAAAGCTACATCTTTTAGAATCTTGTTAAAGTTACAATTGTAAATAATCCAAATGTTCCATTTTAATATTTTACAATTTTAATGAAGTTTGATTCTTCCTTAGTATCTTTGTGTCTAAATCTGTATTCTGGAGCCATAGTAAAGTTCCGTGTTTCAAGAACTTAAAGGAACAGTCCACCGTACTTCCATAATGAAATATGCTCTTATCTGAATTGAGACGAGCTGCTCCGTACCTCTCCGAGCTTTGCGCGACCTCCCAGTCAGTCAGACGCGCTGTCACTCCTGTTAGCAATGTAGCTAGGCTCAGTATGGCCAATGGTATTTTTTGGGGCTGTAGTTAGATGCGACCAAACTCTTCTGCGTTTTTCCTGTTTACATAGGTTTATATGAGCAGTGATATGAAACAAGTTCAGTTACACAAATTGAAACGTAGCGATTTTCTATGCTATGGAAAGTCCGCACTATAATGACAGGCGTACTAACACCTTCTGCGTGCTTCGACAGCGCATTGATACCTTCACTCAGAGTTGTACCATTTTTTTTAGACAGGGCGGACGGACCAGGGCATTCGCCCGCCTGGCCGTGCCCGACGAGGAGCGCTCTCGGCCGGCTTGGGAGGCAGACGGCAGCCCCTCCTGGAAGTGTGGTTTTACCATGGGCCTCATGCGGAAAAATGACAAAGTCCAAATTTTACCATGGGGCTCGAGTTGTACCATTTTTTTAGACAGGGCAGACGGACCAGGGCATTCGCCCGCCTGGCCGTGCCCGAAGAGGAGTGAAGGTATCAATGCGCTGCCGAAGCGCGCAGAAGGTGTTAGTACGCCTGTCATTATAGTGCGGACTTTCCATAGCATAGAAAATCGCTACGTTTCAATTTGTGTAACTGAACTTGTTTCATATCACTGGTCATATAAACCTATGTAAACAGGAAAAACGTGGAAGAGTTTGGTCGCATCTAACTACAGCCCCAAAAAATACCATTGGCCATACTGAGCCTAGCTACATTGCTAACAGGAGTGACAGCGCGTCTGACTGCGTCTGACTGACTGGGAGGTCGCGCAAAGCTCGGAGAGGTACGGAGCAGCTCGTCTCAATTCAGATAAGAGCATATTTCATTATGGAAGTACAGTGGACTGTTCCTTTAATGGTTAGAATCTCAAGAAAGTTAGAATCTTGTAAAATTATCTTAAGTTCTAGAATATTTGTTTTAATTAGAATTTTAATCCTTGAGAAATAACCTTTTGTTAGAACTTTTTGTTGAACAACACTGAAATACAACCTGAAGATTTTAGTTTAAATATTTTAGAACATTCATTACTTCAGTTAAAATTATCTATAATTGCTATGTATAAAGTTAGAATCCAATTTATTTTTATTTTGAAAATTTAAATAGTTAATTAGTAGGAAGTTATTAGGAGGCTTTTTATAAATTTGTTTGAGAATTTTTATTAAGTTTGTCTTTTCCACAGTATCTTAATATTTATTAAATCTGGATTTAGAATCAGGTTAAACATATAAGCTTTCAGGACTTAGAATGGAGGTTAGAATTTTTTTTAAATTAAGTTTGAATGTTCTGTGTACTTAATGTTTTAAGAACATGTCCATTAGAACCACCTTTAGTTTAAACTTTATCAGAAAAAAGACCCAATATTTTTAAGCCTCAATCGTTAGATTCTTGTGAACCTGCACATTAGTAGGAAATTCGACCTTCTAGAATCTGGTGCAGTCTTTCATAATCCGACAATTTTAGAATGTTTCATAATTTTGATGAAGCTCTTTAGTCTGGATTAGTGTGGAATTATAGGTACAAGCTTTCACATCCGAGAATAAAGGGTAGAATCTTCTCAAGTCTCAGGACTGAGAGTTTTGTGGAGCTTTAACATTTGAGTGACCTCGTTCTGAAAAACACTTCTATATACTTGAGGTTTTAAGGATGTTCCTGCGACTACAAAAAGGTCAGAACTACTAGAATGTTTTAGGAACTTTAAAATGTTAGATGTTTCTGGAATTTTCATTTTAAAAAGTTCCAGCGTTTCTAAACATCATAATTTAAGGTAGAATCTTAATCCGCAGGTAAACTAATCATCTCCAGTGTTAGTGAAGTTAAAATTTGAGAGTGCTTGTTCTAGAACTTAAATGTAGAATGTTGTAGAATCTGAAAGTTTTAGTTGGACAATCTTAAAAGGTTTTATAAGTTAGAATGTGAAGTTTGAAGCTTAATGATGTTAATAATTTACAGCAGTACTTTTCCGTTTTACTCTTTCACTGAAATCATAAAAGCTCACCGATTACATCTTAATCACACACACACACAGGAAGGGTTTGGGTATCCCTAAGACTTGTTCTGCTGGTTTTCTTTCTTGCTCTCTCACACACACACACACACACACACACACACACACACACACACACACACACACACACACACACACAATGCAGTCATCTGTGTTGTGTTTATTGAATGCAATTGCTGACCACAAATCTTGAGCTCATTGTGAGGTTTATTTTCACACACACACGCTCGTTTGTGCTTCTGTGTTTGTCATGGACCTTTTTTTGTTTGATCTGCAGAAACAAGTGAACATTAATTTGTACACCTGTGAATATGGGTGCACTCTAAAAAATGACACCATGTCTGAACTTAAACAATTGAGGTAACAATTTGCATCGGTCTTTTTAAGTATTCCCAACAAAGCAATTATTCAGTTCCGCTGACTCTTTTTTTAAAGTATGCTAAACTTAATTTCAGTTGACTTCTAAAAGCTTAGGTAGGTTGCACAAACTTAATTTTCCAAGTGCCAACTCAATTTGTTAAGATTTTTCAAATTTGTTAAGTAATTTGTTAACAAATTGAGTTGGCACTTGGAAAATTAAGTTTGTGCAACCTACCTAAGCTTTTAGAAGTCAACTGAAATTAAGTTTAGCATACTTTAAAAAAAGAGTCAGCAGAACTGAATAATTGCTTTGTTGGGAATACTTAAAAAGACCGATGCAAATTGTTACCTCAATTGTTTAAGTTCAGACATGGTGTCATTTTTTAGAGTGTGTGTGTGTGTGTGTGTGTGTGTGTGTGTGTGTGTGTGTGTGTGTGTGTGTGTGAAATGAGTATTGTACAGTTAAGCTAATTATGTGTCTGTATGTGTGTGTGTATGGTGTTTATGCATGAATGTCTTATAGAGCATTTAAATTAGTTGACCTTCACGCAGCCTGAGGATTTGCATGGTCAGATTTACTGTGTGTGTGTGTGTGTGTGTGTGTGTGTGTGTGTGTGTCCCACACCTTGTGAAAAATTCAAGAGATTTCTGGAAGCAGAGTGGAGTGTACCTTCTGCCCCAGAGTTGATACTTTCTGCGGACAAGGAACTAGTGTGGGGACGGGGCCTTCTCGACAGAACATTACTGACTGTTCAAAAGACAATTTCACAGAATGAAGGAATCAGCTGCCATTTAAAAATACTGCAGTATAACACACACACACACACACACACACACACACACACACACACACACACACACACACACACACACAGGCTTGTTCAGGTAGACTGTTGATGTTGAACTGCTGCACTGGGATGTTAGAAGCAGATATACATTTTTAGATGGTGTGTGTGTGTGTGTGTGTGTGTGTGTGTGTAACCTTTGTTAACGTCAAAGCTGATGACTTTATAAGTGACTAACACTGTTTCGCTCAAAGTAAACCACATTACCATAAAGTTAGGACACACACGCGCACACAGAGTCAAAAATACAGGTTTACATTACACCCTCTATTGAAATGACTATCAAGTGCACAACTACTGCCTGCTAGGGAGCCTCGCCTACTCCAGAGTGAACACGGGTCTGGGCTCCTTTACAATATCTTAGAATAGTGTGTGTGTGTGTGTGGGGTGTCTGTCGCCTTAGGCATATAACAGGCAGACAGACATTTTTATATCATATATATACACACATACACTGTGTGTGTGTGTGTGTGTGTGTGTGTGTGTGTGTGTGTGTGTATACACACACACGTGTAGATATAGTGTGTGTGGTAATGCTTTCAAGGTGCCCTTGTTCAGGAATGCACTCTCTCTCTGTCCCTGTCTCATTCTTTATTTCTGTCTGTCTGTCTGTCTGTCTTTCTCTCCCATTCTCGCTGTCTTTCAGTCCGGGATCATCGCTGTGATTGTACAAAGTAACATCTCATCTCATTATCTGTAGCCGCTTTGTCCTTGTTCTACAGGGTCGCACATAACATTTTTAAAACAAATATACTTCAAAACTAATTCTGTCCTCACTGTGTGTGTGTCAGGGTCAGACGGTGTCTCTGGCTCCAGTTGCTCATATGGAGGAGGTTTTGTATCGGTATCACCCTCTCCAGATCCAAACCTACGGCCCTGCGGTGCCGGACCTGGAGCAGCTGGCCAGACTGGGGTGAGTACGATCCCAATCCTGATCCCAATCATCCACATCATCATGAATATAAACAGCGGTGTCAATAACGGTGTAACCCTTTGACCTCACTATGATTTTCATTTGATTCTGATGATCACGTCTCAGAATTAGCTGCGAATTGGTTTGGGTGCTGAATCATTACAGATTCTCAAATTTCAGCAAGATTTGATTCTGAATCGGTGAATTATGAAATCTCAGATATCGACGTGATTTGATTTCCGTCCCGAATCGGCCTGTGATGAATCATCAGTGACCAGATCTCACCCTGATTTGATTCCGAATCTGAATGAATGAATTATAAATAACTTGAGTCAGGACAGTGGTGGTAATGAACCTGGAACAGAGTGTAATTACATGATTATTACAGTGTAATAAACTGCTGTAGATTAAATGAGAGAATAAGGACATGGATAAGACCAACTGAAGTCGGAGCCACCATTACAGTTTCTCTCTCTCTCTCTCTCTCTCTCTCTCTCTCTCGCGCTGTTGCAAGTGAGACAGACAGAGATAAATGATTGGTTCTTCATCAAACAAATAGACCACATTTCCCATGATGCACTCTGGGCACACAGGATGTGTACTGACAGTTCTGTCACATTTGCAGTTTCATGCTTCAGTTCAGCTTACAGTTTGGTCATGACCAGACATATGTGCATGTGTACGGGCGCGCACACACACACACGGCCGTGCCCTCTTCAGCCCCTCTGATGTGGTGCGGAGAGCAAACAGGGTGGATCCTCTTCTCTTTTCTTTCTCATTCTTTTCATGTATGGATCGACTCTTTTGAACTGTGTGTGTGTGACCCCATGGAGTTTTTTTACACACACACACACACACACACACACACACACACACACACACAGGATATTTTCGAAGTGCTGTTTGTCTTGGTTAGGGATTGAGCTGACAGTGTGTGTGTTGGTCAGTTTGACAGCAGACTCGGTGGTGATTTATGTTGGACTTGAGTGTGTTTTGGGACTCTCTCACTGACACACACACACACACACTTGGTTCAATACCTCTATAAATAAAGGTTGGGCAGGGCGCTTTATTAAAGACAGCTGTGTGGGGTTGTGTGTGTGTGTGTGTGTGTGTGTGTGTGTGTGTGTGTGTGTGTGTGTGTGTGTGTGTGTGGTTTTGCAGTGTATTATGAAGCTCAGAAACATCCATGAGCATCACGCTCAGAATACTTTGGGTTTTCCTTCCTTTTCTCTCTCTCTGACTAACCTGGTCAAAAGCCTGACTTTCTGACTTCCTGTCTCAGCTGATGTGGAAGATGAACAACTTCCTGTTTTAGGTCCAGGGATGAGGAGGAGAAAAGAAAATGGAGACTCGAGAAATACAAACAGAAAAATATAGATTTCAGAATTAGAAAGTGGAATATTTCTCTCTCTCTCTCTCTCTCTCTCTCACCCAGTCTCATATATGCAGTATGATCGACAGCATGTCGCGCGCGTGTGTGTGAGAGAGAGAGAGAGAGAGACAACACACATTGTTGTCTTTCTCTCCTCCACTGTTTTTCCTTCTTTCTTCCCACCGAGACTCTGACGCCATAAATCCTGCCTGTCTACCACACACACACACACACACACACACCTATGTACTGTGTGTGTGAGCAGTGTGTTATAAATAAATGTAGTTTCAGTGCCTAAGCTGATAAACACATCATTTGGTTTATTAATGAACCCATGGTGTGTTTACTTCGTCACAGTCTGTTATCAGTTCGACGCCCAGTAAACTCGAGATCAGTGGCACTAATGAGTCGCTTCAGTGTTTGACTTTTTATTTGGGAAATTTTATCCATAACCTGCTCAAAATCATTTCTAGCTGTTCTATTTTCCCCCGAATCCAAAGCTGACGCTGCTGCTCAGTGAACAGTGAGGCGTTCACACTGGGCCAGAGCTATAAAGTCAGAAATCCCTCCATCACAAAGTCATTCGCACACAAACGACTGAATCACTGAAAAAGATTTTTAAAAATCCACATCTTTTGTTCTCGTTCAGACTCCAGTGACGAATCTCAGTCTGAATCTTGGATTAAACTCCTGCTGTCTTCACTGACCTAAAATAAAAGGAGTAAATCTAATCCTCTCCATGTGCTGGAACCCAATGTGTACACACACTACTGAATTCAGTGACTGTGGGAATCCAGGACTGCTTAACAAACACTGCATCGGTTCTTCAGAAGGTTCCGGAGTGTCGGGGTCTGTTTCTGTACTCTGGTGTTGAGAGTCGTGTCTGTGCTAATCTCAGTCTGATTGTAAATTTGGATATGCAGATGAGCTAAAAGCAGTGTTTGACTTGCAAATAGTTTCTGTCATTCGTGTGTGTGTGTGTGTGTGTGATGCCTGTAGAATTAAAGCTGTCAGATTTCCGAAAGTAATGTGCTTTGTAATAACACAAAGTTGAATATTTAAACGTTTCCGAATATTAATGCTCCACTGTGGAAAAAAATTCTGATTTTTGTAAAATAAATGTAGAAGATAAACATGTGTTCTTGCGTAATTACAGCAGCTCTGACGCTGAATGGAGGGAGATGGCCCAGAGTCAACACTCCTCCTTCTGGAATGACTGATTACATGAAAATAAATGAGTTGTAGATGTGATTACTGTCGGTTTTAAGATCAGGAAGATCGTTTATCAGGGAGTAAAGATGATTAAATCGAGACAAGTCAGAAACGTCATCAATGAAGAATTACTCGGTGACGCTTAATCAGACACTGAATCAGACCGAGAGGCTGTGCGCGCGCTGGCGGAGTGTGTCTCCCCCTGCAGGACACGCCCCTGCACTACCTGTGGAGCTTTAAAGGAATAGAAAATGCAAAGTAAATACATGCACGGGTTGGTAGCTTGTAATATTGAGAGGCCATAAGAAAAGTTTCATGCATGCAGGGATGAGAATGAAAATATTTTAAAAGTCTGAAAAAACTGGGGCGGGGCCCGGGGGGCTAATGATTTTTGGCTATTTTTTTTTTTTTTTTTACCCCAAAACCATTAATTTTATCAGCAAAAATTTGCAATTTATTTGGCGGCACGGTGGTGTAGTGGTTAGCACTGTCGCCTCACAGCAAGAAGGTCCGGGTTCGAGCCCCGGGGCCGGCGAGGGCCTTTCTGTGCGGAGTTTGCATGTTCTCCCCGTGTCCGCGTGGGTTTCCTCCGGGTGCTCCGGTTTCCCCCACAGTCCAAAGACATGCAGGTTAGGTTAACTGGTGACTCTAAATTGAGCGTAGGTGTGAATGTGAGTGTGAATGGTTGTCTGTGTCTATGTGTCAGCCCTGTGATGACCTGGCGACTTGTCCAGGGTGAACCCCGCCTTTCGCCCGTAGTCAGCTGGGATAGGATCCAGCTCGCCTGCGACCCTGTAGAAGGATAAAGCGGCTAGAGATAATGAGATGCACTGTAAAAAAAAATAGTTGAGAATACTTGAAATTTCAAGGCAACAGTCTGCATTAAGAATTTTATGTTTTGCCAACGATGTGCCCATGATAATCCAAACTATGATAAAACTGTTATCTTTATTAAGAATTCTTAATTAAGTCAATTTTCAATTCCTCATTCTGCCAACATAGATTTCTCTTTTTGCTGAACAGTGGCATTCACAGTAGTGCAAAAAGGCAATTGAGGTTATCAGACTTTTTTTTTTTTAGATTTTTTTGGGGCTTTTTTCACCTCTATTTGGATAGGACAGCGTAGAGACAGGAAATGAGCGGGAGAGACGGGGAGGGATCAGGAAATGACCTCGGGTCAGAACCGAACCCAGGTCCCCGGATTTATGGTATGGCGCCTTATCCACCTGAGCCACGACAACTTATCATTAAACTATACATGCCTTTTTTCACTGTTCTACACAATTACAAAACTTCAATATTGAAATAAAGTTTTTAAAACCCACATCATGGGTATGGCGTCGTGGCTCAGGTGGATAAGGCACCATACCATAAACCCGGGGACCCGGGTTCGATTCCGACCCGAGGTCATTTCCCGATCCCTCCCCGTCCCTCTCTCCCGCTCATTTCCTGTCTCTACACTGTCCTATCCAAATAAAGGTGAAAAAAGCCCCCCCCAAAAGTCTGATAACCTCAATTGCCTTTTTGTACTACTGTGAATGCCACTGAGCAGCAAAAAGAGAAATCTATGTTGGCAGAATGAGGAATTGAAAATTGACTTAATTAAGAATTCTTAATAAAGATAACAGTTTTATCATAGTTTGGATTATCATGGGCACATCGTTGGCAAAACATAAAATTCTTAATGCAGACTGTTGCCTTGAAATTTCAAGTATTCTCAACTATTCTTTTTTTTACAGTGTGAGATGAGACTAAATTCCCCTTCTTGGTGGACTCCCAGGTGAAAATGATTAATATGGTACAAGAGACTTGTTTTTAATCAATTCACATTTGATGATTTCAAAAAAATCAATGCACCTTTTAATATAAACGAGCTCTACAGTATTATATTTCTGCATTTTAGCTATTCATGTCTTTGAATACTCTAATCCTTTACAATGAAGTGCAAACCAGAAAAAAGTTCCGTCATATAATTCTCTTAAGCTTTCTTCTGATGTTCTCATGGTAGCAGGAGGTCTTGCATATTAAGCAGGCAACATTCAACATCACTCATCACTTCCCTTTCAACTGCTGTGTGTACTAACGAGGTTTTATCTGGACAGGATGTTGTGTGATGTAATACAGATACCATACGGTCAATCTGAAGATCGAGATGGTGATTTTGAGTTAAAGAACAGGCATGTACAATGGGCATTACATATTGGAAATTTTTTTTAAATCAAAAACTATAAGTTCATCTCGGCCTAAAAAAATGTGGGCAGACGCTCCCGCGCGGCACATGCCAGCAATTCCCCCCATGAAATGAGCAATAAGTCGGAGAGTTATACATGCTATCATACTTAAAATTTCATCAGAAATATAGATATGATGCTATGATTCTCCCCAACATGCTACATTAGATAAGCTAACCCCATTTATAAAAGATACACACTTATATATGACGTGTAATTGATATATATTTTTTGGGGCGCGCTCTCTCTCTGCCATGCTGATCCTGTAGGCCACACTGACTCAATACAACTGAAAACTCCGGTCCTCGAGAAAAGAGATAAAAGCCCGCCCACACTGAAAGCTGATTGGCTTATTTTGCTGAGTAACCCAATCAAGATGCTCTTTGTCTGGCATGCGCTACATGAACAGGCACACAGGCAGTGTTGCCAGATTGGGTGGTTTTAAGTGCATTTTGGCGGGTTTTGAACATATTTTGGGCTGGAAAACGTCAGCAGTATCTGGCAACACTGCACACAGTCTCCCTCGCGCGTGCACATTCTAAGATGCATGATGCAGACCTTAATGTTGCGCACACGCTCTTGCTCGCTTCTATCAATATGCAGGAGACTCCCAGAACTTCCGGGAGACTTGGGATGTCTGCGTTATAAGGTGACCACAGATCGTTAATTAAACACCCCCCCCCCCCCAAAAAAAAAAAAAAAAATTCTCAACGGATTTACATCGATCTCAAAAACGATTATTTTGGTCTGAAAAAGTCGGAAATCCGCCAATCAGCGGAAAATTCTCATCCCTGATGCATTTTTGACCATTTATAAGAAAGTTGTGAGTGTTTTTGTATCGCTGCTCTAATGCCACCAGGAGGCTGCCATGTTGCCTGTTGGAAGGGCGATGCGTGACGTCATTTGGGCGCAAGGCTGAGTGTATACTTCAGTACTGAAGGGGCAAAGCCAAAGGGCTACTAATGGTGCTTTTCCACTACCAACGCGGCTGAGTCGGGCTGAGCCGTGCGGTGCTGAGTTGGGCTGAGTCGAGCTGAGCGGGGCTGTTGGGGTTACATTTCGACTACAACCGCGCTGAACCGTGCTGGCTGGAAGTGGGTGGACACATTGGGTGGAGTTAGCGAAAGTGGGTGGACGTCACGTGATGTCGTTAAGCGGCGCAAACAGTGACATCAGTGACCTTTTAAGCGGCAGTCTCACGACCCGGATAGTAAACAATAAATATGGAGGACATGGAGTCGTTAGTGTTGCTGGTCTTGGTGCTGTGGCTTGTTGTCACCGACAACGCCAACAGATACTGGCAAGCGCGTATAGATTATGCACCTCGCCTCATGTCGTAATTCTTCTTCTTCCGGGTTTACAGATCCCAGCGTGCTCGCGGGGCGTGTGTGGGCATATGAGGACACTCCTCCTCACCAATCAGTGCACAGGGGAGTGTCTGCTCACGCCCCTAGCCTCACTCAGCTCGGTTGGGCTCACTTCAGCCCTACTCCAAAACCGTACGAGTTTTGGGTGCTGAGTCAGGCTGAAGCGAGCTGAGTCGTGCTGCTCTGAGGTAGTCGAAACGCGAGCCGTGTTGGGTTGAAGTGAGCTGAAGCGAGCTGAAAAAGGGTAGTGGAAAAGGGCCATAAGGTGACAATTCCCCCCTCCCCCCCACTATACATCTGAAATAGTGTATTAATGAGATGCAACCCTGACTTACGGACAAACCCGAACTCTTTATCTATGAAACGAGACTGAAACTATGCGTTATCACCACACTTGTACGGAAAAAGGCGGAAATGTTTCCGGAAACACCCGAGCTGCTTTCCAAACGGTTTCCTTAAAGTGTGACGTCACTTACAGTACATGGCTGTATTCAATAAAATGGACCACAGCGACATTTCTTCACTGATTTCCTCGAGTATTTCGGACAATGACAAGAATAATGATCGTGATAAACAAGCATTACTATATCAATTAGTTCCACACAAGTGAACAATATTTATAGAGTTGTTTTAGTTCGTCATTACCGAGGCTTTTTTGACAAACACTGAATCAAAGCAAGACACCCAACAAACATCAAGCTGCTTTGCTGCATTAGCAGTTGTTACATTTATACCCAAAGAAACTCAAAATAACACGTCACGCTTAATAAAAACTTAGGGAAACCATAAGAAGTGTTTTCTTACCCTTTGAACTTCTCTTTTGCGGACTACTGACCGTGTTGTTTCGTTTGTCTTGTCCGCTTTTTGGCCGAAGATTGTAGGAACCGCATCTGGATTCAGTTCTGGCATGTACAGTATTCCTAAAGCCAGTGCATCCGAGTTGTTTGAGTGAAACAATTTTCTTCAAAATGTTCCGAGCACATGAGCTACGAATGTGCCATTTTTGCACCTGAAGGATCCGTCAGCCCGTAAGAGGTCTGTCCCTGTGCGGCAAATGGCATTTATCCATTACCTTCTTACCTTTTTGTCCTTTGGGAATTGATGCAGGTGAGATTTTTCACTTCTGCCATTGTTGCATCCTTTGTAGCGGGTGGCTGCAGTGTTAACATAAATCCTGTATAGTAGTCTATCCTGTATCCACCCTCAGCTTCCTACCGCTACGCTCTCGACTCATTCATAAGAAAACTTCATCAAGACGTCACCAGGCTAGCCTACCGTAATTACCGTGGTAGACAATCCAACCCCTGCGGCAACGCAGAAAGAGGGCAAACAAACACGATCCTATCCTCAGTGTTTTGTTTACCCTCTTTCTGTGTTGCCGTGGGGGTTGGATTGTCTACCACGGTAATTACGGTAGGCTAGCCTGGTGACGTCTTGAAGCTTTTCATGAATGAATCGAGAGCATGCTAAGCGTGCTAATGAATGCTTATGCTGCCAGGAACGTGTAAAAACTCATGCACTTGCCTCTTCAACAGATTTCGGTCAGTCAGATTGTATGCAGATCTGTTTGTAGGTTGTCTAGCGAGGTTACAGTCCGCAGAATGAGACGTCATGGCAGCACCACTTGTACCAGGGATATAAATATGAAAAGTTACCTCCCTGCATTCAGTCACAAAGGAGATGATCAGCTGTTCACTCTTCCCTCGCTGTTTATCAGCAACATCAGTATTATCTTTCCCCCTCCACTTTTTTGTTAAAGAAATGGAATTTCATTTTTTTTCATGTAAACTTTTAATGAAATAATCTCCAGCCAGCTTCAAGTCTTACTCGCTATGCGGAGCTTCCGTGTCTTGCACTCAAATGACATCAGAGCACTGCCGGAAACAATTGGGGGGATTTTTCTAATTCGTTAAAATATTTTCAATGGCGGCCTCCATGAAATCATCCATTCTGCATAGAAACGAACTTTTGGAGATGGATACAGTGGTGCTTGAAAGTTTGTGAACCCTTTAGAATTTTCTATATTTCTGCATAAATATGACCTAAAACATCATCAGATTTTCACACAAGTCCTAAAAGTAGATAAAGAGAACCCAGTTAAACAAATGAGACAAAAATATTATACTTGGTCATTTATTTATTGAGGAAAATGATCCAATATTACATATCTGTGAGTGGCAAAAGTATGTGACCCTTTGCTTTCAGTATCTGGTGTGACCCCCTTGTGCAGCAATAACTGCAACTAAACGTTTGCGGTAACTGTTGATCAGTCCTGCACACCGGCTTGGAGGAATTTTAGCCCGTTCCTCCGTACAGAACAGCTTCAACTCTGGGATGTTGGTGGGTTTCCTCACATGAACTGCTCACTTCAGGTCCTTCCACAACATTTCCATTGGATTAAGGTCAGGACTTTGACTTGGCCATTCCAAAACATTAACTTTATTCTTCTTTAACCATTCTTTGGTAGAACGACTTGTGTGCTTAGGGTCGTTGTCTTGCTGCATGACTCACCTTCTCTTGAGATTCAGTTCATGGACAGATGTCCTGACATTTTCCTTTAGAATTCGCTGGTATAATTCAGAATTCATTGTTCCATCAATGATGGCAAGCCGTCCTGGCCCAGATGCAGCAAAACAGGCCCAAACCATGATACTACCACCACCATGTTTCACAGATGGGATAAGGTTCTTATGCTGGAATGCAGTGTTTTTCTTTCTCCAAACATAACGCTTATCATTTAAACCAAAAAGTTCTATTTTGGTCTCATCCGTTCCCAAAACATTTTACCAATAGTCTTCTGGCTTGTCCATGTGATCTTTAGCAAACTGCAGATGAGCAGCAATGTTCTTTTTGGAGAGCAGTGGCTTTCTCCTTGCAACCCTGCCATGCACACCATTGTTGTTCAGTGTTCTCCTGATGGTGGACTCATGAACATTAACATTAGCCAATGTGAGAGAGGCCTTCAGTTGCTTAGAAGTTCCCCTGGGGTCCTTTGTGACCTCGCCAACTATTACACGCCTTGCTCTTGGAGTGATCTTTGTTGGTCGACCACTCCTGGGGAGGGTAACAATGGTCTTGAATTTCCTCCATTTGTACACAATCTGTCTGACTGTGGATTGGTG
Source organism: Neoarius graeffei (assembly GCF_027579695.1). Lineage (NCBI taxonomy): Eukaryota > Metazoa > Chordata > Actinopteri > Siluriformes > Ariidae > Neoarius > Neoarius graeffei. The sequence goes on along the minus strand of NC_083575.1, from coordinate 3,118,427 downwards.
GAGTCCAAACTCTTTAGAGATGGTTTTGTAACCTTTTCCAGCCTGATGAGCATCAACAACGCTTTTTCTGAGGTCCTCAGAAATCTCCTTTGTTCGTGGCATGATACACTTCCACAAACATGTGTTGTGAAGATCAGACTTTGATAGATCCCTGTTCTTTAAATAAAACAGGGTGCCCACTCACACCTGATTGTCATCCCATTGATTGAAAATACCTGACTCTAATTTCACCTTCAAATTAACTGCTAATCCTAGAGGTTCACATACTTTTGCCACTCACAGATATGTAATATTGGATCATTTTCCTCAATAAATAAATGACCAAGTATAATATTTTTGTCTCATTTGTTTAACTGGGTTCTCTTTATCTACTTTTAGGACTTGTGTGAAAATCTGATGATGTTTTAGGTCATATTTATGCAGAAATGTAGAAAATTCTAAAGGGTTCACAAACTTTCAAGCACCACTGTATCTTAGTTGCATGAGCTCCTTATTTTCAATTATTCACATGAATCGTTAGATTATGATATAAACTATCTTCATAACTGTATTTTGACCATGGGCTTTCTTTTCCTTTAAATTACCATCGAACAGTCCAGCAATGTCATCTGAGTTTTATTCCCCCAAAAACTGTATACTGCAGAAGATAAAATGCTGAAAATGTCAAATGCCTCGTTGTAAAAACTAAACAACTGTCACTTTATTTTCACACGATGATGTTAACGTGTTTGTGGAAATGAGTTGAGACATCCTCATGAGGGTGTGTGTGTGTGTGTGTGTGTGTGTGTGTGTGTAAGAGAGCGAGAGCCTCACTGCACATCTCTGAGCACTTACACATACACACACACACACACACACACACACACACACAAAAAAAAAACTTATTATAGCCTATCAACAGAATAGCCTGTCACTGTGTGTGTGTGTGTGTGTGTGTGTGTGTGTGTGTGTGTAGCGTGGAGGGGTTTAAATCTCCCCACACTGCTCCTGATGGAGTGTTTGTGTAAACAAGGGATTGAGTATTGAAGGCAAGTGCGTATGTGCGCTAACCTTCTCCAAGCAGTGACCCATTCTTTGTTTCAAACAATAAACACACAGTGTTTTATCCACCTGTTGTGTGATTTATTGAATTAGTGCATAAAAAAGTGGAGAAGTTGTGATATCTCTGTCTCTGTGGGTTTTTTTTTTCCTCTCTCTCAGTGCAGTAAGTCTGTAACCATGGTTACAGTTTGGCCAGCACATCACTGCAGTCGTGTTATGAAGGGTTGTAATAAATGTTATGCTTGTTAATAGAACGCTTATTCCTGAGTGTAATGATTCATTCGTCTCTCTCTCTCTCTCCCTGTCTGTCTGTCTCTCTCTCGCTCTCTGTCTCTCTCTCCTCAGTTATCTGAATCATGTAAGAGCGGCGACTCAGCAGGATTTAGCGGGCGGCTATACATCAGTCCTGGCGTGTCACCGAGCTGTGCAGGACGCCTTCAGCAGTCTCTTCCCCTGCACATAACCGTGTGTGTGTGTGTGTGTGTGTGATATCTCATACAGTTAAACACCAATATTTTTCACTGTTAACCCGGGACAGAGAGAAACTCTGGCTTTCTGCCTGTAATATTTTTGTTCACTGCAGAATAAACATTGTTGTGCATTTAGTTTTGAACATGTACAGATATTTTTCTAAACATTTTCTGAGAGTGGATTTGGTTTAAATAATAAATATCCTTCTGGTTATTTTAGTTATTTTGCCATTGTCATTTTGCTTGCTCTGGGTGTGTGTGTTTTTTTTATATCTTGGTTTAAGCCGAATATTGGACAGTTTTGATGGTGCAGGGGGACATGACCCAATCCCCCACAAGGGCAAACTGGGAAAAAAACACCCCTAAAATTGAAATAAGAAAAGAGGAACAGATTCCTGGAGCTGACGTTAGATTTCGGTGTAGCAGAGTCTTAATTATCTGCAGGAATAATCATCACAATGGGAGGTCCTCAGAAGGATAGCAAGATGTGTGTGTGTGTGTGTGTGTGAGTCCTGACCTGTTTGTTGCCATCTTTGCCGTCCACCTTCACCTCCAGCACCAACCTGTCCCTGTCTTATTACTCACAGTGCCAGTGAAGAGGGCGTGGCTTACTCACTCACATACACACCTCTAATTACTTGGGTATTATTTGCACTAACACACACACAGAGACAGAAATAAGCCCATGCAGTAATCCATTTTTTACACATTTATATTTTTATGAAACTGTAAAACACACACACACAGGAGCAGCTCACACATCAGTGTTATAGGGGGGATATTTGGTTCCACTGGGATACCTGTGAAACAGATAAGCATTATTATGACAGGAGCTGTGTGTGTGTGTGTACCTGCTCTCAGACTCTGTGTGTATTGTATACGCTCGGTGGTCGTACTGCAGCAGTCCTGTGAGACTCAGTGCTCCTCTGAGTGTGTGACTGTGAGCGCTGCGTGTGTGTGTCGCTTCCAGTCTCTGCTTCCTGTCCGTGTGTTTCCAGTGTGTATCCTCAGCATGGGCGCTGATGAAGCTCTCGTGATTCAGCATGTGATGCGAGCTGATACCCAGGGTGGAGTTTCGGGCAGGTGGAGCACGACACTTTACGACAGGAAACACCATGTCCACACAGGAGGGCGTGTCCTGCAATAAGAACCCCACCCACAACACACACAATCTGAAGAAAAATCATAGTGGGATGGATTAATTAATGAATAAATAAATCAATACTTTTTGTCATGACCTTGATCTTCCGACGTGTGTGTGTGTGTGTGTGTGTACCTCAGTACACAGTAACTCTGCTCGTGTTCGTTCCTCCAGTGTGACCATGATGCCATCGAGAACCTGCAGCTGGGGGAGACGCAGAACCACAGACGGTCTGTGGAGGGAACGCCGTGCCACCTACACACACACACACACACAGTGTAGTGTGACACACAGGACTGAAATGCTGTGTGTGTGTGTGTGTGTGTGTGTGTGTTTTTTACCGGATTGCCCACCACAGACAGTTCTATAAGTGATGGAAGAACCTCCAGTTTATCCAACTCCGTGATATCCTACAACACACACACACACATAATACAGGGATGTGTCGAGAAAGAAATTTACACAGACACAATGTAGGTGGTGTGTGTGTGAGTGAGACCTGCAGCTTGTTGTTGTTGAGGTGCAGACGTTGCAGGCATGTGAGCTGCAGGTGTGTGAGGCTGCGCAGGCGGTTGTCATTCAGACTCAGCTCGATCAGGTGTGTATGTGAGCTGAACCATGTCTCACTGAGCATCTTCACTCGGTTCTGATCCAACACCAACTCACACAGGAGACTAAGCCCATCCAAACCCTCCACCTGCACTATCTCATTACCTTACACACACACACATACTCACACTTAATAATTAAACACATTCATAACTGAATAATGCTGACATTCACTAACAGACTTTAAAGCAGCATGTTTTATTTAAAAAAAAAAGGTGTTATGTAGGGGAGTGCTGTGTTATGTAGTTGTGGCAGCGGGGGCGTGGTCAAGCGTCGGTCTGTGAACGGAGGGCGGAATCAGGGAAGGTAAGTGGCAGAATCACTGCACCTGATGTCAGTTAACCTGTGTTTGTGTGTCTTCCCCAGTGACCGCGCCCTATATAAGGAGAGAGAGAGCAGAGGAAGAGAGCTCTCCCCCCAGCCAGACGCCTTGTGTGTGTGCATGCGTGTGTGGCTGGGAGAGTGTGAATGTCACTGGAAAGTGCAAAATAAAGAGTTTTTGGAAACTCAGTTCTGGCCTGCCGTACTTCTGTGCTCCACCCACTTGCTCGAATCGCTACAGTGGTGCCGAAACCCAGGATTTGGAGCACAGAGGAGAACAGCCCCATGGAGTCCTCCCCCTTCTCGGACCTGATCCATGCCCTCACCATGGCCCAACAGAACCAGCACCAGGCCCTGGTCGCCCTCTGGAAGGAGTAGGAGCAAAGAAAGGTTTGAGGCCCTGGTGCTGGCGCAGCAGGAAGGTCGTCAAGCGTTCCGGCACCTCCCCGCATCACCGGGGTCCACCACCTCCACCGCCGCAGGCCCTCCCCACCTCACCCTAACGAAGAAGATGGGCCCGCACGACGACCCCGAGGCCTTCCTCATGCTCTTTGAGCAAGCAGCAGAGGCCTGGGGCTGGCTGGTGGAACAGCGCGTGGCCTGCCTCCTCCCCCTGCTAATGGGCGAGGCGCAGCTGGCCATGCTACAGCTCCCTGCCGACAACTGGCTGGTCTACGCAGACCTGCGCCGGGCCGTCCTCCAGCGTGTGGGGTGCACCCCAGAACAACAACGACAGCGCTTCCGTGTTCTGCGCCTAGAGGAGGTCGGCTGGCCGTTCGCATTTGGCCAGCAACTCCAGGATGCCTGCCGATGGTGGCTGAGGGCTGACAACTGCAACGCCGAGGGAATCGTTGATCTGGTGGTACTGGAGCAGTTCATCGCCCGACTTCCCGAAGGGACCATGGAGTGGGTCCAGTGCCATCGCCCGGCGTCGCTGGATCAGGGCATCGAGCTAGCGGAGGACCATTTGGCGGCTGTTCCGACGGCAGGACAGCATGCCTCCTCTTCTCCCCTCTCCTCTCTCTCTCTCCCCTTCCCCTTCTATTCCTCATCCTCGCCCCGTTCCCCCACCGAGGAGGCGGGGGCCGGCTCCACCCCAGCCGGCCCGCCGCACCCACGGTGCCCTCCCGTTTCCCACTTCCGTGTCTGTCTCTCCCCCCCCCTCAGGTGAGTGAGCCCCAGAACACCGGTGCAGAAAGAGAGCCCGGGCCGGTTTGCTGGCGCTGCGGGGAGCCGGGGCACCTCCAACATCAGTGCTCGGTAATGGAGGTCGGCGTGGTGGTCCGGATCCCTGACGCAGCAGAGACCGCCTTCGAGCGGGCCAGAGCGTATTGCATACTGGTGAGTATCCAAGTGGATACGTATCAGGCTTTGGTGGACTCTGGCTGTAATCAGACCTCAATCCACCAAAGTCTGGTGCAAGACGAGGCATTGGGGGGAGCACAATTGGTGAAGGTGTTGTGTGTGCACGGGGATGTTCACAACTACCCTTTAGTGTCGGTCCACATTCTTTTTCGGGGGGAAAAATTTAGTGTGAAGGCGGCGGTTAATCCTCGCCTTACCCACTCAATAATTTTAGGGACTGATTGGCCAGGATTTCGGGAATTAATGACTCATTTAGTGAAGAGTGGGTCCTGCCATAGTTCAGCAGGGGGAGGTCCTGGTGTGGCATTGGCGGGAGCAGCTGTCACAGAGCTGTCTACGTCATCACCGCATCAGAGTGAGGAGCAGCAGGCTCTGCCTCCCTCTCTCGGGGAATCCCTCGTGGATTTCCCGTTAGAGCAGTCGCGAGACGAGACTCTGCGACATGTGTTTGACCAAGTGAGAGTAATCGATGGTCAAACGCTCCAGCCAAATGCCACCCCGTCCTTCCCCTATTTTTCCATTATGAGAGATAGATTATACCGAGTGACGCAGGACACTCAGACTAAGGAGCCGATCACAAAACTTTTAATCCCAAAGAGCCGCCGGGAATTGGTATTCCAGGCGGCTCACTTTAATCCCATGGCTGGACACTTGGGGCAGGATAAGACACTAGCCTGAATAATGACCCAGTTCTATTGGCCAGGGATTTGCGGCGATGTCCGTAGGTGGTGTACGGCGTGCCGCGAATGCCAGTTAGTAAATCCAGTGGCCATTCCAAAAGCGCCTTTGCGCCCTCTGCCATTAATCAAGACCCCGTTCAAAAGAATTGGGATGGATCTCATCGGGCCATTAGATCGGTCAACATGAGGGTACCGCTTTATATTAGTTCTGGTGGACTATGCAACGCGATACCTGGAAGCAGTGCCTCTTCGCAATATCTCAGCACGTAGTATTGCGGAAGCACTCTTCCGCGTCATCTCCCGAGTTGGAATCCCCAAAGAGATTCTGACTGATCAAGGCACTACGTTTATGTCATGCACACTGCGCGAACTGTATGGGTTACTAGGAATTAAGCCGATCCGCACTAGCGTTTATCACCCACAAACGGATGGTTTAGTCGAACAGTTCAATCGCACCCTCAAGAACATAATTAAAAAGTTTGTATGTGAGGACACACGCAATTGGGATAAGTGGCTCGAACCCCTGTTATTCGCAGTGCGAGAGGTCCCACAAGCCTCCACGGGGTTCTCCCCATTCGAATTATTATATGGGCGTAAGCTGCGTGGCATACTATATGTACTATGGGAAAATTGGGAGGAGGGACCTTCAACGAGCAAAAATGAAATTCAATACATTATTGACCTGTGCGCAAAACTCCACACACTCACAGACTTAACCCAGGAGAATTTGCGGCAGGCCCAAGAATGGCAAATCCACCTGTACGACAGTGGTACACGCCTTAGGGAGTTCGCACAGAGAGATAAAGTACTCATGCTGTTGCCCAAGTCGAGCTCCAAATTGATCGCCAAGTGGCAAGGACCCTTTGAGGTCACATGGCAAGTCAGGGATGTCAACTATGAGGTGAGGCGAACGGACAGGGGTGGGGTGCTACAGATTTACCACCTCAATCTGCTCAAACTTTGGAACGAGGAGGTCCCCGTGGCGTTGGTGTCGTTGGTTCCGGAGAAGGCGGAGCTGGGGCCGGAGGTTCAAAGGGGAACATTGACATCGCGTACCTCTCCAGTCCCCTGTGGAGGCCACCTCTCCCCGACCCAACTCGCGGAGGTTGCCCAGTTGCAGACCGAATTTTCGGACGTGTTCTCGCCCCTGCCCAGCCACACCCGCCTCATAGAACACCACATTGAGACGCCCCCGGGGGTGGTAGTGTGCAGCCGCCCTTACAGGCTGCCCGAACACAAGAAAAAGGTGGTTCGGGAAGAACTCGAGGCCATGCTCGACATGGGCATCGTTGAGGAGTCCCACAGTGACTGGAGCAGCCCGGTGGTCTTGGTTCCCAAGGCCGACGGGTCGGTCCAGTTCTGTGTGGACTATAAAAAAGTCAATGTGGTGTCTAAATTTGATGCGTACCCAATGCCTCGTATTGACGAGTTGCTGGATCGACTAGGCACGGCTCATTTTTATTCGACACTGGATTTGACAAAGGGTTATTGGCAGATCCCCTTGACTCCATTATCCCGAGAGAAAACTGCCTTTTCCACACCGTTTGGCTTACACCAATTTGTCACAATTCCTTTTGGGCTGTTTGGGGCACCCGCTATGTTCCGGGGCTTATGGACAGGGTCCTCCACCCCCACGCCACCTATGCAGCCGCATAATTAGACGATATTATAATCTATAGTAATGACTGGCCGCGGCATCTGCAACACCTAAGGGCCGTCCTTGGGTCACTGAGGCGAGCGGGTCTCACAGCCAATCTGAAGAAGTGTGCGATTGGGTGGGTGGAAGTACGCCACCCTGGGCTTCCACTTGGGCAATGGGCAGGTGCGTCCCCAAATTAATAAGACAGCAGCAATTGCGGCTTGCCCGAGGCCCAAGACCAAAAAGGGGGTGAGACAGTTCCTGGGGCTGGCTGGCTACTATCGTAGGTTCATACCTAATTATTCGGATGTCACCAGCCCGCTGACTGATCTCACTAAAAAGGGGGCACCAGATCCAGTCCAGTGGACGGAGCAATGCCAGCGGGCTTTCTCTGAGGTAAAGGGTGCACTGTGTGGGGGGCCATTGTTACACTCCCCTGACTTTTCTCTCCCCTTTATGTTGCAGACGGACGTGTTGGAGAGAGGGCTGGGGGCTGTTCTGTTCCAAGAGGTGGAGGGGGAGGATCGCCCAGTGCTGTACATCAGCAGGAAGCTGTTGGTGCATGAGGGGCGCTACAGCACGATAGAAAAGGAGTGCCTGGGGGCGTCGTGGCTCAGGTGGATAAGGCGCCATACCATAAATCCGGGGACCTGGGTTTGATTCCAACCCGAGGTCATTTCCCGATCCCTCCCCATCTCTCTCCTGCTCATTTCCTGTCTCTACACTGTCCTATCCAATAATAAAGGTGAAAAAAGCCCCCCCAAAAAAATCTTTAGAAAAGGAGTGCCTGGCCATCAAGTGGGCGGTCCTCGCCCTCCGCTACTACCTGCTGGGATGCCCTTTCACCCTCTGTTCGGACCACATGCCCCTCCAGTGGCTCCACCGCTTGAAGGATGCCAACGCGTGGATCACCTGTTGGTATCTGGCACTCCAGCCCTGTAACTTCAAGGTGGTCCACAGGCCGGGGGCGCAGATGGTTGTGGCGGACTTCCTTTCCCGTCGGGGGGGGGAGTCGGCTGCCCAGCCTGAGTCAGGCGGTGGGGGTATGTGGCAGCAGGGGCGTGGTCAAGCGTCGGTCTGTGAACGGAGGGCGGAGTCAGGGAAGGTAAGTGGCAGAATCACTGCACCTGATGTCAGTTAACCTGTGTTTGTGTGTCTTCCCCAGTGACCGCGCCCTATATAAGGAGAGAGAGAGAAGAGGAAGAGAGCTCTCCCCCCAGCCAGACGCCTTGTGTGTGTGCATGCGTGTGTGGCTGGGAGAGTGTGAATGTCACTGAAAAGTGCAAAATAAAGAGTTTTTGGAAACTCAGTTCTGGCCTGCTGTACTTCTGTGCTCCACCCACCCGCTCAAATCGCTACAGTAGTGTAGTGCTGTGTAGTGTTGTGTTATGTAGTTGTGGCAGCAGGGGCGTGGTCAAGCGGCGGTCTGTGAATGGAGGGTGGAGTCAGGGAAGGTAAGTGGTAGAATCACTGCACCTGATGGGAATTATCCTGTGTTTGTGTGTCTTCCCCAGTGACCGCGCCCTATAAGAGGAGAGGGAGAGCAGAGAAAGGGAGCTCTCCCCCAACCCGAACACTGGTGTGCGTGCGTGTGGCTGGGAGAGTGAATGTTGAACGCTGAAAAGCGAGAAAATAGAGTTTTATAAGAACTCATTTCTGGCCTGCCGTGCTTCTGTGCTCCACCCACCTGCTCAGATTTTACAGTAGTGGAGTGCTGTGTTATGTTGTGTAGTGCTGTGTTATGTAGTGGAGTGCTGTGTTATGTTGTGTAGTGCTCTGTTATGTTGTGTAGTGCTGTGTTATGTAGTGTAGTGCTGTGTTATGTTGTGTAGTGCTGTGTTATGCAGTGGAGTGCTGTGTAGTGTTTTCACCCTGTAGGAACAGAGCTCTCAGGCCACTCAGGCGGCTCAGCTGCACATCCCTCAGGTTTGAGATGCCATTATAGCCGAGATGGAGAACCTCCAAGCTGCACATGAGAGGCTCCAGACTCTCCACATTCACACACTCCTTACTGACACGAGAGACAGAGAAAATATAACACGCGCGCACACGCAAACACTTTCAGTGCAGTTAAAAAACAAAACAACAGTTTTGCAATATTGGAAAAAAGAAACAAGTACACAGAAAAAAAAATTGATCATCCAAACCCCATTTCCAGAAAAGTTGGGAAATTTTCCAAAATGAAATAAACAAAAATCTGTGATTGATTAATTCATGTGAAGCTGTATTTATCTGACAAAAGTCCAAAGACAAGATTTAATAGTTTTACTGACTAACTTAAGTGCATTTTGTAAATATAAACGAAGTTAGAATTTGATGCCTGGAACACACTCAAAAAAAGTCGGGACAGAGACAAAATAAGAGTGAAAGTTTACAGGATATTCAGATAACACCATTCTAGAAGATTCCACAGTCAGCAGGTTAACTGGTCACATGATTGGGTTGAAAAGGAGCAACACCAAAGGCTCAGTCTGTGTGAGTAAGGATGGGCGTGGCTCACTGCTTTGTGCCAAAATTCCTGAGAGAATTGTTAGTTGATTCAAAAAGAACATTTCTCAATGCAAGATTTTAGGTCTTTCAGAATCTACAGTCCATAATAATATTGTGAAAAGATTCAGGGAATTCGGGGGCAGCACGGTGGTGTAGTGGTTAGCACTGTCGCCTCACAGCAAGAAGGTCCTGGGTTCGAGCCCCGGGGCCGGCGAGGGCCTTTCTGTGCGGAGTTTGCATGTTCTCCCCGTGTCCGCGTGGGTTTCCTCCGGGTGCTCCGGTTTCCCCCACAGTCCAAAGACATGCAGGTTAGGTTAACTGGTGACTCTAAATTGAGCGTAGGTGTGAATGTGAGTGTGAATGGTTGTCTGTGTCTATGTGTCAGCCCTGTGATGACCTGGCGACTTGTCCAGGGTGAACCCCGCCTTTCACCCGTAGTCAGCTGGGATAGGCTCCAGCTCGCCTGCGACCCTGTAGAACAGGATAAGTGGCGACAGATAATAGATGGATGGATGGATTCAGGGAATTTGGAGACATCTCAGTGTGTAAAGGGCGAGGTCAGAAACTGTCTGAGAAACCGTCATGCTAATGTGACAACTATAGCCACATGGGCTTGGGAGGACTTCAGAAAACCGTTCTCAATTAACACAGTCCACCGCTGCATCCGGAAATACAACCTGAAACTGCATTACACGAGGAGGAAGCCATTCATCAATTCTACACAGAAACACCACTGATTTCTCTGGGCCAGAACTCATCTCAGATGGACTTAAAGACAGTGGAAACGTGTGCTGTGGTCAGATGAGTCACATTTCAGCTCATTTTCAGGAAAACCGGACGTCAAGTTCTCAGTGCCAAAGGTGAACATGACCATCCAGTTTGTTATCAGAGAAAGGTGTAAAAGCAGCATCTGTGATGGTATGTGGGGTGGGGGGTGAGTGCCCATGGCATGGGGGAGGTGCATGTGTGTGCAGGTACCGTTGATATATTGGGATTTTAGAGAGACATATTCATCAAGGCGACGTCTCGTCCCGGGAAGTCCATGCTTATTTGAGCAGGACAATGCCATGCCTCATTCTGCATGGGCTACAACAGTGTGGCTTCGTAGTCACAGAGTGCGTGTACTTGACTGGCCTGCTGCAAGTCCAGATCTGTCTCCTATTGAGAATGTACGGCGCATCATGAAGAGGAGAATCAGACAACGGAGACCATGGACTGTAGAGCAGCTGAACTTTTATATCAAGCAAAAATGGACATAAATTCCATTTGCAAAACTGCAACAACAATTAGTATCCTCAGATCCTATACGATTAAAACGTGTTTTTAATGGAAAAGTGATGTAACATAACGGTAATAATGCCTCTGTCCCAACTTTTTTTTTGGAGTGTGTTGCAGAAATCAAATTCTAACTTTGTTTATATTTGCAAAATACAATTAAGTTGTTCAGTCAAACTACTGAAAATCTTTTCTTTGGACTTTTGTCAGTTAAATAAAGGTTCACGTGAATTAACCAATCACAGATTTTTGAATTTATTGCATTTTGAAAATATCCCAACTTTCCTGGAAATGGGGTTTATACATACAGAGAAGTAAAATGTAAAATTATATCTCAAATATCTTAAAAAAACAAAAACATGATATACATGAATGAACTGTATAAGATTTAATATACTATTGATAAGCCTATTTCTGCCATCTAGTGGACATGAGAGGAAATGCAGGTCATTTTGAAGAATTGGAATAATGCAAATGGTGTGTGTGTGTGTGTGTGTGTGTGTGTGTGTACCTGCTGCTCTTGCTGCTCTGTTGTCCATAGCCGCTGGAGTGAACTTTCTGATAGAGCTGCTGTCTGCTGCTCAGGTGAGTGTGTACTTTCTGAAGTGGCAGAATTGACTCGATGTGGTTGTAGTTGAGATACAACACCTACATACAGGACGGGGATACACACACACACACACACGTCACAGTCCTGCAACATACGACATGAAATGTAACAACAAATATATAAATATTTTAAATGTTGGTAAACTGCTGTGGTATGAGACGAATAAAACACTTGGGAGCATGCTGCTATAGGAAAGTAATCAACTTTGTGGTGGTAAGAATAACTCCATTTCCCTTACACTCGTCATGTGAAACACACACCTTGATGTTGGGCAGGTAGACGAGGCCACTGAAGGAGGTGAGGTTGTTCCGCTCCAGATTCACACTGCGCAAATTCATAAAGAGCTCAGCAGGAGCCAAATCCACCATCCTGATACGAAGGGGCGGAGAGTTAGTATCACATGACCACATGAGGACTTCTCATACTGCGTGAAGGTTATGGTGTGTACCTGACAGAGCAGCCCGGGAGCTCCAGCTCCTCCATCTCTCTGTAGTTACACTGACCAAGTTTCTCAGTCAACGTGTCTGCTGTTAGCCTGCCTCCAAAAAGGTCCTTCGCATTCTCATGCTCTGATACCTCCTGTGTACAGAAAACACACACACAGTCTGCACTAATACCTTACAAAATGAATGATGAGTAGCATGCTATAGATGCACAATGGTGTAACATAGGGAAAAAATAAAAAATTCAGGTTTTGATTTTATGTACTGAAATAACTATTAGGCACAATTTTTACAATATCTATATAAATTAGTTGTTTTTACCCATTTTAACCTTGAAATCAGCATTTTAATGATTACCCATAATGCATTGTTTATCGTGCTAAAACAAGCAAAAACGTCATAAGACAGTGAAAATACTACCTTTACTACCTTCATGTGGCGTCTTTCTCGATCGCACGTGCCTAGAAGCGTACCTTCTAGAACATTCCTGGGTGGTCACGGACTGTCACGTAGCCTAGTTCGGTTGTGAAACTCACTAGGATGGAGTATTTTCGCCAGTTTAGTGGCAAACTTTTGCGACGCAATTTCTCTATTCTCGAAATCTGTAACCTGAAACCCTACAAGAAATGTTTCATAATGTTTGGGATTTTGAAAAATGCTTCTAGCAAATTTATTTCGCTGTATTTTTCCGTGAAACTTGGTATAAATCATCCTTAAGTGATGACCGTGACATTGTTATTTTGGTCTGGGTCACGGAGTTAGTTGGAAGCGGGAGAAATGAGAGTTTCTCAACTACAGCAGCACTTCTCACCATAGCTGGCTGGCGTGTTTCACAGCGTTTGGGATTTACTAAATCGACTAAATCTCTAGATCTACTGAAGCTACGAGGATATAAATCACCAGGATTCTAATTTACTGGGTGAGAAGTATTGTATATTTTTTTGAAAGGTTTATTCGCGCTACAAGTCCATGAAAGTTGGAATTGTTCGTGAAGGGGTTAGATTTTGGTAGCGTGACGCGCACAACAAGCAAAAGAAAAAACAAATTTTCTTCCGAATTTCCTTGCTTTATCAAAATTATTTTTTGATACATTAAAAGACTGTGTGTTTATAATATTTAAGCGATTTTTTATTATAGAGAATATTTGATCAAAACTTTCAAAACAGCATTCAAAGTGATTTTTCACGGGTGTAAATGTTACGCGTGACGTCCATAATTATGTTAAATTTTAAGAACTAAAATTCTGTTTAAAATTCTAGATGTGCACTATCATTCTGGGGTTTTGCTGAATAATACTTTAGGGAGTTCTCTTACAATGCTGAAAATTCAATGAGTTTTGGTGAAATTCTAGAAAAGTTATTTACATTTTAACGCGCCTGATAGCGATTGTGCTCACACAGCATGCTACTCATAAATACACAATAATAAAGGTGCTAAACCGGTTGCTATAAACTTCCATTATTGAGACTGTGTGTGTGTGTGTGTGTGTGTGTGTGTGTCACCACAGCAGTCCCATCCAGTGCTTTCAGAGACGGCAGGTGAAAGATGACATTAGCCCGATAATTGTCCAGTGTCCTTGTTAATGGGTTGCCATACAGATCCAGAATAATCAGGTTACTCAGAGTCTACAGGAGACACATCATCATCATCATCATATTCAGCATGCTCATCAACATTATCATTGTCATCTGCGTCATCACCTTCAACAACATGGTCATTGGCGTTATCATCAACGATGTCATTAACACTGTCATCACTGTCATCATCAACAACTATAAATTAGTGTTTCTCAACCACTGGGCCACGAAGCACCATCTAGTGAGCCACGAATTTTTTTTTCAAGTCAAAGCTAATTTTTACTTGTAGTCAGGTACAACTGCTGGGTCGCATCCAACATCACACCTGCCTCTTTGAGCTACAGTCACACTATAGCTCGCAATGCTTTGCGATGGGTTATCAATGAAAATAAGGTGGTTTGGTGGCGATATACAGTGGGGCAAAAAAGTATTTAGTCAGCCACCAATTGTGCAAGTTCTCCCACTTAAAAAGATGAGAGAGGCCTGTAATTTTCATCATAGGTACACTTCAACTATGAGAGACAGAATGGGGGGAAAGAATCCAGGAAATCACATTGTAGGATTTTTAATGAATTAATTGGTAAATTCCTCGGTAAAATAAGTATTTGGTCACCTACAAACAAGCAAGATTTCTGGCTCTCACAGACCTGTAGCTTCTTCTTTAAGAGGCTCCTCTGTCCTCCACTCGTTACCTGTATTAATGGCACCTGTTTGAACTCGTTATCAGTATAAAAGACACCTGTCCACAACCTCAAACAGTCACACTCCAAACTCCACTATGGCCAAGACCAAAGAGCTGTCAAAGGACACCAGAAACAAAATTGTAGACCTGCACCAGGCTGGGAAGACTGAATCTGCAATAGGTAAGCAGCTTGGGGTGAAGAAATCAACTGTGGGAGCAATTATTAGAAAATGGAAAACATACAAGACCACTGATAATCTCCCTCGATCTGGGGCTCCACGAAAGATCTCACCCCGTGGGGTCAAAATGATCACAAGAACGGTGAGCAAAAATCCCAGAACCACACGGGGGGACCTAGTGAATGACCTGCAGAGAGCTGGGACCAAAGTAACAAAGGCTACCATCAGTAACGCACTACGCCGCCAGGGACTCAAATCCTGCAGTGGCAGACGTGTCCCCCTGCTTAAGCCAGTACATGTCCAGGCCCGTCTGAAGTTTGCTAGAGAGCATTTGGATGATCCAGAAGAGGATTGGGAGAATGTCATATGGTCAGATGAAACCAAAATAGAACTTTTTGGTAAAAACTCAACTTGTCGTGTTTGGAGGAGCTGCATCCAAAGAACACCATACCTACTGTGAAGCATGGGGGTGGAAACATCATGCTTTGGGGCTGTTTTTCTGCAAAGGGACCAGGACGACTGATCCGTGTAAAGGAAAGAATGAATGGGGCCATGTATCGTGAGATTTTGAGTGAAAACCTCCTTCCATCAGCAAGGGCATTGAAGATGAAACGTGGCTGGGTCTTTCAGCATGACAATGATCCCAAACACACCGCCCAGGCAATGAAGGAGTGGCTTCGTAAGAAGCATTTCAAGGTCCTGGAGTGGCCTAGCCAGTCTCCAGATCTCAACCCCATAGAAATTCTTTGGAGGGAGTTGAAAGTCCGTGTTGCCCAGCGACAGCCCCAAAACATCACTGCTCTAGAGGAGATCTGCATGGAGGAATGGGCCAAAATACCAGCAACAGTGTGTGAAAACCTTGTGAAGACTTACAGAAAATGTTTGACCTCTGTCATTGCCAACAAAGGGTATATAACAAAGTACTGAGATGAACTTTTGTTATTGACCAAATACTTATTTTCCACCATAATTTGCAAATAAATTCTTTAAAAATCAGACAAATGTGATTTTCTGGATTTTTTTTTCTCATTCTGTCTCTCATAGTTGAAGTGTACCTATGATGAAAATTACAGGCCTCTCTCATCTTTTTAAGTGAGAGAACTTGCACAATTGGTGACTGACTAAATACTTTTTTGCCCCACTGTACACGTGAGCTAAAAGTTGTGGTCACACAGCAGGTGAACACTTAACTGTCACACCTTTGTACGTTTGAGTCTGGCGCAGCTCGAGCAGCCGCACTCGCTCATGGAGTGTGTTGTGTGTGCTCTTGGGACCCAGTCGTTATGGGAAACACCTGATATTGATTTGAGTGCAATCAGCACGCACAGCTACAGACGCTGTTTTCACAGAGGATTTGCAAAGTATTATCATTATCACGGTCACGTTTGTTCCTAGCCGTGCTTATAACGCTGTTTAAAAACTTTGCTTTGTGGTTCTGTTTTCTGTTTTGTAAACATCACGCCTGCTAATAAACACTCTTCCTGCACTTAGATCCGTCTCCCGCCGTCTACAACCCCGATTCCAAAAAAGTTGGGACAAAGTACAAATTGTAAATTAAAACAGAATGCAATGATGTGGAAGTTTCAAAATTCCATATTTTATTCAGAATAGAACATAGATGACATATCAAATGTTTAAACTGAGAGAATGTATCATTTAAAGAGAAAAATTAGGTGATTTTAAATTTCATGACAACAACACATCTCAAAAAAGTTGGGACAAGGCCATGTTTCCCACTGTGAGACATCCCCTTTTCTCTTTACAACAGTCTGTAAACGTCTGGGGACTGAGGAGACAAGTTGCTCAAGTTTAGGGATACGAATGTTAACCCATTCTTGTCTAATGTAGGATTCTAGTTGCTCAACTGTCTTAGGTCTTTTTTGTCGTATCTTCCGTTTTATGATGCGTCAAATGTTTTCTATGGGTGAAAGATCTGGACTGCAGGCTGGCCAGTTCAGTACCCGGACCCTTCTTCTACGCAGCCATGATGCTGTAATTGATGCAGTATGTGGTTTGGCATTGTCATGTTGGAAAATGCAAGGTCTTCCCTGAAAGAGACGTCGTCTGGATGGGAGCATATGTTGCTCTAGAACCTGGATATACCTTTCAGCATTGATGGTGTCTTTCCAGATGTGGAAGCTGCCCATGCCACACGCACTAATGCAACCCCATACCATCAGAGATGCAGGCTTCTGAACTGAGCGCTGATAACAACTCGGGTTGTCCTTCTCCTCTTTAGTCCGAATGACACGGCGTCCCTGATTTCCATAAAGAACTCCAAATTTTGATTCGTCTGACCACAGAACAGTTTTCCACTTTGCCACAGTCCATTTTAAATGAGCCTTGGCCCAGAGAAGACGTCTGCGCTTCTGGATCGTGTTTAGATACGGCTTCTTCTTTGAACTATAGAGTTTTAGCTGGCAACGGCGGATGGCACGGTGAATTGTGTTCACAGATAATGTTCTCTGGAAATATTCCTGAGCCCATTTTGTGATTTCCAATACAGAAGCATGCCTGTATGTGATGCAGTGCCGTCTAAGGGCCCAAAGATCACGGGCACTCAGTATGGTTTTCCGGCCTTGACCCTTACGCACAGAGATTCTTCCAGATTCTCTGAATCTTTTGATGATATTATGCACTGTAGATGATGATATGTTCAAACTCTTTGCAATTTTACACTGTCGAACTCCTTTCTGATATTGCTCCACTATTTGTCGGCGCAGAATTAGGGGGATTGGTGATCCTCTTCCCATCTTTACTTCTGAGAGCCGCTGCCACTCCAAGATGCTCTTTTTATACCCAGTCATGTTAATGACCTATTGCCAATTGACCTAATGAGTTGCAATTTGGTCCTCCAGCTGTTCCTTTTTTGTACCTTTAACTTTTCCAGCCTCTTATTGCCCCTGTCCCAACTTTTTTGAGATGTGTTGCTGTCATGAAATTTCAAATGAGCCAATATTTGGCATGAAATTTCAAAATGTCTCACTTTCGACATTTGATATGTTGTCTATGTTCTATTGTGAATACAATATCAGTTTTTGAGATTTGTAAATTATTGCATTCTGTTTTTATTTACAATTTGTACTTTGTCCCAACTTTTTTGGAATCGGGGTTGTATCTTGTAGTGTCCTGATCCCCAGATCATTAACCCAGACACATATGAAAAGTTGTTCTCCTCCTTGCTCTTCCAGGTTTCCATCTGTGTGTCCGTGTAGAATGATGTCTGCAGCACCAGGTCGTCTGAAATGTCGGGGAACTCAACAGATGGATCATTTTCCAACTCGTAGAAAAAAAAATCCTTCTTTGTTTGCGTGCAAGGACCTAATCCCATTGAGTAGGTTCTATATCCACTTCTTGGTTTTAATAACTTGCTTGTTTGCTGAACACAAACATAGCAGTAAGTTCTTGTGTTAATGGGCCAGACTCCACTTTTGGATCATTAATCCCTTTTGACTGAGAATGACCTGCATGCATGGGTTCGGCTTCTGGCACATCCATACAGTTTTAAATACAACACCTACAATTAAAAACAGATGGGTTTTCTTACTCTTATTTAATTCCTGGGCTCCCATCTGTAACAGGGAGTGATGTCACATCCCATGAATACACTTTACAATAGATTATTAGATTTTAATAGAATAGATGAGTTGAAATAATTGGGGATCTTTTTTAATGGGCCCTGACTCGGTACAAGTATGAATAGGTGGGCCTTAAAGCAGAAAAGGTTGAGAACCCCTGATCTACATCAACATCACCATCATCAGCACGGTCATCAGCATCCTCACCTTCATCAACTTTATCTGTCGTGCCATTACTTTGGAAAGTGTTCTTGGGTTGGTGAAAGGTGCTATATCAATTAAAACTTCTTATTGTTGATATCATCAACATCGAGATCATCAACAAGTACAAGGGTACTTCAGAAAGTTCTCGGCCTCACTCAGAAACAAGGGGCGTAACTCCCATTTTGGGGCATAACTGTATAATATAAATCCTTATATCACTGTCCACAAAAAGTCAAATGTATGTCGTCATTTCTTTGAAAGTGATGCCTTTGAAAATCAGTAGGTGAGAGGGAAACCGAAAAATGGACAAGAAAGAAGCCAGAGCTGTGACCAAGTGTCTGAATAAAAAGGAAATGACCCCCAAGGAGATCCACGGTCAACACACTTGGTGAGGACTCCCCTTGCTATTCAACCATAAGGAAGTGGGTTACTGATTTCAAACGGGGCACTGACAGCACTGAAGATGACCCATGGTCGGGATGCCCAAAATCAGCGACCACAGACGATCAAAGTGGACGCCACTCACCGCATGGTCATGAGTGATAGATGTTTGACTGTCCAGCACATAGTGGAAACCATGGACATCAGTGTTGGCTCAGTTCACGCTGTTTTGACTGACATCTTGGGGATGAGCAAACTGTCTGTAAGAAGGATGCCCGCATATTGACACCAGATCAAAAGTTGAACAGACTGGAAATTTCGAGGACGCTTTTGGCCCGTTTTCAGGCTGATCCAGCCAAATTCCTGAGATTTGTGACCCAGGATGAGACACGGGTTCATAACTTTGCTCCTGAATCAAAGAAACAATGGAAACACACCGGTTCTCCGCCTCCCAAAAAGTTCAAGCAAGTGGCGTCTGTTGGCAAGGTGATGGTTTCTGTGTTTTGGGACCCTGAGGGAGTGTTCAGGGCTGAATTCTTGCAAAAGGGTCAAACCATTAATGGGGACGACCTACATCAGAATTGTGACAACTGAAAGAATAATCAAAGAAGACAGGTGAGGAAAGAAAGCTTCGAGCTGGCATGATGTTGCTCCAGGACAATATGCCTGTTCACACAGCACAGGGGCGGGGCAGAAGCAGCCAAATGTGGCTTTGAACTGTTGCCCCGTGCACCTTACTCACCCGACCTGGCACCGTCTAACTTCTGTTTCCTAAACTGAAACCCCACTCACATGGTCACCATTTTCAGAGTGGTGATGAAGTCATCCATGCTGTTGAGGAGGATCTGGAAGCTCAAGATGTGACCTTCTTCCATGAAGGGATGGAGAAGCTTGAACATTGGTGGACTGAGTGCAGTGAAGTTAAAGGAGACAGTGTTGAAAATTAATGCAAGAACAATCTTCCTCCTGTGACATTTTCCGGGTGAGGCTGAGAACTTTCTGAAGTACCCTTGTAAGAGTGTGTGTGTGTGTGTGTGTGTGTGTGTGTGTGTGTGTGTGTGAGGGAGTGAGTGAGTGAGTGAGTGAGTGAGTGAGAGAAAGAGAGAGTCCAACCTTGAGGTGATGGATGTCTCGCAAGGTGCTGATGTGGTTGTTGCTGACATAAAGCTCAAACAGGAAATGTGACCTTTGAACCCCCTGTAGGGAAGAAATGCAGTTGTCTTCAGCAGACAGGAAATGAAGATTCGTCAGGCAGTCCAACACAGAGGCGTCCAAACACCGCAGCTGATTACTGTTAATGCTGAGTCGCGCCAGCCGGTGGAGCTGAGACACACCTGCACAACACACGCTGATGTTAGCTTGAGAAGTGTTCACATGGAAACAAGAGGAAAAGGGATGGTGAGAAAGACTGAGAAGAGAAATAAGGAAGTGAAGGATAGAGGGAGAGAGAGAGAGAAAGAGAGAAGCAAGGAGATCCGGATGTGTGTGTGTGTGTGTACCCTCCAGTGTCCAGATGTAGTTGTGGTTCAGTGACAGCTCCTCCAGTAGGGGGCAGTTCTGCAGCCCCTCGATGTTTGTGAGCTGGTTGTTATTAAACGAGGCCCAGCGCAGATTCACCAACTGCTCCAGATTACTGATGTGGGACAGACGCTGACCGTCCAGATTCACCGCTGTGATCTGAACACACACACACACAGTACCACAAAGTCACACTCATAGTCTACACGCTGAACTGGAAGTGTGCATGTGTGTGTGTGTGTGTGTGTGTGTGTGTGTGTGTGTGTGTGTGAATACCTTGGCACTCCACCCAGGTTCGAGGTTAGTGGTGGGTTTCCATGGTGACGGTTTGAGGTGTGTGAGGAGCTGGGCCACATTGAGGAGACTCAGGCAGCGCGGATGATCAACATCGGTCCGGGAGTGAGAGAGCAGCAGCGTCTATACACACACACACACACACACAATTGCAGATGGGATTGGAACATAGTGATTTGTCTAGAGTGTCATGTACACACACACACCAAGTTGATCTTGGAGGTGGAGTTCTTGTGTGTCGTGGCTGATGACATCTCCTCCTCTGTCACCAACACTCCATCCAAGTGTGTGAGAGTCTTCAACTGGCCCAACACCACCATGCGCACGGACTCACCCTGCTCACCCTGACAGACACACACATACTGAATTGTATATACAATACAGGTACTTTTGATTGTCAAAGTTTCACCTTCTCACACACACACTGAACACGAGTCCTGCTCACCTGACTCCACGGGTTGTGTCTGGTATCGAGGCGCTGCAGAGAAGGTGTGTGTTTGCACAGGACGCTCGTGTCCTCTTGGACTTGGCTCAGCTGGTTCCAGCGCAGATCCAACTCTCTGAGACGGGGAAGTCCTCGAATGCCTTCCAGAGTTATGATCTGGTTAAAAC
The DNA here is from genome assembly GCF_027579695.1 of Neoarius graeffei. Classification (NCBI taxonomy): domain Eukaryota; kingdom Metazoa; phylum Chordata; class Actinopteri; order Siluriformes; family Ariidae; genus Neoarius; species Neoarius graeffei. The sequence continues at coordinate 3,097,318 of NC_083575.1, read as the reverse complement.
TGGCATCCACACACTCCAGATTTGGCTGACGGGATGGAAAACATGTACATACTCACTTTAAACTTCTGTCCCAGTGAAAAGGACGGGGTTCAGGATGGAGTTCATGAACACACTCACCACCTCAGACACAGAGTCATACAGATGGACATTAACACTGTTTGAACACAAGCATTTGGGCCTGGAGTAACGACTGCGTGTGAATGCGAGACGGAGTGTCAGCTCCAGGTGAAAATCTCACCAGGTGTGAAAGGTCGTCCAGGTGTGTGAGAGCGTTAAAACTGATGGTCAGCTGCCGCAGCGCCATGAGACGGGAAATCTCCTTCATCTTGCTCAGACTGTTCCCGTGAAGATTCAGCACCTTACACACATCACAACCACGTTAGTGATTGTCCAGACTCGCCTCACTACCTGTTTACCCTAATCTTGTGTTGGAATAATAGCTGTAAAGTGTGGAATGTATTATCCACAAGCTGATGGCGAAACAAAATGTCAGCTTCTAACCAGAGTTGTACATATGATTTATAGAGTACACGTTTGCATTGTTTTAAAATTCATAAGCAGATAATTTTTTAAATTTATTAAACGTGGGTTCGGATGAAATCTAACTATTCATAAGCTACTTTGATTTTCCCCTTTAATAATAATAATAATAATAATAATAATAATTGAATTTATACAGCGCCTTTCTCATACCTAAGTTTGCTTTACAATTAGGAAAATGAAAAAAAAAGTCCACCAAAAGGTCAGGATGTCATTCCAATGGTGTAGCTGCCACAGTCCCACCAAAACACGTACAAAGATAAGTCCCAAACCGCCTGCACAGCCGCTGCAATGCCGCCAGGCAACACTGCTCAGAACATCGCGCCAAGCACAGAAGCACCGCCACACAGAGCTCTGGACAACCCGGATGTTAAAAGAGCAACAAGCTCACTGCAGTCCACAGCAAGGAGCACAGGCATCACCCACGGTGGACCAAGGCCTGAAGGGAACTGACACCCAAAACTGGGTCCGGAACTACACCACAACCGGCAGACAAAACACTCAAAAAACAAACGCAAAACTACACAAACACACACACACACACACACATGCAAAAAAAAAAAAAAATGGGAAAATAAAATAAAATAAAAAGCTCCAGTGAGAAGCGGCAGCCAGAATGTGCACAGCGTTCTTGTAGAACTTTGAGCGGGTGGGTGGAGCACAGAAGCACAGCAGGCCAGTACGGAGTTTACAAATTCTCTTTATTGTAGCACTTTTCAGTGTACACACTCTCCCAGACATTCAGACACGCACATACACATCGTTTGTCTGGCTGGGGAGAGAGCTTCCTTCCTCCTCCCTCTCCCTCCTTATATAGGGCGCGGTCACTGGGGAAGACACACAAACACAGGTTAATTGACATCAGGTGCAGTAATTCTGCCACTTACCTTCCCTGACTCCGCCCTCCGTTCACAGACCGATGCTTGACCACGCCCCCGCTGCCACATACCCCCACCGCCCGACTCAGGCCGGGCAGCTGTCCGGCCTGCAGCCGACTCCCCCCCCCCGGATGGGAGAGGAAGTCCACCACGACCATCTGCGCCCCCGGCCTGTGGATCACCTTGAAGTTAAAGGGCTGGAGTGCCAGATACCAATGGGTGATCCGCGCGTTGGCATCCTTCATGCGGTGGAGCCACTGGAGGGGCGTGTGGTCCGAACAGAGGGTGAAAGGGCGTCCCAGCAGGTAGTAGCGGAGGGCGAGGACCACCCACTTGATGGCAAGGCACTCCTTCTCTATTGTGGTGTAGTGCCCCTCACGCACTGACAGCTTCCTGCTGATGTACAACACGGGGCGATCCTCCCCCTCCTGGGACAAAACAGCCCCCAGCCCTCTGTCTGATGCGTCCGTCTGCAACATAAAGGGGAGAGAAAAGTCAGGGGAGTGTAAAAGTGACCCCCCACACAGTGCAGCCTTCACCTCAGAGAAAGCCCGCTGGCATTGCTCCGTCCACTGGACTGGATCTGGTGCCCCCTTTTTAGTGAGATCAGTCAGCGGGCTGGTGACGTCCAAATAATTAGGTATAAACTTACGATAGTAGCCAGCCAGCCCCAGGAACTGTCTCACCCCTTTTTTGGTCTTGGGCCTCGGGCAGGCCGCAATCACTGCTGTCTTGTTAATTTGGGGACGCACCTGCCCATTGCCCAAGTGGAACCCCAGATACTGTACTTCCACCCACCCAATCGCACACTTCTTCGGGTTGGCTGTGACACCCGCTCACCTCAGCGACCCAAGGACGGCCCTCAGGTGTTGTAGATGCCGCGGCCAATCATTACTATGTCGTCCATGTATGCAGCCGCATAGGTGGCGTGGGGGCGGAGGACCCTGTCCATAAGCCGCTGTAACGTAGCAGGCGCCCCAAACAGCCCAAAAGGAAGTGTGACGAATTGGTGTAAGCCAAACGGTGTGGAAAAGGCCGTTTTTTCTCGGGATAGTGGAGTCAAGGGGATCTGCCAATAACCCTTTGTTAAATCCAGTGTCGAATAAAAGCGAGCCGTGCCTAGTTGATCCAGCAATTTGTCAATACGAGGCATTGGGTATGCATCAAATTTAGACACCGCATTGACTTTTCTATAGTCCACACAGAACCTGACCGACCCGTCAGCCTTGGGAACCAAGACCACCAGGCTGCTCCAGTCACTGTGGGACTCCTCGACGATGCCCATTTCGAGCATGGCCTCGAGTTCTTCCCGAACCACCTTTTTTTTGTGTTCGGGTAGCCTGTAAGGGCGGCTGCGCACTACCACCCCTGGGGGCGTCTCAATGTGGTGTTCTATGAGGCAGGTGCGGCCAGGCAGGGGCGAGAACACGTCCGAAAATTCGGTCTGCAACTGGGCAACCTCCGTGAGTTGGGTCGGGGAGAGGTGGTCTACACAGGGGACCGGAGAGGTACGCGATGCCAATGTTCCCTTTTGAACCTCTGGCCCCAGCTCCGCCTTCTCCGGAACCAACGAGACCAACGCCACGGGGACCTCCTCGTTCCAGAGTTTGAGTAGATTGAAGTGGTAAATCTGTAGCGCCCCACCTCTACCCGTTCACCTCACCTCATAGTCGACATCCCCGACTCGCCGTGTGACCTCAAAGGGTCCTTGCCACTTGGCGATCAATTTGGAGCTCGATGTGGGCAACAGTACGAGTACTTTATCTCCTTGTGCGAACTCCCTAAGGCGCGTACCCCTGTTGTACAGGTGGATTTGCCATTCTTGGGCCTGCCGCAAATTCTCCTGGGTTAGGTGTGTGAGTGTGTGGAGTTTTGCGCGCAGATCAATAACGTATTGGATTTCATTTTTGCTCGGTGAAGGTCCCTCCTCCCAATTTTCCCGCAGTACATCTAGGATAATAATAATAATAATAATAATACATTTTATTTATAAGCGCCTTTCAAGGTACCCAAGGACACTGAACAGTAGAAAACAAACAATAAAAGCAGAACAATAAAATAACAATAATAAAATAATAAGAAATCAATAATAACAATAACAACGTTATTAAAAATCAAAGAGAAAAAGCCAAGCTAAAGAGATGTGTTTTTAGCTGTTTTTTAAAAGAGGACAGTGTTGAGCATTGGCGTAACGCTAGTGGCAGGGCATTCCACAGCTTTGGGCCATTTACACTGAAAGCTCTGTCACCCATAGAGCAGAGCCAAGAGTAAGGGACTGCTAATAGGTGGGCATCTGTAGAGCGAAGATTTAAAGGTAACTGATATGGAGTTAGGAGATTTGATAAATAGGGAGGGGCCAGGTTATGTAGGGATTTGTAAACAAATAAAATAATTTTGTACTGAATGCGGTATTTAACTGGGAGCCAGTGCAGGTTGTATAAAACAGGCGTGATATGATCCCAGGGCCTGGTGTGAGTGAGTACCCTAGCAGCTGAGTTTTGGACATATTGCAGCCTATTTAGTCGCTTGGCTGGGATGCCATCGAGCAGGGCATTGCAGTAGTCCAGTCTTGAGGTGACAAAAGCCTGTATAAGTGTTTCAGCTGCAGATGAAGTCAAGGAGGGACGGAGTTTGGAGAGACTTTTCAGGTGAAAAAAAGCTGTTTTAGTGATACTTTTAATGTGTGAATCAAAAGAGAGAGTAGAGTCCAGAATAACACCCAAATTTCTTAATTCAACAGTAGTGGAAGTGAAATAACCAGGAATAGATAGCTGTGAGTGCTCCAGTTTTTTCAAGATAGAAGGGGTGGAAATGAGGATGGCTTCTGTTTTGTCTTGATTTAATTTAAGAAAATTCTGCACCATCCAGTTGTTAACAGCATTTAGACAGTTTACGAGATTAGACGGAGGGAGTGAGTGAGAGGGTTTGGTATGAATATAAATTTGGGTGTCATCTGCATAACAGTGAAAGTTAAGCCCATAATGCTGTATTATGTGGCCAAGAGGAAGGATGTATATTACAAATAATAAGGGTCCCAAGACAGAGCCCTGAGGGACACCATGAAGGAGGGGTGATTTCGGGGATCTAAATTCTCCAATTGACACAAACTGTTCTCTCATGGTAAGATAAGATTTAAACCAGGCTAAAGAAGAACCAGTGATACCAAGCAGAGTTTCTAAGCAGCTCAATAAAAGATTGTGACATACAGTGTCAAAAGCTGCTGTAAGGTCGAGGAGAACAAGTATACTGACATGGCCAGTGTCAGCAGCTAACAGCAAATCATTGACAACCTTGACCAGGGCAGTCTCGGTGCTGTGCATGGCCCTAAACCCAGACTGAAACTTCTCCCAAAGATTATATTGAGTTAAATGCTCTTGGAGCTGATTGGCAACAATACGCTCAAGGACTTTTGCAATGAAGGGAAGATTGGAAATGGGGCGATAATTTTTAAAATCATCAATAGCTGCTCCAGGTTTTTTCAAGACAGGAGTGATAGCTGCTGTTTTGAGAGCCTGAGGGACTAATTCAGTTGAAAGGGACAAGTTTATTATCTTAACCAGCAGGGGACAGAGAACTGGCAGGCAAATCTTGACCAAAGAGGTGGGCATAGGGTTGAGGGATGCCACGCGGCTTATGCCCATATAATAATTCGAACGGGGAGAACCCCGTGGAGGCTTGTGGGACCTCTCGCACTGCGAATAACACAAGCTCGAGCCACTTATCCCAATTCCGTGTGTCCTCGCATACAAACTTTTTGATTATATTCTTAAGGGTGCGATTGAACCATTCGACTAAACCATCTGTTTGTGGGTGATAAACGCTGGTGTGGATCAGCTTAATTCCCAGTAACCCATACAGTTCATGCAGTGTGCATGACATAAACGAAGTGCCTTGATCAGTCAGAATCTCTTTCGGGATTCCGACTTGGGAGATGACGTGGAAGAGCGCTTCCGCAATACTGCGTGTTGAGATATTGCGAAGAGGCACTGCTTCCGGGTATCGTGTTGCATAGTCCACCAGAACTAATATAAAGCGATACCCTCATGTTGACCGATCTAATGGCCCGATGAGATCCATCCCAATTCTTTCGAACGAGGTCTCGATTAATGGTAGAGGGCGCAAAGGCGCTTTTGGAATGGCCGCTAGATTTACTAACTGGCATTCGCGGCATGCCGTACACCACCTACAGACATCGCCACGAATCCCTGGCCAATAGAACCGGGCCATTATTCGGGCTAGTGTCTTATCCTGTCCCAAGTGTCCAGCCATGGGATTAAAGTGAGCCGCCTGGAATACCAATTTCCGGCGGCTCTTTGGGATCAAAAGTTGTGAGACCATCTCCTTCGTCTGAGTGTCCTGCATCATTCGGAATAATCTATCTTTCATAATGGAGAAATAGGGGAAGGACGGGGTGGCGGTTGGCTGGAGCATTTGACCATCAATTACTCTCACTTGGTCAAACGCATGCCGCAGAGTCTCGTCTCGCAACTGCTCTAACGGGAAATCCACGAGGGATTCCCCGAGAGAGGGAGGAGGAGCCTGCTGCTCCTCACTCTGATGCGGAGATGACGTAGACGGCTCTGTGACAGCTACTCCCACCAATGCCACACCGGGACCTCCCTCTGCTGAACTACGGCAGGACCCACTCTTCACTAAATGAGTCATTAACTCCCGAAATCCTGGCCAATCAGTCCCCAAAATTATCGAGTGGGTAAGGCGAGGATTAACTGCCGCCTTTACACTAAATTTCTCCCCCCGAAATAGAATGTGGACCAACACTAAAGGGTAGTTGTGAACATCCCTGTGCACACATAACACCTTCACCAATTGTGCTCCCCCCAATGCCTCGTCTTGCACCAGGCTTTGGTGGATTGAGGTCTGATTACAGCCGGAGTCCACCAAAGCCTGATACGTATCCCCTTGGACACTCACCAGTATGCAATACACTCCGGCCCGATCAAGGGCAGTTCCTGGCGCTTCGGGGAGCCGGAACACCGCGCCCACCTCCATTACTGAGCACTGATGCTGGAGGTGCCCCGGCTCCCCGCAGCACCAGCAACTGGCCCGGGCTCTCTCTCTGCACCGCCGCTCTGGGGCTCAATCACCTGAGGGGGGGAAGAGACAGACACGGAAGCGGGAAACAGGAGGGCACCGCGGGTGCGGCGGGCCGGCTGTGAGGGAACTGGACCCCGCCTCCATGGTGGGGGAACGGGGCGAGGACGAGACACAGAAGGGGGGGAAGAGAGAGAGAGAGAGAGGAGAGAAGCGAAGAGGGGATCTGTGATCCTGCTGTGGGAACAGCTGCCAAATGATCCTCCGCCAACTCGATGGCCTGATCCAGCGACGCCGGGCAATGGCACTGGGCCCACTCCACGGTCCCTTTGGGAAGTTGTGCGATGAACTGCTCCAGCGCCACCAGATCGACGATTCCCTCGGGGTCGCGATTGTCAGCCCTCAGCCACCGCTGGCAGGCGTCCCAGAGTTGCTGGCCAAACGCGAACGGGCGGCCAACCTCCTCTAGGCGCAGAGCGCGGAAGCGCTGTCAATGTTGCTCTGGAGTGCACCCCACACGCTGGAGGACGGCCTGGTGCAGGTCCGTGTAGACCAGCCAGCTGTCGGCGGGGAGCTGTAGCACGGCCATCTGCGCCTCGCTCATTAGCAGGGGGAGGAGGTGCGCCGCGTGCTGTTCCACCAGCCAGCCCCAGGCCTCTGCTGCTTGTTCGAATAGCGCAAGGAAGGCCTCGGGGTCGTTGTGCGGGCCCATCTTCGTTAGGGTGAGGTAGGGAAGGCCCACGGTGGTGGAGGTGGTGGACCCCGCCGACACGAGGAGGTGCCCGAATGCCTGACAATCTTCCTGTTGCGCCAGCACCAGGGCCTCGAACCTTTGCTCTTGCTCCTTTCAGAGGGCGACCAGCGCCTGGTGCTGGCTCTGTTGGGCCGTGGCGAGGGCGTGGACCAGGTCTGCGAAAGGGTAGGACTCCATGGGGCTGTTGTACTTTGTGCTCCGGGACCCTGGGTTTCGGCACCACTGTAGAACTTTGAGCGGGTGGGTGGAGCACAGAAGTACGGCAGGCCAGTACGGAGTTTACAAATTCTCTTTATTGTAGCACTTTTCAGTGTACACACTCTCCCAGACATTCAGACATGCACATACACATCATTTGTCTGGCTGAGGAGAGAGCTCCCTTCCTCCTCTCTCTCCCTCCTTATATAGGGCGCGGTCACTGGGGAAGACACACAAACACAGGTTAATTGACATCAGGTGCATTGATTCTGCCATTTACCTTCCCTGACTCCACCCTCTGGTCACAGACCGACGCTTGACCACGCCCCCACTGCCACAGTTCTCTCAACCGGAAACGGAAAACCTTTAAAGCCTCTGTCGTGGTTACTCTTGTTGATCATGGCCTTTCTCCACCATACCTTGAAGAACTTATAACGAAGAAGCCCCTTAAGAGAACTCGAGCAGACAACAACAATGATTTGGTGGTTCCAAGTATCAAGAGAAGTTCATTTGGCGGAAGAACACTCACCTACACAGGTCCCGGGTTACAGAACACCTTGCTGAAAGAACTTAAGTCAGTCAGTCACGTGTAAACATTAACAATTTCAAGAAACAATTCAAACTCTTCTTATTGAAATCAGCTTATTCAAAGATTTTTTATTGTCAATTCACTTTATATCCAGGACATATAGGAGAATTGAAATGCCGTTTCTCTCTCACCTTACTTGTAAAATCAAATAAAAAATATTTATATTAAGAAAAACAATATAATATAATATATACATGTTATTTACCAGCTGGGAGATCCGTATGGTGAAATACCATGACCGAGGTCTTGAAAGTACTGAGCGAGGCCCTCTGGGCCGAGGTCAGTATTCAAGGCCGAGGTCACGGTATTTCACCATACGGACCGACCTTAAGCTGGTAAATAATATATATATTTTTTTCTTTACCAAATTCTAACAGAAAACGAGAGTGCCCGAAAGGGAAAACCGAGCCGAGACGCCATTTTGAATCCTCATGCACGGCTGTAATGCAAATTGCTTCCTCCTCGGTATACAAGTGCACTTCCATGGCAGGAAAAAAATTACATTCTGCCGTCTATGTAGTCCCCTATTTATACAAAATTGAGTCATTCAAGATTCAGCCATGTTTTTGCTCGGCGTTAGCAACAGTTAGAGGTTTTTAGCTTTCTCCTGAAATGTTTTCTTTTATTTCTTCTTCCTCAGGGTAGTAAAACTCGCTTTTGCTCTGAAGACTGTCATTATCGCTATCCATGATGTAAAATTAATGCTATTATGCTGAGAAATGCTGGCAAAAATTTACAAGATTTTTGATAAAAATTTTATAAATAAATCTTATAAAAAAAGATAAATGTTGACAAAAATTGCTACTATGTTTGTTGTTGTTGCGAACGAGCGAGTTGCCAGAGGTCCGTAACCAGGGTCTGTAACCAGGGTCCGTGCCGTAGGATACGGACCCGCTCGCCAGCCAATCAGAGCACAGGATTTGATGGAAACGGGACCATGAAAAAAATAAATATAAATATTTATAAAATATAGATTATGTAGGTAAAAATACACTCTAAAATCAAACAATGTACAAAATAGCAGTAGTGCAAATACAGTACAATATCTGTAATGGAGGAGGTTCTTAGAAGAGCAGTTTATGAGATGAATATGAACAGTAGTGCAAATGAGCAATAGCAGCAGATACAACAGTAATGCAAATGATTGTAGTGTGATGTGCAAACGGATCAGAGAGAGTTTTCTTGTGTGAATGAATGTGTTACAGTCCAGGGGCAGGGGGTAGGTAGTGGACAGAGTTCAGCAGCCTGACAGCCTGGTGGATGAAACTATTCAGTAGTCTTGTGGAGCGGGCCCGGAGGCTCTGGTACCTTTTCTCTGAGGGCAGGAGGCTGAAGAGTGAGTGTGAAGGGTGGGAGGTGTCACCAGCGATGCTGATGGCTCTGCAGGTGAGACGGGAGTGATAGATGTCTGTAAGGGAGGGCTGAGGGGTACCAATGATCTTGCTGGCCATGTTCACTATGCGTTGCAGAGTCTTCCAGCAGGAGGCATTGCAGCCTCCGTACCACACAGTGATGCAGCCAGTGAAGACACTCTCAATGGTGCCCCTGTAGAAAGAACACATGATGGGGGGTGGGACTCGTGCACTCCTCAGTTTGCGGAGGAAGTAGAGGCGAGTTTGAGCCTTCTTGGCCAGCGATGCGGTGTTGTTGGACCAGGAGAGGTCCTCAGTGATGTGCACTCCTAGGAATTTGGTGCTGCTCACCCTCTCCACTGCAGCACCGTCGATGGTCAGAGGGGGATGCTGTGAGTGACCTCTTCTGAAGTCGACCACAATCTCTTTGGTCTTCCCCACGTTCAGGAAGAGGTTGTTGTCTTTACTCCACTGGACCAGTTGGCTCACCTCATTCCTGTAGTTGGCTTCATCATTGTTAGTGATGAGGCCCACCACAGTCATGTCATCCACAAACTTGATGATGTGGTTGGTGCTGTAGATTGGTACACAGTCATGGGTCAGCAGGGTGAAGAGCAACGGGCTGAGCACACACCCTTGTGGGGCCCCTGTGTTCAGAATGATGGTCCTGGAGGTGTTACTGCTGACCCGAACGTTCTGTGGCCTCCCTGTAAGAAAGTCCAGCACCCAGTTACAAAGAGAGGTGTTGAGTCCCAAATGTCCAAGTTTTTGTATTAGCTGCTGGGAAATGATTGTGTTAAATGCTGAACTGTAATCCAAGAACAGCATTCGCACATTGGTGTTCTTTGAGTCCAGGTGAGTGAGGGCTGGGTGTAGAGCAGCGGAGATACCGTCCTCTATGGACCTGTTTGACCTATATGCAAACTGGAACGGGTCATGAGAAAGAGGGAGGATGGACTTGATGTTCTGCATGACCAGTCACTCAAAGCACTTCATGATGATGGAAGTCAGTGCTACGGGGCGATAGTCATTATAGCTGGATGGGAGGGGCTTCTTTGGCACTGGTATTATGGTTGCAGCTTTCAAACATGTGGGGACAACAGCTTGGTTCAGGGAGATGTTAAAGATGTCAGCAAGGACATCCTTGAGCTCCATGGCACAGTCCTTCAAAACACAACCAGGTATGTTGTCTGGTCCAGCTGCCTTATGTGGGTTGATCCTGGAGAGGGTCCTCTCCATGCTGGCTAGAGCCAGACATACAGCCTGCTCATCCAGGGGAGGAGTGGTCTTCTGTGCTGGTGTGTTGTTTTGTGTTTCAAAGCATCCAAAGAAGTCATTTAGGCAGTTTAGCAATGTGATGTCCCTCTCACAGGTCCGTGGTGGGGGTTTGTAGTTTGTGAGGGTTTGAATGCCACGCCAGAGAGATTCTGCATCTCTGATGTTGCTGAAGTGTCCAGATATTTTCTTGCTCTACTGATGTTTTGCCTCCCTGATGCCGTGGAACAGGTTGGCTCTGGCTGTTGCTAGACTTGCAGTGTCACCAGCCCTAAAGGCTGCATCCCAAGCCCGCAGGAGCCTGTGAACCTCTCCTGTCAGCCAAGGATTCTGGTTAGCACAAACAGTGATTGTTTTGCAGTGAGTGACATCATCAATGCATTTAGCGATGTATGCTGTGATGGCCTCTGTGTATCCCTCTTATGCCGCTTTTCCACTACAAACGCGGCTGAGTCGGGCTGAGCCGTGCCGTGCTGAGTCGGGCTGAGCGGGGCTGTTGGAGTTGCATTTCGACTACAACCGCGCTGAACCGTGCTGGCTGGAAGTGGGTGGACACATTGGGTGGAGTTAGCGAAAGTGGGTGGACGTCAGGTGATGTCGTTAAGCAGCGCAAACAGTGACATCAGTGATCTTTTAAGCGGTAGTCTCACGACCCGAATAGTAAACAATAAATATGGAGGACATGGAGTCGTTAGTGTTGCTGGTCTTGGTGCTGTGGCTTGTTGTCACCGACAACGCGGACAGATACTGGCAAGAGCGTATAGATGAGGCGAGGCGCATAAGGCTTCAGAAATTCTCGTAATTCGTAATTATTCTCCTTCCGGGTTTGCGGTGTTTACAGATCCCAGCGCGCTCGCGGGGCGTGTGTGGGCATGTGAGGACACTCCTCCTCACCAATCAGTGCACAGGGGAGTGTCTGCTCACGCCCCTAGCCTCACTCGGCACGGCTTGGCTCGCTTCAGCCCCACTCCAAAACGGTGCGAGTTTTAGGGGCTAAGCAGGGCTGAAACGAGCTGAGTCGTGCTGGTTTTTGGTAGTCGAAACGCAAGCCGTGTCGGGCTGAAGTGAGCTGAAGCGAGCTGAAAAAGGGTAGTGGAAAAGGGCCATAAGTCTATGTGGTCATTGTAAGTGGCTGCTTCTTTGAAAATGTCCCAGTGTGTAGTGCTAAAGCAGTCTTTCAAAGCATAGGAGGCCCCCTCTGGCCACACACGTACCTCCTTTTGTGTTGGTCTGATGGCTCTCACTCTGGGTCTATATGCAGGTCTCAGCATGATGGTGATGTGATCAGAGAGACCCAGGTGGGGGAGGGGGGAGGTCTTGTAAGCTCCTTTGTGAATTGTGTACACCAAGTCCAGTAAGTTGTCACCTCTTGTTGGAAAGTCCACATGTTGATGTAATTTGGGCAGTAAAACCTTTAAATCTGCATGACTGAAGTTACCTGCTGTGATGAGGAATCCGTCTGGGTGCGCTGTCTGTTATTCACTGATGGCCTGGTAGAGCTCATTGAGTGCCTCGCTTCTAATGTTGGTGTTAGTGGTGGGAGGGATGTAAACAGCGACAAGCAGAATCGATGTAAACTCCCTCGGTAGTTAAACTACCTTAAACTCCTTATGCTTCTTAGATTATGACTTCTATCAATCCATCATCTGTAGCCGCTTATCCTGTGCAGGGTCACAAACGAGCTGGAGCCTATCCCAGCTGACTATGGGTGAGAGGCGGGGTACACCCTGGACAAGTCACCAGATCATCTCAGGGCTGACACACAACCATTCACACTCACATTCACACCTACGGTCAATTTAGAGCCACCAATTATCCTAACCTGCATGTCTTTGGACTGTGGGGGAAACCGGAGCACCCGGAGGAAACCCACGCGGACACGGGGAGAACATGCAAACGCCACACAGAAAGGCCCTCGCCGGCCGCTGGGCTCGAAACCAGAACCTTCTCACTGTGAGGCGACAGCGCTAACCACTACACCACCGTGCCGCCCTGGATTCTGACTTGTTTATTAAAAATTAATGACTTTTTAAAAATGTATTTTTATTCTGTAGTGATTTTAGACATGATGTATAATTGTTGTTTGCATTTTTTAAATTGTAACGTGCTAATGAGTGTACATTTATAGCGCTATATAAATGTAATAAATTATTATGATTATTATTATCACAGACCTACATTATTGTTTCTAATACACTGTGCATGTCTCACTGGGTTCTACTGGTTATATCTTGACATAAATACTGAGATTTTATTTAATCAGGAATCAATAAAACACCCAAAATATCTCTCACAATGCACTGAAAGGTGCCATACTATATTTGATGATTATTGTGATGCGATGCAGTAACACTGAGAAAGTCGTGTGAAATGTGAGCGTGTAGAACGTGGAGTGTTTCAGGGTTTTGACCCTCACAGTGATCTGGCTGAGGATGTTCGCTCGAGCCGCTGTCAGGACACTTCTCTCGTCCAGGGTAAGCAGTTTGGGTCGTGGCTTTGGGACGGGTTCAAGAGACAAAACCTGCTCGTCCAGGGCCTGCTCATCGTTACACACCGGTGTGACATTGTCAGGAGCAACAGGGACATTGAGAGAGCCTGGGGTACTCAAGCAGGACGACTGGGATCCGTCCTAAACATGGGGTTCATTCTTTTTATTGAGGTTTTATTAAACAATCACATATAGTAGTACAGCATGTTAATTACACCTGTGGTTGCAGCCACAGCCAATCCAGCAGCCAATTTAGATTTTCTCAGTGTTGTGTGATCATGCTTAATGACGTCTTCCTTGAGAAAACTTTAAGAAATCATTAGTTTATTTATTTTAAGTGCACGTCACCTGTGTGATATACTCAAAATCGACGAGATACTCAGGCAGGACGAGTTCGTGGTCAAAAACGTACCACCAAGTTTGTCTCTTACTGCAGTCACAGTATCCCTGCAGCTCAGAGGAACACACTCCTTCTGAAACACACACACACGACAAAAACCTTGATTTTAAACATTTTTAATTTAAAACTAAACATTTCATCAATTTTCACTCATATTCTGACAATATACAAGAATTTCTCACACAGCTATACACAATACGTCTCTCTCTCTCTCTCTCTCTCTCTCTCACACACACACACACACACACACCTGTGTTGCCCCGTTTGGTGGTGTGTTGCTTAGTGCTGGCTTTGTGGTACACTGAGTGAGCTTTGGGATAAAACGCTGCGTCCAGCGGCACTCCAGCTCTCAGCGGCACGCTGTGACCCAGGAATGCTTTAGAGATGATCAGCTGACCTGACACACACATACACACACCGCAATGAGAGATGTTCCACAGTGCTGTATCTCAGCAGAATAAATCTTTATTCCTCTCTAATAAGCACTGCAACATCATCTTCAGTTCAGTGCTTCCTTCCACTCCAGATACGAGTCCAGAGAGCTGTGTGGACACCAAACACAGTTAACTCTCAACTGCACACAAGCTTTAACGAATATCTAATAAATAATTACAGGGTTCTTACACTTTTTCACCAGTTTTTTTCCATGACTTTTCCAAAACCTTTTACTGAATTTCCATGACCATCGCTGGTTCATCACTGCTCATCGCATTTATAGCACAGCCCCCAACACTAGTTTACATAGCAGCCCCCCTCATGCACAATCACATCATACACATACCTATTTCACGTCACCATTCACAACACTGTTGCCCCCTTTCTTCACACACACATAGACAACTACAGTACTGTACCTCATGCCCCTTCACATCACATATGCAAGGCCCACAGTATTTCGGCCTTCAGGACTTCGTTTTTTGAATCAGAGCTGATCGTTGTTTGCTTTGTTGCTGAAGAAACCGAGGTGTTACTGCTGGATGGCCTCTCTGTTGAGACTGCTGTCATGAAATCCGCTATTGCTAAGCTGTTAGTAGCTGAGGCTACAGCCTGATGTTTCTTGCCCTTCAGGTGGCTAACAAGTGCCGCTTCGCCCATATTGGAAACATCGAAACTTTTCTTACAAAACTTGCACCGGGCACGCCTTTGGTCGTCGTCCCTTGCCAGCCATTGTCGGTAGCTTTCTTTTGAAAGCCATGCATTGTTGAAGTTACACTTGCCCGGCATTCTGTCACATCGTCCGTTATAGTCACGACGCACCACGCCTAGCATGCTACAACTACTAGCACGTCGCACGTTACGAGGAGGGTGTGGCCAAGGTTGCCAGATGTGACTGATGATTTCCAGCCCAAAAAATGCTCAAAAACTGCCTGGAGGCACTAAAACCTGCCTAATTTGAAAACCGCCCAATCTGGCAACACTGGGTGTGGCAGTCAACAGGCATAGCCAGTAGGCTACGCAGACTGCGCTAGACAACATTTCCAAGACAACTCGTGGCGATTTACATTTTATTACGGCACATCAATTTTATAAAGATAATCGATGAAACACATAGATTTCCATGACTTTTCCAAAACTTCTGAACAAAATACTTTTTTCCATAACTTTTCCAGGGCCTGGAAATTTAATTTTAAAATTCCAAAACTTTTCCAGGTTTTTCATGACCGTACGAACCCTGTAATTAAGAACCACAGTTGAGCTCGATCTGTGTCTGTAGAGCATCGGCTCTAGATTCATCTTGAAGAACCCTTACACACTTCTTTATGACACTTCAAGGTTCAAAGGGTTCTGTTGAAGCAGAAAACTATAAACTGTGTGGTGCAGAGGGACAACAGGAACAATCAGAAAGCACAGATGGAGCTGCGAGTGTCGTGCCTGGAGATTGATTAAAAGGCAAATATGGAAAAACACTGCTCGAGAAAAAAAGCAGACCAACCTTTTCTAATTTCCACAAATTTAAATAAGCATAAGCAAATAAATTAAACTGCTGATTAAATACAATTTCTCTAAATAAACAGATGAAGATAAATCTGCAATAAAATCATAAACTGAATGACAAATACAGTGGCATGCAAAAGTTTGGGCACCCTTACTGAAAATGTCTGTTACTGTGAATAGTTAAGTGAGCAGAAGATGAACTGATCACCAAAAGGCATAAAGGTAAAGACGATACATTTCTTTTCAGCATTTTCTGCAAGATTTGTGTATTATTTTTGTTTTGTACAATTGGAGAGTGAAAAAGAAAAAGGAACACCATGCGAAAGTTTGGGCACCCCAATACATTTGAGTTCTCAGGTAACTTTTCCCAAGGTTCCAGACCTTAATTAGCTTATTGAGCTGTGGCTTGTTCAAATTCTTCGTTAGAAAAGGTCAGATGATGCAGATTTCAAAGCTGTATAAATTCTCTGACTCCTCAAACTTGTCCCTAAAATCAACAGCCATGGGCTCCTCTAAGCAACTCCCTCGCATTCTGAATAATAAAATAATTGATGCTCACAAAGCAGGAGAAGGCTACAAGAACATAGCAAAGTGTTTTCAGGTAGCTGTTTCCTCAGATCGTAATGTTATTAAGAAATGGCAGTTAACAGAAACAGTGGAGATCAATGTGATGTCTGGAAGATGAAGAAAACTTTCTTAAAGAACTGCTCGTTGGATTGCTAGAAAGGCAAATAAAAACTCGTTTGACTGCAAAAGACCTTCAGAAAGATTTAGCAGAGCCTGGAGTGGTGGTGCACTGTTCTACTATGCAGCGACACCTGAACAAATATGACCTTCATGGGAGAGTCAT
The DNA here is from genome assembly GCF_027579695.1 of Neoarius graeffei. NCBI lineage: Eukaryota > Metazoa > Chordata > Actinopteri > Siluriformes > Ariidae > Neoarius > Neoarius graeffei. Next base: position 3,081,007 of record NC_083575.1, on the reverse strand, counting down.
CAGAAGAAAACCTTTCCTGCGTCCGAGCCACAAATTTCAGCGTCTGAAGTTTGCAAATGAACATCTAAATAAGCCTGATGCATTTTGGAAACAAGTCCTGTGGACTGATGAAATCAAAATGGAACTTTTTGGCCACAATGTGCAAAGGTATGTTTGGAGAAAAAAGGGTGCCAAATTCCAGGAAAAGAACACCTCTCCAACTCTGAAGCATGGGTGTGGATCCATCATGCTTTGGGGTTGTGTTGCAGCCAGTGGCACAGGGCACATTTCACTGGTCGAGGGAAGCATAGATTCAAATAAATACCAGCAAATTCTGGAAGCAAGCATCACACCATCTGTAAAAAAGTTGAAGTTAAAAAGAGGGCGGGTCCTACAATAAGACGATGATTCAAAACACACCTCAAAATCTACAATGGAATACCTCAAGAGGCAAAAGCTGAAGGTTTTGCCCGGGCCCTCACAGTCCCCTGACCTAAACATCATTGAAAATCTGTGGATAGAGCTCAAAAGAGCAGCGCATGCAAGACAGCCCAGGAAACTTGAAGAACTGGAAGCCTTTTGCAAGGACGAATGTGTGAAAATCCCCCAGGTAAGAACTGAAAGATTATTAGCTGGCTACAAAAAGTGTTTACAAGCTGTGATACTTGCCAAAGGGGGTGTTACTTGGTACTAACCATGCAGGGTGCCCAAACTTTTGCTTTGGGCCCTTTTCCTTTTTTGTCATTTTGAAAATGTAAAAGATGAAAATAAAAAATTGTTTTTGCTTAAAATATAAAGGGAATGAGTCATCTTTAACTTTATGCCTTTTGGAGATCATTTCATCTTCAACTTGCTTAACTGTTCACAGTAACCAGGGGTGCCCAAACTTTTGTATACCACTGTATAGAATGAAGAACGTTGCACTATAAAATTATTTGTTGATAAAGATGATTGTTAACTTGCAGTCATGGGGTCAGTGAAAACCAGCACCAGGGGATCTGTGATTTTGGTGGTAATCATATCCCATCATTATTTATTTAAAGTTATTAGACTGATTTTTGAGTTCTTATAATTATGAGCTGGTCACTTGAATTGACCAGGTTTTAATCCAAACCTCAAGAACCAGACAAGAGTGCTCCGAGAGCACGATATCCCCCACTGACAACTCAGCCATGACTCTGGGAAAATACGACTGAATTTAACGAAATTACAATATGCGTATTACAGACAAATAACAAAGAATCCTGTCAAGTTTTGTGAAATCACTCCAAAAATTGTGAGAGGAGTTGATTTCAGAAGGTGAGTACCCTTCCTGGGACAGACGGACATCGCCACGACATAATCCCCCTTCGGGCCTTTCAGCCAGCGGGGGATGAAAACTTTTTGCCAAATTACATGAAATTCTAACAAAAATTGTGAGAGGAGTTGATTTCAGAAGAACGTACACCCTCATGAAATTATCAAAGTACAAGTTATTTAATCAAGGGTCAAAACTCTGGTAAAATTTTCACAAAGAAATTAAATCACAATATGCGTATTACCGTCATATAACAAGGCCTTTTGCCAAGCTTCGAGAAATTCCTCCAAAAAATGAGAGAGGAGTTGATGTTAGAAGGCGAGCACATCTTCATGAAATTGTCAAATTATAATTTTGTTAATCAAGGGCTGTAACTCTGGTAAAATGCGACCGAATGTAATGAAATTAAAATATGCGTATTACCGACATATAACAAAGAATCCTGCCAAGTTTTGTGAAATTCCTCCAAAAATTGTGAGAGGAGTTGATGTCAGAAGGTGAGCACCCTTCCCGGGATGGACGGACAGATGGACGGAAATTGCCATGACAAGAGAGAGATAAAAACTAGCCTGTCTATAAAAACCCGAACCCTAGAACTGCTGCTCTCGATAAATAATTGACTACAAAAACACAAAACAACAAAATATAGATGTGAGAACAACTGTTCTAGATAATGTGTTCTAGATAATCAGATGCAGACCCTGTTTGAAGGGCAGAGGGTTCTCTGTGCTTTCAGTTCCCCAGCTAGTGGCTTTTCTCTGAACAAATCTGATACGCAGCTCCTCACACGCGCTGATACTGTTAGAAAGAGGCACAACACAGTCTCTACCCATGGCCTGAAGACACACACACACACACACACACACACACACACACACACACACAGAGTAAACAACATGATTATACTTACACAATATCACTACCTAGATTATCCCTTGAGAGTATAATAGATTATCAACAGATATTCCAGAGATTATTCTTGAATTAATTAGTGTCAGCTAATATACAGAGCTTTCCACAATAATACAAGAATTTATCACAATCTTCAATAGAGTATATTTTGTAGACAATTCCAGATTACGTTAAAAGAGATTCTAGATTTTACTAGAGAGTTTATTCTCGAGATATTCTTCCAGAGAAATGATGGAAATTATTTTAGGGAGATTATTCTTAATTGTTTTGGAGATATTATGCTAGATTATTCTATAAAATTCTGGAGATTTTATCTTGAGACTTTGCTCTGGATTATTCTCGTGATTATTGTGGAGAGATTATTCTGCATCTTATTCTGTAGGTGAGCCTGAAAAGATTATTCTCCAGAGATTATTTTAGAATGTTCTAGTTATTGTTCTGAGAGAGATTATCCTGGCGAGATTTATCTAGATTATTCGAGATTCTTCCTGAGAGCTCCAGCATCTAGTGATGTTCTGATTCTAGAATTGATCTAGATCTCCACATGATGTGGTAGCACTAGAAATTGTTCTGGAGTTGAGTGTATGAACATGGAGGAGATTAAACAGTGCATATAATGAAGTTCATGATGAAACGATATAAATAAGTCAGTGAATGAGATTTTCACTCAGGACCTTAGAACTGTCTGCTGATTTAAACCCGTTCTCCAGAATGTTCAGGATTTCAGTGGTTTGTTGGATTTCCTCTGTGCTTTGCTCAGGATCGAACACATAAAACAGATACTCCAGGCGGCTTTTGGAGATCCTAAAGTGTGTGCGCACACACGCATTCGCACACACACACACACACACACACACACACACACACACACACACACACACACACACACACAGGTAAGGTTCAGGTAAAATAAAAGCACACAAGTCCTCTTTCCTCCAAATGATCCTCAAAGAGACAGAGGTCCAGAGTTTGCGTCTTTCATTCTGAAGCTACAAGGCTAATAATACATTATTATCCATACAGGACACTTTTTCAATGGAATAAAAACATGTGTTCTATTCCCTTCGAGCAGGTTTCATTCATTTAGCTTGATAACATGCAATATTGTTCGCATATCGCTTATCCGACGTGTATTACATCACTCTACCCAATGGATAATGAGCGTTGAATATGGTTTACAATATTGCATGGTTGTCAAGACAACATGACATCACACACCGGAGACATAAAACTTCAGCGCTAGTGAGTGACTGTGACAATTTGTAAACAAACATGGCCGCCAGGTTTGCTTTGTTAAATACAGAAGATTTTGAGAGAATTTTGAAAGAGAAAGACGCGTTGAAAGGAATATGTATGTATAATAATAATAATAATAATAACATTGGATTTTTTGTCGTGGTCTATTAGATATATTCCATTCAGCTACTCGTCTTTGACTCGTTCAGTATCATGCTAGCTGAATGGAATATATCTGATAGACCACGAAAAAAAAATCCAGACAATATAATTTAAATATTAGCTAATGGGAGATCACAGAGCTCAATCTCACACAGAATCCTCTCTGGAAACACATGGCCAAATGTTTACATTTGTTTCAAACTGCATCTTTAAAAATTAAGCATCATACGTGCATAAATCCAGATTTAAATGTTTATCATTCACATTAATTCCAACCTGGTGGATGCAATAATATCAAACAGGTTTCATTATATTATTATTATTATTATTATTATTATTATTATTTAGTCCTTGTATTTTCCTCGCTCACATAGACCTGGTTCTGGTTTTCTAATCCCTCTCAGTTCTGGGTTCGTGATTATCCTTTCAAGTTCTAATTTTCTAATACTTATACGGTGTGCAGTAAATCATGAAAATGAGATAAAATAATTTTATCAGACAAAAATGAGAAAACAGAAAAATCATCTTCACCTTTGACACACAGACAAATATCCATTTCCTGTAAATACAAGACGCCAAAATGTGGGTTTCATTCAACTTTCATTAATATATCATGAACAGCTATGACCTCACTCTCAGTTATTAAGAATTTATTACACTATGATATAATAATAAATAAATGATTAATCAATTTATAAATACACAAAAGTAAATAAATAAATAACATTCATTGTAGCTGCTTCTGTGATGACATTTAAAACTCATTTCAGTTAAAAAGACGTGATGTTTTCTAATAAATCACGAGACTTTACTGTTTATTCATCATGTACTGGAGATATGATGATGGCAGATTAACGACAGGAAATACCAAAGCCATGTCAACGTTTTGGGTTTGTTATTTGAGACCGCATTCTTCAGGACCTCACTGACTCACTGTAAGAGAAGCGAGGATTCGTTATTTGCCAGCAGAGCGTGCAGTTTGTCCTCAAAGCGCAGACGTAGCATGCGGTGATGCACACGTACGATTCTGTTGATCTTGATGCCGGTGATGTTGTACGCTTTGTAGTCCCAAACACAGAAGCGAGAGAGCAGCAGGTCGTAACACGGCTTAAACCTGACACACACACACACAAACCCACACTGAGCATCAGTTGAATAACTGTGACGACTCCTGATTCAGTGTGTGGAACTTGGTCTGTACTCGTTTATTCAGATAAAACACTACAATACCAACATCAGGTACGAGGTGATACAGTGGGACATAAGTTCAGTGCACGTCATCATACCGTATCAATGAAAGGGTGACACTAAATACATTCACTCAATAACGTTATAAAGACTGACTGCATTAACACAAGTGTGTGCTTTCCACGGCTGCTATTTAAAGCTGTACTGCCTTTCAGATTTTTCAAGTGTAGGTCATAAAAAGAATTTTCCCGACACCCAATTACTTTTGTTTAGTGACTGAAAGCTACTGAATTCAAATCACAGACTTCCAAGTTTATTAGTTTTTTAAAAATGGAACAATTAATGAATTTATCTCCACATGGCCCGAAATTCTATGCTATTTTTTCCTGCTTCACCATGACCCAATACAAGATACTACGTCATGCATCACGTGGTGGGTTTTCCCCGTTCACGCAAGGCATTGTGGGATACAAATTTGAAACAGGAGAGAAAAATGGAGGGCGTGAGTGTGCGAATGAAATGTGAAAGAGCGACTACAGTAACGGAAAGAAAGCGAGAAGAAAAGACGTTATGTTCTATACGAAGGAAAGGAAACGCAGGACCAAACTAATAAATATGGGCGCTCAGCGAGCACCTCGGTGTGATCAGCTGTTCGTTTAGCGACAGAATGATGGAACTATCAGTGCACGCTCAAAGGGAAACCTGTAGATGGCAGTAATGCAACACTGTGGATGCCAGCTGCCGTAAAACCCAAAAGAAGAAGAAGGTAAACCTGCGCATGCGCACACGGACTTCCTCTGTCTGCTTGACTACGCCAAGCGAGCGATTTCATGCACATTATTTGCTTTAATCCCCTCAAATTAAATAACTTCCCAGCCACAGAATGGCCTGATATTTTGTGAGATATTACAGAAATAAACAGATATCACAATCACCACATTTCAGACGGAACTAAATTTCACTGATTTTATGAAATCGAAAAGCCGTCTCGCTTTAACCAGGGAAAATATAAACAGAGTTACATAAAACATTCTGTCACTTCTGTGTGTGTGTGTGTGTGTTTGTACCAGGCATGGTTGGTGTTTCCTTCCTCAAAGCGAATGTTTCCCACCGTCTCAAGTTCCATCATCAGGAAGTGTATTGATATGTCATTCCGGTCTGTTGTCATGGCAACATCCTGCTGGAAACGTACCTCCACTCTGAGATACATACATACACGTCACCTGGGCCTTCGCTTATAGGTAATGCAAATATATTTTTGGTCTACAATCTCACACACACACTCACTCCTCTAATCTTTGTTCCCAAAACTTAATCCGTTCTCTGATTGCCTTCAGTTTCATCTCCAGGCTCTGCTCATACTCAGAAAGGTCAGAGGTCATGTGTTCACCTGACCCTGCTGTCACTTCCTCTTGCACACCTGCCAACCTCCTGCCTGCAGCCTCGGACTCACACTCCAACTAGAGGAAGATTTGATTGGTTAGAATCATGCGTATGTTGTAGCAACAGAAATACATATTTGTGTGTGTGCGTGCGTGTGTCCTCACATGTTTGAGTGTGTAGGTGAGTGTGTGTATTCTTTCCTTAGGCAGCTGCTGTAGCTTCTTCTTCTGTTGCTGCAGTGTGTGTTTCATCTGATTGAGCTGTCTCTGAACACAGCGCACACGCATGTGATAGTACATCCTCTTCTTCATCACCGTGGACTAACACACACATACACACACTCAATAAAACATCACTGTTTCAAATCATTCAACATCTTCATTACAGAGAAGACACACACACACACACACACACACACACCTCTGCAGCATCTTTGATGTATTTTGCAGACACGTCGTAAGAGTCGAGTGTGTGTAGCGTTGGGATGTGATATAACACGTGTGTGAAGTAATTATACAGCACACACACAGGGTTTGGACTCGACTGTGGGTCATTCAATCCGAGTTCTCTCAGCTCAGTCAGACACGCCAGCTGGGTCAGCTCCTAACACACACACACACACACACACACACACACACACACACACACACACACTCTCAGCTCATCTCTAATACATTTTAAACTTTACCCATTTTTATTTTACTTCATTAATCTATAGACATTTGACACTTTATCCATCTGGCTCCATACTGACAAAAAGTATGCACACCCCTGCAAACAACTTTATTCATCTGTATTTAAAAAAATAAAAACATAATTTCACACCTTAAAAGAGCTGATCTTGTTTCCTGACAGATTGAGACTCTGGAGATTCTTGTTTTTCTCGAGACTTTTTCCTGAAAAAAAAACATAAACACACATTAAATTTGTTTTTAATTAATAGCACTGTTATTACTGTGAAACTGGGACGAGGGGGAAGTGATGGGTGTGGCACCGGTTACTCTAAACGTGTTAGATCTGGGAGTTCCAGCTATCATATTACAATAACCTCCACAATTCTGCAGCAAAAAAAAAAAGTATATTCGGTCGTGTGTTGTTTGGTAAATACAACCCCGATTCCAAAAAAGTTGGGACAAAGTACAAATTGTAAATAAAAACGGAATGCAATAATTTACAAATCTCAAAAACTGATATTGTATTCACAATAGAACATAGACAACATATCAAATGTCGAAAGTGAGACATTTTGAAATTTCATGCCAAATATTGGCTCATTTGAAATTTCATGACAGCAACACATCTCAAAAAAGTTGGGACAGGGGCAATAAGAGGCTGGAAAAGTTAAAGGTGCAAAAAAGGAACAGCTGGAGGACCAAATTGCAACTCATTAGGTCAATTGGCAATAGGTCATTAACATGACTGGGTATAAAAAGAGCATCTTGGAGTGGCAGCGGCTCTCAGAAGTAAAGATGGGAAGAGGATCACCAATCCCCCTAATTCTGCGCTGACAAATAGTGGAGCAATATCAGAAAGGAGTTCGACAGTGTAAAATTGCAAAGAGTTTGAACATATCATCATCTACAGTGCATAATATCATCAAAAGATTCAGAGAATCTGGAAGAATCTCTGTGCGTAAGGGTCAAGGCCGGAAAACCATACTGGGTGCCCGTGATCTTCGGGCCCTTAGACGGCACTGCATCACATACAGGCATGCTTCTGTATTGGAAATCACAAAATGGGATCAGGAATATTTCCAGAGAACATTATCTGTGAACACAATTCACCGTGCCATCCGCCGTTGCCAGCTAAAACTCTATAGTTCAAAGAAGAAGCCGTATCTAAACATGATCCAGAAGCGCAGACGTCTTCTCTGGGCCAAGGCTCATTTAAAATGGACTGTGGCAAAGTGGAAAACTGTTCTGTGGTCAGACGAATCAAAATGTGAAGTTCTTTATGGAAATCAGGGACACCGTGTCATTCGGACTAAAGAGGAGAAGGACGACCCGAGTTGTTATCAGCGCTCAGTTCAGAAGCCTGCATCTCTGATGGTATGGGGTTGCATTAGTGCGTGTGGCATGGGCAGCTTACACATCTGGAAAGACACCATCAATGCTGAAAGGTATATCCAGGTTCTAGAGCAACATATGCTCCCATCCAGACGACGTCTCTTTCAGGGAAGACCTTGCATTTTCCAACATGACAATGCCAAACCACATACTGCATCAATTACAGCATCATGGCTGCGTAGAAGAAGGGTCCGGGTACTGAACTGGCCAGCCTGCAGTCCAGATCTTTCACCCATAGAAAACATTTGGCGCATCATAAAACAGAAGATATGACAAAAAAGACCTAAGACAGTTGAGCAACTAGAATCCTACATTAGACATGAATGGGTTAACATTCCTATCCCTAAACTTGAGCAACTTGTCTCCTCAGTCCCCAGACGTTTACAAAGAAAAGGGGATGTCTCACAGTGGGAAACATGGCCTTGTCCCAAATTTTTTGAGATGTGTTGTCTCATCTCATTATCTGTAGCCGCTTTATCCTGTTTTACAGGGTCACAGGCAAGCTGGAGCCTATCCCAGCTGACTCTGGGCGAAAGGCGGGGTACACCCTGGACAAGTCGCCAGGTCATCACAGGGCTGACACATAGACACAGACAACCATTCACACTCACACCTACGGTCAAGTTAGAGTCACCAGTTAACCTAACCTGCATGTCTTTGGACTGTGGGGGAAACCGGAGCACCCGGAGGAAACCCACGCGGACACGGGGAGAACATGCAAACTCCACACAGAAAGGCCCTCGCCCGCCATGGGGCTCGAACCCAGACCTTCTTGCTGTGAGGCAACAGCGCTAACCACTACACCACCGTGCCGCCCGAGATGTGCTGTTGTCATGAAATTTAAAATCACCTAATTTTTCTCTTTAAATGATACATTTTCTCAGTTTAAACATTTGATATGTCATCTATGTTCTATTCTGAATAAAATATGGAATTTTGAAAATTCCACATCATTGCATTCCATTTTTATTTACAATTTGTACTTTGTCCCAACTTTTTTGGAATCTTGGTTGTATGTTTATATTGTATTTCAGTACAGAGAGAGCAGCAGACGGCAAAAAAAAAGAAAAAAGTTGACAAGGAAAGGATGACCATATGAGGAAAAGACAAATTGGACAATCAAAATATTATTATTATTATTATATTCACACACTCACCGATAGTTGTAATGAGATTATCAGCGAGGTTGAGTTCTGTCAGGTTCTCCAGTGTGCTCAAGCCCTGTTACACACACACACACACACACACACACACACACACACACACACACACACACACACACACACAGTGTTTTACATAAATGCCAACAGTTTTTTATTGACACTGTTCTCATCCACAATGCTTTTTGGTGACACGGGGCGGGGTTAAATCAGGTAAACCGGAACGTCTCATCTCCTCTCATCCTCACCTTGATCTCGGTGAGGAGGTTGTTGTTGAGCCAGAGGACCCTCAGGTTTATCAGAGACTCCAGGTCACTCATCTCACTGATCTTATTATCGTAGAGGAAGAGTTTCTGCAGCTGCACACACTTCTGCAGACCCGAGATCTCCTAAAATACATAAAACAGTGATGTAACTGTGTGTTAGTGTGAGTGCACTCACTCTTGCTGAGTTCTGGATTGTGATTGGTCATCGGGTGTTGATTAATTCTCTATAACAGCAGCTCTGACAGTTGTGTAGCTGCAAATTACAGGTTTATATTCATGCTCTTGTTCTAATATGTGATGATTTCTGTTGTAACAACTCATTCATAGGGATGTGTACAGCAGATGCTCCACAGAAACACATTTCAATAAATAAGGTGAAATAATAATAATAATAAGGTGAAATTTTCTCCAGTGTAATGAGATGGTTTTTTTCCACATTTCTGGAAGGAGCCTCCAGTATCAGCACTTTAACAATCAGAGTTAAAACTGTAACTTTAAATTTTCCGACATCTTCAGGACATTACATTACACTTCCCTGTGGTTTCTCTGTATTTCAGCAGGAATTATCCTTCAGTGTCAGTGTGCTCCAGGGAATAACTCACAGTGAGCTGACACTCTGCCACCCAGAGCTCCTGGAGCAACGGGCAATCGTCCAGTCCCTGGATTTTGTGAACGTTCTGCCCCACGATGGTGAGAGTAACCAGCCGGGGGAACAAAGAGAGTCCCACCATGCGGGGAAACCCTGAGAAGAACACCTCCAGAGCCTCGAGCCCGCTCCCGTACTCACAAATCTTCTCATAGCACACGCCGTTACACACACACTGGGACGAGGAGAGCAAATTATCTTCAGTAGAAGCTTTATTAACAGAAATATCATCGACAGAAATGTAATTTAAAAAAAAAAACACCTTTCTGCGTTTACTTTAGAAATTTTAAAGAGAAACTGTAACGCTTTATCTGATCTTGTTCCTCAATTTTAAGTGATTATTTTTGTTTTAGGTTTTAGTAAAAAAAAAGGCTTTTAACCATTATTATTATTAGTAGTAGTAGTAGTAGTAGTACTAGAAAAATGAAAAGATTTTCACATTTTATATCCTTTTAAATATAAATATAATGCAGAATGAAATCTTTCATCCTATTAATATTAACAGAGTTGGACAGTAATGAAGTACGTTTACTTGCATACTGTACTTAAGTACACTTTGAGTATCTGTACTTTACTTGACTATTAATTTTTTTGGCAACTTATGACTTTAACTTCACTACATTTGAAAGGCAAATATCGTACTTTTCACTCCACTACATTTCCATCAAGGTCCTCATTACTCGTTACTATGAAGCAGCTTTGAAAGTGGATGTTTTTTTCTTTTCTAAAACATGATTGTTTTTTTCACAGGTGACACTAAGACAGCCGCTCAGTAATCACTAAGGTCACGTCACGGCCATAGACTGTATAAAATCAAGATCAATGATTTCGCTGCAGTATTATTTAACATGATCAGTTGATGACAGAACGGAAGGAGGCGGTTCTTCTGGGGAACGCACGCACTCATGGTTCTATAGCCAGAACCCATGTTTCAGTTTTCTGAAAGGATTAAAGAGTCGTTTTGTTTTAAATGTTTGCTTTGTTTGCCTAAAATGGAGCACATCATAGCCTACAAAATCTCACCGTCCGACCTGCAGAAGCATATTGAGGTCTGTAAATGTTTTATTACAAGAGAAAGCTTGCAATGAAGTTGTCTGTGCTTTTAGTGCTAGCGATAACGTTGCAATAGCTATGCAGTCTGGTTAATCAAATCAAATGACTTCCTATGGATTTTCCCACCAAGTTGCCATCGCCTTGTCCATGGCTAACGTTAATACATAGCTACATAGCTAGTTAACTTGAACACTGTTAGTTAGCATGTAAAATCGGAGTTACGCTAACATGAATAACGTTAACTTATCTGAAGTGCTTTCAGAAATGTTTTAGCATAATCTTGTCAAATAAACAAAATGTAGAAATCTTTCTTTTCTAGTAATGTTAGCTACACAATATGAATTTGAGTTTGAAAAGCGTTTGCTAGCATGTCAGGTGGTGCTTCACTGACTAGCTAGCTTAACGTTAACCCACCATGATTCCACCGGCAGATTCATATGTGCATGAATACATACACTTGCGTGCGCACAAGACCTGTGAGATGGACAGTATTATACTAGTCAGTCATAACAAATTGCTGGAATTTTTTGTTTTGATGTCAGATGATGGTCTTGCACTTTTTTTGTCTTGCTTAAAGCCGTGTTGCTGTTGGGCAGTTATTAAGCTCGAGGTGCGGATCTGGGTTTTAATCAGGTTGGATTGTCCTTTTTATTTTCTGAGCAAGCTGCATTTACAGCTATTCCACCGTCCTCCTGATTAACGTACACATACATGTGTGTACACACTGCCAGAGCTGGGTCAGAACACTACCATGCTGCTTTGTGGGGGTGGGGAGGAGGGTTACAATTAAATTTTAAAAAAAAATAAATTGGTTCTTTATCAGTTCAGTTGTGTTTAATTTTGCAACATTCTACCAGCTTTTTATTCTACAGGTTCTACAAGTTAGTCAGTAAATGGGCAATTCCATGTAAATGTCAACCTCACCATGCAAAAATAAAGCAACATGTAATACATCAAAACCACTCCCAGAGATCTCACCTAGGCCTGTATTTTACAGATGTGAACAAGCTGAACCAATTTGTAACCAACCTAATATGTCACTGTCAGTCTTTCTTTCTTATAATGTAAACCCCAAGCTAAAATAAACTTTGATCATGTACAATTCTATATTATTGCCACAAGCCACAGAAATGTATGCTAAAATCCACAAAACAGCAAAACAACAGCCATCCTAAATATTATTTAAGAACTTTGATAGTTTTAGCTGATATTTAGAGAGTTTTTCAAAGGGTTATGGTGGTTAAATTGCTGATTTTCTAAACATATGCCATGTCTATTTCAGACGCGTCACATCCATAACGGAATTTCGTCACATCCATAACGCTGACTTTTCCTTCCGAAACTCTGCAGGAAATACAAAATATTTTAAACAAAGATTTTTTAATATTCACCTTGGACCCCTCTATCAAATGGATATCTCCATTTCGACATTAGGTTTACGATTTCACAGAGTTTGATAAAAATGTACAGTCACCCAAGAAAAGTGATACTTTTTCTGTCACATCCATAACGCATCTTTTATTGGCATTTTCTGGCATGCCCTACATGTACTATGGGAATTGTTCTTGTTCTATCACTTCTCCAGTATGGTACAGCCTTAAAATATGCAACACCTGTTTAAATACTGGGAGACGATAAAACATGCACTGGGTCATTTGTTGCCATTTTGAGTTCAAGTGTCACGTCCATAACGCTGGAATTGCCCAAATCCAGTCGGTTGTTTCAGAGACATTAGGTTTTGTAAGCGTTGTGGCAATAATACAACAACGCACTGACAGAAAATGTACTTTTAATACTTAAGTATTTTTAAAAGCAAGTACTTCAGTACTTTAACTTCAGTAAAAATTTGACTGGACAACTTTCACTTGTATCGGAGTAACATTTGACCAGCAGGATCTGTACTTTGACTTAAAGCAGATACGCAGAACCTTTATTTTAAAATAAATTTCTGAGTGGATAGTATCTCCATCCTTGACTCTTGTATCCTGCATCAATGGGAATTAAAAATATATATATTTTTGAGAGTTAAAATCGACCGCAAAGTTGTGATTGGAGCTGCCCCGCTGAGCCAGCCGGCCCTGAGTGCATGACGTCACAGCAGGAACCGGTTTTAAGACCGAGGCCTTTTACAGCTATAGACCAAAGTCATATAAATAAACATTTATGGTGAAAGTAAGAAATAGCGTTACCCACTTGCTCAACTAAGACTGATTTGACTTCATTGATTGTGGGTTGACTCTCATTAAAACAGGATGGGTGTTATAACTTATGCAACATACATGTACAGTGGTGCTTGAAGGTTTGTGAACCCTTTAGAATTTTCTGTATTTCTGCATAAATATGACCTAAAACATCATCAGATTTTCACACAAGTCCTAAAAGTAGATAAAGAGAACCCAGTTAAACAAATGAGACAAAAATATTATACTTAGTCATTTATTTATTGAGGAAAATGATCCAATATTACATATCTGTGAGTGGCAAAAGTATGTGAACCTCTAGGATTAGCAGTTACTAATTTGAAGGTGAAATTAGAGTCAGGTGTTTTCAATCAATGGGACGACAATCAGGCGTGAGTGGGCACCCTGTTTTATTTAAAGAACAGGGATCTATCAAAGTCTGAGCTTCACAACACATGTTCGTGGAAGTGTATCATGGCACGAACAAAGGAGATTTCCGAGGACCTCAGAAAAAGCGTTGTTGATGCTCATCAGGCTGGAAAAGGTTACAAAACCATCTCTAAAGAGTTTGGACTCCACCAATCCACAGTCAGACAGATTGTGTACAAATGGAGGAAATTCAAGACCATTATTACCCTCCCAGGAGTGGTCAACCAACAAAGATCACTCCAAGAGCAAGGCGTATAATAGTCGGTGAGGTCACAAAGGACCCCAGGGTAACTTCTAAGCAACTGACGGCCTCTCTCACATTGGCTAATGTTAATGTTCATGAGTCCACCATCAGGAGAACACTGAACAACAATGGTGTGCATGGCAGGGTTACAAGGAGAAAGCCACTGCTCTCCAAAAAGAACATTGCTGCTCGTCTGCAGTTTGCTAAAGATCACGTGGACAAGCCAGAAGGCTATTGGAAAAATGTTTTGTGGACGGATGAGACCAAAATAGAACTTTTTGGTTTAAATGAGAAGCATTATGTTTGGAGAAAGGAAAACACTGCATTCCAGCATAAGAACCTTATCCCATCTGTGAAACATGGTGGTGGTAGTATCATGGTTTGGGCCTGTTTTGCTGCATCTGGGCCAGGACGGCTTGCCATCATTGATGGAACAATGAATTCTGAATTATACCAGCGAATTCTAATGGAAAATGTCAGGACATCTGTCCATGACCTGAAGCTCAAGAGAAGGTGGGTCATGCAGCAAGACAACGACCCTAAGCACACAAGTTGTTCTACCAAAGAGTGGTTAAAGAAGAGTAAAGTTAATGTTCTGGCATGGCCAAGTCAAAGTCCTGACCTTAATCCAATGGAAATGTTGTGGAAGGACCTGAAGCGAGCAGTTCATGTGAGGAAACCCACCAACATCCCAGAGTTGAAGCTGTTCTGTACGGAGGAACGGGCTAAAATTCCTCCAAGCCGGTGTGCAGGACTGATCAACAGTTACCAGAAATGTTTAGTTGCAGTTATTGCTGCACAAGGGGGTCACACCAGATACTGAAAGCAAAGGTTCACATACTTTTGCCACTTACAGATATGTAATATTGGATCATTTTCCTCAATAAATAAATGACCAAGTATAATATTTTTGTCTCATTTGTTTAACTGGGTTCTCTTTATCTACTTTTCGGACTTGTGTGAAAATCTGATGATGTTTTAGTTCATATTTATGCAGAAATACAGAAAATTCTAAAGGGTTCACAAACTGTCAAGCACCACTGTACATGCATGCATTTTCACTGATAAAACATAAAAGGCTAATTAAATAATCAGATGAACTGAGACAATCACATTCTGAAGCAAATTAAATAATCTTATACCGGTAACTTAAATACACAATACAAGTTACATGTATTAATCTCAATGCAGGGAAACAACGTGTTGTTTTTGTTGTTTTGTATCCAAATGAGAGTCTGCGCTTACCCGTCTGTGTTTGCGCTTCTTGAAGGCCGATCTTGTGGCCAATTGTTTTGATACAATCTGACTTTCAGTTGTTCATTCAGTTCTCCGTTCATTTGCTTCTTCCACGTAAAGGCGAGATGGCAGCAATATCAAGTTTAGAAATCAGACGGCTGGTCCACTCATTCTCCATTTTCTCCATACTGAATACTCCGCCATTACTGCTCGGCTCAGGAAATTACTAAAACCCGGGATGGAACGGGCTGTCATCGGTTTTAGCAATAACCGCAGGGAGGTCACTGCCCGAGTGATAGGTCACGTCCCGTTCCGTCCCGGGTTTTACCAACAACCCTCGGCTCACTCCCGGAGGACTGGTGCAACTGAACTCACTTTCCTTTTTAAAATAAATAAATAAATAGATAAATACTTTCCTTTTCTTGTTTTCTTTTCCTTTAATTATTGGTACTGCACCCTCTTTCAATATGGGCTTAGCCAACGCTCTTCAACAGATCAGAGGTCTCGTATGAGTCCTCAGTAAAATGTACAGAGCAGAGGAGAGACCATTTCATAGGCGCCCAATGTGCCCATGAACTTCTCGCAAAACGTGTCCAAATCTTTGCAGTTTGAACATTCTTGGGCCATGAACGCAACGTAAATCCACCTTCTGTCATGTTGCTGCACCCACCAGCAACACATCTATGTGGCATGGTGATAAATTAGCTCAAAATGGAGGATCAGAGGTGCAGTCACCTCTGTGTTTTAGTATAGCGGAAATGGTGATGAGACCGATAGACTTCCTGCTGTGACGTTACGGACGTCAAGGTCATTCACTCAGACCGCTACCTATATGAATCACTTTAATCGTAAAAATTACTCTATTAGATTTATTGTTAACGCTTAAAACTATTCCTGTGCAGAGGTGGACAAAGTACCCAACTTCATTACTTCAGCCAAAGTACAAATCCCGCTGGTCAAATGTTACTCCAATAAAAGTGAAAGTTGTCCATTCAAATTTTTACTTCAGTTAAAGTACTGAAGTACTTGCTTTTAAAAATACTTAAGTATTAAAAGTACATTTTCTGTCAACACATTGTTGTATTATTGCCACAACGCTTACAAAACCTTATGCTGCTACCAAGGACAGAAATGTGAATTCACAAAATGAATGCATGCTGTACCATCATGGTGGTTTAACGTTAAGCTAGCTAGTCAGTGAAACTCCACCTGACATGCTAGCAAACTCTTTTCAAACTCTAAATCATATTGGGTAGCTAATGCTAATAGAAAATAAAGATTTCTACATCCTGTTTATTTGGCAAGATTATGCTGAAATATACTTCTGAAAGGACTTCAGATAAGTTAACATTATTCATGTTCGCGTAACTCCATTTTTACATGCTAACAGTGTCCAAGTTAACTAGCAATGTGTTATCATTTGCCGTGGACAAGGTGAGGGCAACTTGGCGGGCAAATCCATAGAAAGTCACTTGACTAACCAGACCGCATAGCTATTGCAACATTATTGCAAGCTCTAAAAGCACAGACAACTTCGTTGCAAGTTTTCTCTTGGAATAAAATGTTTATATACAACCCCAATTCCAAAAAAGTTGGGATACTGTGTAAACTGTAAATAAAACCAGAAGGCGATAATTTGCAAATCATGGAAACCCAATAGTTCATTAAAAATAGTACAAAGACAACAAATCAAACGTTGAAACTGAGAAATTTTATTGTTTTTTGAAAAATATATGCTCATTTTGAATTTGATGTCAGCAACACGTTTCAAAAAAGCTGGGACAGGGGTGTGTTTACCACTGTGTTGCATCACCTCTACTTTTAACAACACTGTAAACGTTTGGGAACTGAGGAGACCAATTGCTGTAGTTTTGAAAGAGAAATGTTGTCCCATTCTTGCCCAATATACAATTTCATTTGCTCAACAGTTCGGGGTCTCCTCTGTCATATTTTGTGCTTCATAATGCACCAAATGTTTTAAACGGAAGACAGGTCTAGACTACAGGCAGACCAGTTTAGCACCGGACTCTTTTCCTACAAAGCCATGCAGTTTTAACATTGTCAGGAAGCAGTTTGTCTTGCTGAAAGAAGGAAAGAAGGCCTTCACTGAAAAAGATTTTGTCTGGATGGCAGCATATTGCCCTGAAACGTGTATATATCATTCAGCATTAATGACGCCTTCCCAGATATACAACCTACCCATGTCATGTGCACTAATTCCCCCTCATACCATCACATGCTTTTGAACTGTGCACTGATAACAAGCCGGATGGTCCCTCTCCTCTTTAGTCTGGAGGGCGTGATGTCCATGATTTCTAAAAAGAATTTCTACTTTTGATTCGTCAGGCCTTGGGACAATTTTCCACTTCACCTCAGTCCATCGTAAAAGAGCTCGGGCCCAGAGAAGGGGGCGGGGTTTCTGGATATTGTTTATATCTGGTTTTAACTTGCATTTGTGGATGCAGTAATGAAGTGTTTTCACAGACGATGGTTTTCTGAAGTGTTCCTGAGCCCATACAGTGATTTCCACTACAGACACGTGTCTGTTTTTAATGCAGTGTCTCCTGAGGGCCTGAAGATTACAGACATCCAACGTCAGTTTTCAGCCTTGTCTCTTGCATAAAGAGATTTCTCCAGATTCTCTGAGTCTTTTCATGATATTATGTACCGTAGATGATGTGATCCCCAAATTCTTTGTAATTTTACATTGATGAATGTTATTCTGAAATTGTTGCACTGTTTGCCCACACAGTCTTTCACAGAGTGGTGAACCCCTCCCCATCTTTACTTCTGAGAGACTCCGCCTCTCTGGGATGCTCTTTTTATACCAAATCTTGTTACTGACCTGTTGCCAATTAACCAATTTTTTTTTCAGCATTACACAACTTTTTTCAGTCTTTTGTTGCCGTCTCAACTTTTCTGAAACATGTTGCTGACATCAAATTCAAAATGAGCATATTCCAAAAAACAATAAAATTTCTCAGTTTCAACATTTGATATGTTGTTTTTGTACTATTTTCAATGAAATCTAGGGTTTCCATGATTTGCAAGTCTTCACATTCTGTTTTTATTGATGTTTTATGCGGTGTCCCAACTTTTTTGGAATTGGGGTTGTACCTCAATATGCTTCCGCAGGTTGGACGGCGAGTTTTTGTAGGCTGTGAGGTTAGTTTTCGGCAAACAAAGCAAACATTTAAAACAAAATGTATCTTTAATCCTTTGAGAAAACTGAAACATGGGTTCCAGGTAAAGTCATGGGTGCATACATTCCCCAGAAGAACCGCCTCCTTCCATTCTGCCATCAACTGATCGTGTTCAAATAATGCTGCTGAGAAATCAATGAACTTGATTTTATACAGTCTATGGACGTGACGTGACCCTAGCGATTACTGATAGGCTCTCAGTGTCACCTGTGAAAATACCAATCACGTTTTAGAAAAGAAAAGAAAAGAAAAAACATTCACTTTCAAAGCTGCTTCAAAGTAACGAGTAACAAGGACCTTGATAGAAATGTAGTGAAGTAAAAAGTATAATGTTTGTCTTTCAAATGTAGTGAAGTTAAAGCCATAAGTTTCCCAAAAAATAATACTCGAATAAAGTACAGATACTCAAAAAGTGTACTTAAGTACAGAACTCAAGTAAATGTACTTCGTTACTGTCCACCTCTGTTCCTGTGCCATTCTTGAGGTCTCAAGGCATCTATAAATGAAAGTGAGGCCATGGCTCTGCGCATCTCCTTTAAGTAATGAAGTTGGGTTCTTTGTCCACCTCTGAATATTAGTTAAGGAACAAAAATCATAAAATAATAATAAGTACATTTGTCTAAAATTAAGCATTTTCCCTGAAAATTTACAATTTCACTGATGCATAACTTGGCCAAAAATAAGAAATCATAATTTTATGACGTAATAAACTCTAGAATGTCAACTTTTAGCTCTTACCAGCTCTCTGATAATTTCTTCATCATTCTGTCCCACTTTTTCATTGTGAGTCATGATTTCCTTAAAACCGGCGTTCTCTCTCTCTCTCTCTCTCTCACACACACACACACACACAAAATAAATAGATAGATAGATACAGTAGATAGATAGATAGATAGATAGATAGATAGATAGATAGATAGATAGATAGATAGATAGATAGATACTTCATCCAAATGTATTAGGAGCTAAACCGAGCCGTAGATCTAGGCTAAACTCAGCTGGTTAATGCAAATTCCTTTACAGGTCAGTTAGTCATTCATCATTAGCTCCAGGTTAGTTTAGTGTCTCACAGCAGGTGTTTAATATGAAATTTTTCCACTTAAATAAGTGACTCAGTCGACTGAAAATATAAATATTTTCTTACTTGTTCCCAAAATGCATCTCTCGGCTCCCACACAGGAGTTTCTGCCTCTGTGAGATGTTTACTTCGACCGGTTGCTAAGCGCAACTGCGGCTCGGTTGCTACGGTGCCATTTTGGAATTCGGCGCCATATTGGAATTTTAAAAGTAATCTCACATTCGGCCAGCAGAGGGGGCTGATAGAACTGTAAATTTCACTCATGTCACATCTTCAGCCTTCTTCCTTTTATTGTTTGTAATATTATTTCAGCTTCATGTCAGCTTTGTACCCGACGTTTTATACTCCACAGATAATAATATAAGTTCACAAACTACTGCAGAAGCGACCTGATTTGTCACAACTTGAAATTGAATACTTTCTACAATATTCAATTTGTGAAAATTGTGTTTGGGCGCTGTGGGAGACGGCTGCCTCTCCAGTAGCTCTGTAGTTTTTAGCTCTTTAAACCTCTTTTTTCCACTTTTTTTTTACGAAGACATAGTGTGTTTTACTATATAACATGGATATATTTAACTTTAACATGCAACCAGGAGCCAGTTTTCTCACTTATTCGAGAGAGGAGCTGCTGGCCCTGAAAACAATGGGACGAGCCGGGATACAACACCCCATCCCGGCCGAGCTGAGGAGGAAACCCAGGGGCTGCAAAGCTGGAGCTAAGCTAAAGGCCAGGCTAGCAGACAACCAGCGGCGCTACAAACCATCCATTCCCTCCATTATCATGGGGAATGTGAACTCGCTGCTGAATAAAGTCGACGAGCTTTCCGCTCTGAACAACCAGCGGATTTACCAGGAGAGCAGCTTATTTATCTTTACGGAGACATGGCTAACACACCTTGTACCGGATGATAATGTGGACCTGCGGGGATTCACTGCTGTGAGAGCTGACAGAGACACTAACACATGCGGGAAAAGAAAAGGTGGGGGACTCATCATTTATGTTAACAACCGCTGGTGTAACCCGGGACATATCTCCATAAAGACAGTTTTATGTTGCCCGGACTTGGAGCTGCTAGCCGTTAGCCTGCGGCCATATTATCTGCTGAGGAGTCTTGTGATCACCATCTGTGTTTACATCCCTCCGAGGGCAGACGCAGCCGCTGCATGTGAGAGGATTCACTCTGTCACAGCAAGGCTGCAGACACAGCACCCTGAGGCATTTATGATCATTTCTGGGGACTTTAATCACACTACTTTGGACTCTACTTTGGCTGCTTTTTACCAGGCTGTGGATTGTCCAACAAGGAACAACAGGACAATTGACTTGCTGTATGCTAATGTGAGGGATGCATACAGAGTCACACCCCTCCCCCCACTAGGGAAGTCTGACCACAACCTGGTTCTTCTAGAGCCGAAGTACACCCCCATGGTTCAAAGGCAGCCTGCAACAATGAGCTCCATCAGGAGGTGGTCCCCTGAAATGGAAGATGCCCTCAGAGACTGCTATGACATCATGGACTGGGATGTGCTGCTTAGCCCACACTGTGAGGACATACAGTGGGGCAAAAAAGTATTTAGTCAGCCACCAATTGTGCAAGTTCTCCCACTTAAAAAGATGAGAGAGGCCTGTAATTTTCATCATAGGTACACTTCAACTATGAGAGACAGAATGGGGGGAAAGAATCCAGGAAATCACATTGTAGGATTTTTAATGAATTAATTGGTAAATTCCTCAGTAATATAAGTATTTGGTCACCTACAAACAAGCAAGATTTCTGGCTCTCACAGACCTGTAACTTCTTCTTTAAGAGGCTCCTCTGTCCTCCACTCGTTACCTGTATTAATGGCACCTGTTTGAACTCGTTATCAGTATAAAAGACACCTGTCCACAACCTCAAACAGTCACACTCCAAACTCCACTATGGCCAAGACCAAAGAGCTGTCAAAGGACACCAGAAACAAAATTGTAGACCTGCACCAGGCTGGGAAGACTGAATCTGCAATAGGTAAGCAGCTTGGTGTGAAGAAATCAACTGTGGGAGCAATTATTAGAAAATGGAAGACATAAAAGACCACTGATAATCTCCCTTGATCTGGGGCTCCATGCAAGATCTCACCCCGTGGGGTCAAAATGATCACAAGAACGGTGAGCAAAAATCCCAGAACCACACGGGGGGACCTAGTGAATGACCTGCAGAGAGCTGGGACCAAAGTAACAAAGGCTACCACCAGTAACACACTACGCCGCCAGGAACTCAAATCCTGCAGTGCCAGACGTGTCCCCCTGCTTAAGCCAATACATGTCCAGGCCCGTCTGAAGTTTGCTAGAGAGCATTTGGATGATCCAGAAGAGGATTGGGAGAATGTCATATGGTCAGATGAAACCAAAATAGAACTTTTTGGTAAAAACTCAACTTGTGTTTGGAGGAGAAAGAATGCTGAGTTGCATCCAAAGAACACCATACCTACTGTGAAGCATGGGGGTGGAAACATCATGCTTTGGGGCTGTTTTTCTGCAAAGGGACCAGGACGACTGATCCGTGTAAAGGAAAGAATGAATGGGGCCATGTATCGTGAGATTTTGAGTGAAAACCTCCTTCCATCAGCAAGGGCATTGAAGATGAAACATGGCTGGGTCTTTCAGCATGACAATGATCCCAAACACACCGCCCGGGCAATGAAGGAGTGGCTTCGTAAGAAGCATTTCAAGGTCTTGGAGTGGCCTAGCCAGTCTCCAGATCTCAACCCCATAGAAAATCTTTGGAGGGAGTTGAAAGTCCGTGTTGCCCAGTGACAGCCCCAAAACATCACTGCTCTAGAGGAGATCTGCATGGAGGAATGGGCCAAAATACCAGCAACAGTGTGTGAAAATCTTGTGAAGACTTACAGAAAATGTTTGACCTCTGTCATTGCCAACAAAGGGTATATAACAAAGTATTGAGATGAACTTTTGTTATTGACCAAATACTTATTTTCCACCATAATTTGCAAATAAATTCTTTAAAAATCAGACAATGTGATTTTCTGGATTTTTTTTCTCATTCTGTCTCTCATAGTTGAGGCATACCTATGATGAAAATTACAGGCCTCTCTCATCTTTTTAAGTGGGAGAACTTGCACAATTGGTGACTGACTAAATACTTTTTTGCCCCACTGTAGAGGGGCTGCCACATTGTCTGACAGATTACCTCAGCTTCTGTGCAGACGTGGTCTCACCCCCAATAACAAGCCATGGGTAACACAGGAAGTAAAAGCTGTCCTCAACAGGAAGAAGGCCGCCTTCAGGAGCAGGGATAGGGAGGTGATGAAAGCAGCACAGCAGGAGGTGAAACACTGCATGAGGGAAGCTAAGGACAGTTACAGGAGAAAGATGGAGCAGAAGCTGAAGGAGAACAGCATGAGGGAGGTCTGGGAAGGTGTGAAAACCATCACAGGCCACAATACAAAGACCAGAGTCATTGAGAGGACAGTGGAGAGGGCGAACGAGTTGAATGACTTCTTCAATTGGTTCAACCAGCCCACGTCCCCCCCACCCTCTCCCTCACTGCAGCCATCTCTCCTTCTTCCCTCAACACACCTCTCCCCAGTTATCACAGCAGCCCCCTCCTCCCCTTCCTCCCCCACCTCAACACAGACTCCTCTATGCGTTACTGCAGACCAGGTCAGAGGTCAACTGAGGAAGCTTCACCCCAGGAAAGCAGCAGGCCCGGACAAGGTGTGTCCACGATTACTGAAGATCTGCGCTGCTGAACTGGGTGAACCACTCCAATGCATCTTCAACCTCAGCCTGCAGCTGGGGAGAGTGCCAACCCTCTGGAAGACTTCATGTATCGTTCCAGTTCCCGAAAAGAATCGGCCCAGCGAGCTGAACAACTTCCGACTGGTGGCACTCACTTCACATCTGATGAAGACGTTGGAGCGGCTCTTCCTCAGCCTCCTCAGACCCCAGGTACAACATGCCCAGGACTGTCTGCAGTTTGCGTACCGGGCAGGTGTTGGTGTGGAAGATGCCATCCTCTACCTGCTACACAGAGCCCACTCGCATCTGGATAAGGGAAATGGCACAGTGAGGATCCTCTTCTTGGACTTCTCGAGTGCCTTCAACACCATCCAGCCCCTATTGCTTCAGGACAAACTGAACAGGATGGGAGTGGACCCCTGCCTGATCACCTGGATCTCCAGCTACCTCACTGACAGGCCGCAGTACATCAGGCTGAAGGACATCACGTCTGACACTGTGATTAGCAGCACTGGAGCACCCCAGGGCACGGTGCTGGCCCCTCTTCTCTTCACCCTGTACACCGCGGACTTCTGCTACAACTTGGAGCTGTGTCACATTCAGAAGTTTGCCGATGACACAGCCATCATTGGGTGTATCAGTGACGACAGAGAGGAGGAGTATAGGAGCCTGGTGAGGGACTTTGCTGTGTGGTGCAACAGGAACCATCTGCATCTCAACACCTCGAAGACCAAGGAACTGGTCATTGACTTTGGGAGGTCCAGACCAAGGTCACGACCAGTTCTGATCGAGGGAATCGAGGTGGAGGCTGTGGATTCCTACAAGGGCTGTGGCTGGACAGCAAGCTGGACTGGACTTGCAACACCAATCACTTATACAGGAAGGGACAGAGCAGGCTATACTTCCTTAGGAGGCTGTGGTCCTTTCACATCTGCAGGAAAATTTCCTGTGGATGTTCTATCAGTCTGTGGTCGCCAGTGTCCTGTTTTACACCGTGGTGTGTTGGGGGGGGCAGCACATCCAAGGAGGACACATCCAGGCTGGACAAACTGATCGGGCAGGCCGGCTCTGTGGTCAGCATGAAGCTGGACTATCTGGTGACTGTGGCAGAGAAGAGGTCTATGGACAAACTATTGAACATCATGGACGATGTGTTGCCTCTTTCAGGGTCTGTCAAATTATTTCGATGTCAGTCAGCATCTGTCAGGGTCTGTCGAATTATTTCGATGTTAGTCAGTATCTGTCAGGGTCTGTCGAGGTCTGTCAGGGACTGTCGAAGTCTGTGATGTCTGTTGAAGTTTGTCGAGGTCTGTCACAGTCTGTTGAAGTCTGTCAACATCTGTGAGGGTCTGTCAAAATCTCTCGAGGTCTGACAGGGTCTGTTGAAGTCTGTCGAGGTCCGTCAGGATCTGTCGAGGTCTATCAAGGTCTGTCAGGGTCTGTCAAATTATTTCAACCTAAGTCAGCATCTGTCAGCATCTGTCAAGGTCTTTCAGGGTCTTTTGAGGACTGTCGAGGTCTATCAAGGTCTGTCAGGGCCTGTCAAATTATTTCGACCTCAGTCAGCATCTGTCAGGCTCTGTTGAGGTCTGTCAGGGACTGTCAAAGTTTGCGATGTCTTTCAAGGTCTTTCGAAGTTTGTCGAGGTCTGTTAGGGTCTGTTGAAATCTGTCAAGTTCTAACAGGGTCTGTTGAGTTCTGTCTGGGTCTGTTGAGGTCTGTCTGGGTCTGTTGCGGTCTGTCTGGGTCTGTCAGAGTCTGTTGAGGTCTCTCAGAGTCTGTCAAGGTCTGTGAAGATCTGTGAAGGTCTATCAAGTTCTGTCAAAGTCTCTCAAGAGCTGTCAAAGTGGGGAGTCTGTGAATGTCTGTGAAAGTCCGTGAAAGTCTGTGAATGGCTGTTGTAGTCTGTGAATGTCTGTCATAGTCTGTGAATGTCTGTCAGAGTCTGAGAATGTCTGTCAGAGTCTGTGAATGTCTGTCAGAGTGAGGAGTATGTGAAAGTCTGTGAATGTCTGTCAGAGTCTGAGAATGTCTGTCAGAGTCTGTGAATGTCTGTCAGAGTGAGGAGTATGTGAAATTCTGGGAATGTCTGTGAGAGTCTGTGAATGTCTGTGATTGTCAATGTCTGTCAGAGTCTGTGATTGTCAGTCAATATCTGTCAGAGTCTGTGAAAGTTTGTGAGAGTCTATGAGAGTTTTTTATCATTACACCAATCACATTGACACAGAAAAAAGCGGTGATGGGATCAAACCGTGTTGGGATGAAAAAGATTTATTAATGTAATGAGGAATTTCTGGCTTCCTTCTGTGCACTTTATCACCGCTCTATCAGTGTCTGTTATGGTCTGTCGAAGTCTATCGAGGTCTGTCAGTGTTTGTTGAGGTCTGTCAGGTTCTGTCAGGGTCTGGCGAAGTCTGTCAGGGTCTGGCGAATTCTGTTGAGGTCTGTTGAAGTCTGTCAAGGTCTGTCAGTATTCGTTGAGGTCTGTCAGGGTCTGTTGAGGTCTGTCAGGTTCTGTCAAAGTCTGTCAGGGTTTGGTGAAGTCTGTCGATGTCTATCATGGTCTGTCGAAGTCTATCGAGGTCTGTCAGGGTCTGTCGAGGTCCGTCAAGGTCTGTCCGGGTCTATCAAATACTTTTTGAGGTCTGTCAGGTTCTATCGAAGTCTGTCAGGGTCTGTCGAGGTCTGTTGAGGTCCGTCAGGATCTGTCAAGGTCTGTCAGCATCTGTCGAAGTCTATCGAGGTCTGTCAGGGTCTGTCAAATTATTTCGACCTCAGTCAGCATCTGTCAGGGTCTGTTGAGGTCTGTCTAGGTCTATCAGGGTCTGTCAAGGTCTGTCAGGGTCTGTCGAAGTCTGTAAGGGTCTGCCAAGGTCTGTAAGGGTCTGACAGGGTCTGTAAGGGTCTATCAAGTTCTCTGAATGTCTGTCAGAGTCTGTGAATGTCTGTGAGACTCTGAGAGTCAGTGAAAGTCTGTCATAGTCTGTGAATGGCTGTCAGAGTGGGGAGTATGTGAAAGTCTGTGAATGTCTGTCAGAGTCTGAAAACGTCTGTCAGAGTCTGTGTTAGGTCTGGTGGAGGTATGGTGAAGTTAGGATCCAAAAACCAAACACAGACAGTAATCCAATAAATAGGATGATTTAATACAGGGAAGAAAGGGTGTGGCAAAAGATAAACAAACAGGATGAAAAACAAATAGCAAAAATAGTCAGGGCAAAATGAGAACAACCAACTTGACAAAAACATGAGACAGGCAAAGACAAAAACACTAGCACAAAAAAAACATAAATAAGAAAAAGACCCTTTGTGCAAGAAACCATGAACCAGAAATAACCCTTAGCACAAAAAAACAAGAACCATAAAAACACTAGTGCAAAAACCATGGACAAGAGAAAATAGCTAGAGAGAAAACCCATGAGGAGCAAGAAAGGCACAGAAACGGCTAGATAAGCAAACGAGACGTTCTGGCAAAAACAAAGTCTGAGAATGGCCTTTAAATAAGCAGTAGTGAAAACCAGGAAGTAAGTTCAGGGGAGAAGGAATTCCTGTCCCGGATCCGGATTGGCGTTGGCGTGAGAGATCCGTAATCTCCGGAGTGGATGTCCAGGGCGGAGCATGACAGTCTGTGATTGTCTGTCAGTGTCTGTCAGAGTCTGTGATTGTCAGAGTCTGTGAAAGTTTGTGAGAGTCAAGTCAAGTTTATTTGTATAGCACTGTAGCACTTCCTGATGTGGGTGGAGCACAGAAGCACAGCAGGCGAGAGTTCAAGTTTAAAGCAAAGCACTTTATTCAGCTTTTCAGCTTTCCTGCTTTCACTCACTCACACACTCACTCACTCACTCACACATGTGTTGTGGTTGGGGAGAGAGCTCCCTTTTCTCTGCTCGCTCTCTCCTTTTATGCTCCATCCCTGTAACAAACAAACACACACACACACATTAATTGACAGCAGGTGGAATGACTTAGCCACTTACCTTCCCCGACCCCGCCCTCCATTCACAGACCGCTGCTTGGCCACGCCCTCACTGCCACATACCCCCACCGCCCGACTCAGGCCGGGGAGCCGTCCGGCCTGAAGCTGACTCCCCCCCGACAGGACAGGAAGTCCACCACCACCATCTGTGCCCCCGGCCTGTGGATCATCTCGAACTTAAATGGCTGGAGGGCGAGATACCAACGGGTGATCCATGCATTGGCATCCTTCATGCGGTGGAGCCACTGGAGGGGCGCGTGGTCCAAACAGAGAGTGAAAGGGTGCCCCAGCAGGTAGTATCGAAGGGCTAGGACTGCCCACTTGATGGCGAGACACTCCTTCTCAATTGTGCTGGACCTACTTTCACGCATCGAGAGTTTCCGGCTGATGTACAGCACGGGGCGCTCCTCGTCCTCCACCTCCTGGGACAAAACAGCCCCCAGCTCAGTCCGATGCATCAGTCTGCAAAATAAAGGGGAGAGAGAAGTCAGGGGAGTGTAAAAGTGGCCCCCCCACACAGTGCAGCTTTTACCTCAGAGAAGGCCTGTTGGCACTGCTCCGTCCACTGAACCGGATCTGGAGCCCCCTTTTTAGTGAGATCGGTTCGCGGGCTGGTGACGTCCGAATAATTAGGTATAAACCTACAATAATAGCTGGCCAGCCCCAAGAACCATCTCACCTCCTTTTTGGTCTTAGGCCTTGGGCAGGCCGCAATCGCTGCGGTTTTGTTAATTTGGGGACGCACTTGCCCATGGCCCAAGTGGAACCCGAGATACTGTACTTCCACCTGCCCAATCACACACTTTTTTGGGTTAGCTGTGAGGCCCACTCGCCTCAGCGACTTTAGAACAGCCCTCAGGTGTTCCAGGTGCTGTGGCCAATCATTACTGTAAATTATAATGTAATCTAGATAGGCAGCCGTGTAGGCAGCGTGAGGGCGGAGGACCCTGTCCATAAGCCACTGGAACATAGCGGGCACCCCAAACAACCCAAAAGGGAGCATGACAAATTAATGTAATCCAAACGGTGTGGAAAAGGCCATTTTTTTCTCGGGATAGAGGAGTCAAGGGGATCTGCCAATATCCCTTTGTTAGATCCAGTGTTGAATAAAAGTGAGCAGCGCCTAACCGATCAAGCAACTCATCAATGCGAGGCATTGGGTATGCGTCAAATTTAGACACCACGTTGACCTTTCTATAGTCCACACAGAACCAGACTGACCTGTCAGTCTTGGGAACCAGGACCACTGGGCTGCTCCAGTCACTGTGGGACTCCTCGATTATGCCCATTTCGAGCATGGCCTTGAGTTCATCCCGAACCACCTTTTTCTTGTGTTTGGGCAATCGGTAAAGGCGGCTATGCACTACCACCCCCGGGGTCGTTTCGATGTGGTGTTCTATGAGGTGGGTACGACCAGAAAGGGGCGAGAACATGTCGGAAAATTCCTTCTGCAACTTGGCTACCTCCGTGAGTTGGGCTGGTGAGAGGTGGTCTCCACAAGGGACTGGAATGGGCGGAGATGTTATCTTTTTTACCTCTGGCCCCAGCTCTGCCTTCTCTGGGACTACCGATGCCAACACCATGGGGACCCCCTCATTCCAGCGTATTAAAAGGTTGAGGTGGTAGATTTGCAGTGCCCCACCCCATCCGTTCGCTTCACCTCATAGTCAACGTCCCCGACTCGCCGTGTGACCTCAATAGCCCTTGCCACTTGGCGACTAATTTAGAGCTCGACATGGGCAATAATACGAGCACTTTGTCTCCCAGCGTGAACTCTCTAAGGCGCATGCCCCTGTCATACAGCCGGCTTTGATGTTCTTTTGCCTGCTGCAAATTCTCCTGGGTTAGGTGCGTGAGGGTGTGGAGTTTTGCACGCAGGTCAAGAACGTACTGGATTTCATTTTTACTCGGTGAAGGTCCCTCCTCCCAATTTTCCCATAGCACGTCCAGAATGCCACGCGGCTTACGCCCATATTATAATTGAAAGGGAGAAAACCCCATGGAGACTTGCGGGACCTCTCGTACTGTGAATAACAGGGGCTCAAGCCACTTATCCCAATTACGCGCATCTTCACTTACGAATTTACAGATTATGTTTTTGAGTGTTTGGTTAAATAGCTCTACTAAGCCATCCATTTGTGGGTGATAGACACTGGCGCGGATAGACTTAATCCCCAGTAACCCATACAGTTCGCGCAGTGTGTGTGACATTAACGTAGTGCCTTGGTCTGTCAGGATTTCTTTCGGAATCCCGACCCGGGAGATAAAGCGGAAGAGCGCTTCCGCAATACTGCGTGCTGAGATGTTGTGGAGAGGCACTGCTTCCGGATATCATGTTGCATAGTCCACTAGAACTAAAATAAAGTGATATCCCCGTGCTGACCGATCTAATGGCCCGACGAGATCCATCCCAATTCACTCAAACGGGGTCTTGATTAGAGGAAGAGGGTGTAAAGGCACTTTTGGTGTGGCCACGGGATTTATTAATTGGCATTTGCAGCATGCCGCACACCACCAACGGACAGCCCCGCGAATCCCTGGCCAATAGAATCGGGCCATTATTCGGGCTAGTGTTTTATCTTGCCCCAAGTGTCCAGCCATGGGATTAAAGTAAGCTGCATGGAATACGAGTTCCCTATGGCTCTTTGGGATTAACAACTGGGTTACTCGTTCATTAGTTTGAGTGTCCTGCATCACTCGGTACAATCTATCTTTCATAATAGCAAAATATGGGAAGCTCGGTGCCGTGCTTTGCTGAAGAGTTTGACCATTGATTACTCTCACTTGGTCAAATGCATGCTGCAGAGTCTCATCTCACGACTGCTCTAATGGGAAATCACCAAGGGAATCCCCGAGAGAGGGAGGAGGAGCGGGCTGCTCCACGCTCTAACGCGGTGTTGACATAGACGGCTCTGTGACAGCTTCTCCAGCCAATGCCACACCGGGATCTTCCCGTAACCTACTAGTACAGGACCCACTACGTGTTAAATATTCCATTAGTTTTTCAAACCCTGGCCAATCAGTACCCAAAATCAATGAGTAGGTGAGACGAGGACTAACCGCTGCCTTTACTCTATGCTTTTGGCCCTGGAATAGAATATAGACAGACACTAGAGGGTAATGGTGAACATCCCTGTGCACACACAACACTTTCACCACTTGTGCTCCCCCCAATGCCTCACCTTGCACCAGGCGTTGGTGAATTGAGGTCTGATTACAACCGGAATCCACCAAAGCGTGATACGTATCCCCTTGAATACTCACCGGTATGCAATACGCTCCAGCCCGATCGGGGGCGGTTTCTGGCGCATTGGGGATTTGGATTACAGCATCCACCTCCCTTGCGGAGCTCTGACCCTGGAGATGTGCCGATTCCCCACCACGCCAGCACACCGGCCCGGGCTTTCCCTCTGCACTGGTGTTATGGGTGTCACTCACCTGAGGGGGAGACAACATAGACACAGGAGAGGGAGAGGGGAGGACACGGGTGCGACTGGCCGGCTGGGGAGGAGCCAGCCGCCGCCTCCGTGGCAGGAGAACAGGGTGGAGAGGGGGATGAGAGACGGGGAGAAAAGAGAGAGAGAAGTGAGGGGAGATGCCTCGTCTGCCTGCCGTCAGAGCCGCCTCCAGATGGTCCTCCGCCAGCTCAATGGCTCGCTCCAGTGACACCAGGTGATGACACTGGACCCATTCCGCCATTCCTTCCGGAAGTCAAGAGACAAACTGCTCCAGTGCCACCAGATCGACGATCTCATTGGCATCGCGGTCTTCCACCCTCAGCCACCACCGGCAGGCATCCCGGAGTTGCTGGCCAAATGCAAACGGCCGGCCGAACTCCTCCAATGCCAGCGTCCGGAAGCGCTGGTGATGTTGCTCCGGGGAGCGGCCGAGCCGCTGGAGAACGGCTTTCCTTAGGTCTGCGTAGACCAGCCGGCTGTCAGCAGGGAGCTGCTGTGCTGCGAGCTGCACCTAGCCAGTCAGTAGTGGGAGGAGGCACGCCGCGTGCTGCTCCTGCGGCCACCCCCAAGCCTCGGCTGCTTGCTCGAAGAGAGCTAGGAACACTTCCGGATCGTCCTGCGGTCCCATCTTCGTGAGGGTGGCAGCAGCGGTGGTCGACGCCCCTGCAGGTGCCGGAACGCCTGGCGAGCTTCCTGCTGGGCCAGCATTAAGGCTTCAAAGCATTGCTCCTGCTCCTTTCGGAGGGTGATCAGCGCTTGATGCTGGTTCTGCTGGGTGGTAGCGAGGGCAAGGATGAGCTCTTCGAGTGGCGGGGACTCCATGGGGTGGTTCCTTTCTGTGCTCCCGGGTTTCGGCACCACTGTAGCACTTCCTGATGTGGGTGGAGCACAGAAGCATGGCAGGCGATAGTTCAAGTTTAAAGCAAAGCACTTTATTCAGCTTTTCAGCTTTCCTGCTTTCACTCACACACACACACACACACACACACACACACACACACACACACACACACACCTGTGTTGTGGTCGGGGAGAGAGCTCCCTTTTCTCTGCTCTCTCTCTCCTTTTATGCTCCATCCCTGTAACACACACACACACACACACACACACATTAATTGACAGCTTAGCCACTTACCTTCCCCGACCCCGCCCTCCATTCACAGACTGCTGCTTGGCCACGCCCCCACTGCCACAAGCGCTTTTAACAATAAACATTGTCGCAAAGCAGCTTTACAGAACTTGAACAACTTAAACATGAGCTAATTTTATCCCTAAACTATCCCCAATGATGAAGCCTGTGGCAACGGTGGCAAGGAAAAACTCCCTCAGACGACATGAGGAAGAAACCTCGAGAGGAACCAGACTCAAAAGGGAACCCATCCTCATTTGGGCAACAACAGACAACATGACTATAACATTAACAGTTTTAACATGAAGTCAGTTTCGTTGATGTTATAAACTCTTCACTGATGGAAACTTGAGTGCAAAACTGTTCATGACAACTGCAGTCCTAAAGTTAACAAGTCAACTGTAGTCCTCAGCCATAAAAGCATTACTGTAAGAGTCCAGAGCGTCCTCCAGGTATGACTTTCAACTGTCCACATGGGGCCGTCCTCCACAGGAGCGATGTGATGAGACTCCAGCCAGAGTCTGTGACGTCTTTTATCGTTACACCAATCACACTGACACAGAAAAAAGCGGTGATGGGATAAAACTGTGTTGGGATCAAAGAGGTTGATTAATGTCATGAGGAATTTCTGGCTTCCTCCTGTGCACTTTATCACCTGTCAACATGTTCTGATTGAACACTTCATTTTAAATCACAGCTGAGAATGCTGAGAGCTGACTACTGCACTGGCGCACACACACACACACACACACACACACATACACACTGACGTCACACTCCGAACCAAACACACGCATCCAGCCTCAGTCGGCGCTTCAGTGTTGAGCGCGGCGGAAACCTCGAACACTTCCGGTCAGATGAATCAACCCCCTGTGTGAGATCTAGGATATTTATTTGTGATTTAAAGACGCTGCTCGCGCTGTCTCACATTTCCGACCCGATCTGAGAGAGAGAGAGAGAGAGAGAGAGAGAGAGAGAGAGAGATGTCCGACACCGGTGAACCGTACGGTGAGGAGCGCGAGCGGCCCGGATCATGTGTCGGTCGGATGCGCGAGGAGGAGGAAGAGGAGGAAAAGATGAAGGAACTGAAACCGAGCTGTCCGGGTGATGAGGCGCGTGGAGGAACCGGCGTTGCTATGGAAACTGCCTCCTCAGGTAATACATGGTTTACATCACGTCAAAAACTGTGTGTAAAAAGTGTGTGGACTTGTGTCAGTTTACTGCTTTATAAACGTCTAGGAAAGGTCTCGGAAAGCTTATAAACGCGTTATAACCTCATGATCACGTGACTGATTTATTCCGACAGAAGAGCAGAACTTGTAAACTTCTCTCTCTCTCTCACACACACACACCTCTTAGGTGTGTGAGCTCATTTGCGATGCAGGACCTCAGTCTCCTGTTGTGTTTTATTTCGGTTATTTATTGTACAAATCACAGAACAATGACAAAGGAGGAAAGTTCAGAAATGTTATATATCCGCATTCAAAGCCACTTGTAAATGAAGCGTGTTCACACTGGTCCTGACACTCTGCTTTTCCTCTTCACCATATTCCTCCACACCCACAGAGACTCAGATTGTTTTGCAGGTCAAGGGGGGCCCCTCCTGGGAAAAAACAGGGGCCCATTTCTACAATGGGGGGCCCAGTGATTATCCTTCAGTTGAAGCAAACCTAGTGAGCAAAGCGAGCCCAATGAACAGCTGGGGCAGCCCAGGGGCTGTTTTTTTCTTCTCAATTCTGTTTTTTTTTTTTTTTTGGTATTAGAAGCCATATGAAGCAATGTAGATGACAAAAATCAATGCTTCAACCAAATATATTGAGATATTGCTTAATCAGTGGCAATATTTTGGAATTCAACCACAGGCCACTATATATCACATCTATATTATCTCCTCCTTATAAATTATAATTTATTTTATTAACTTGTTTTCAGTTTGGTGTAGGTCTATAGTAGTAGTAGTAGTCGTCACCAGTGGTAGTGGCAGTAGTAGTGGTTGCTGTTGTAGTAGTTGATGTTGCAGTAGTTGTTGTAAATCTAGTATGACTAATTACCTTGGGTATCATTTTTTTCAGGTGAATGTACTCTCTTTCTGCCGAAGAATGACAAAATAGATGTATTTTTCTTTTTTTCCATGTTTTCTTGTCTCTTTCGAATATTCGTACATAGACCGTAAGACACCACCTAGCGAAAGACTTGGATCAGGTTTTACTCGCTTGGGATGCTACAAACAGGGCGGCGTAAATACACGAATGGATCCAACGTATATTCAATATGCCAGCGGTCAAAACAAATTCATCCGATGCTGAAATCTGTTGAATATCCAGATAATTATGTTGGAAGTTGCATATTTGAGCAAGATTTTCGATATTGAGACCATGAAGTCAAGTAATACCAGTCCCCCCAGGATTCCGCGGGCCTTTTTTGTGATTGTTGCAGGCTAAAATGTCTGATGTTACGGGGGTTTTCCAAAAAATTGCGATGAAAGTTGCGGTGTTTTTTAGGTTTTTGTTACGATTACATTGCGGGAGGAAGTGAAAGTTGTGAGAAATTGTTGCGATTTTCTCTTTTTGTGATTAAAATTGAGCGATATGTTAAATATTAAGTTATTACTGAAAAACTATTGATTAAAAAAACAAAGACACTAAGAAATGGTCCTATAAACAACTTTACCAATATAAAAGATTACCAGGACTACAAAAATGCAGAAAAATAGGCTTTACTTATCCAAATGCACCTGTTGGTTCAAAAGTTAAAGTGCAGAGAACCTCACAGCACAACATGAAGTTACCTTAAAATATAAAATAAATGCCTCAGCTTTCATGTAAGAAAAAAAACTATTAATACTAGTACTGTGTGCAGGCAGTCTCTCCTGAAGACTAAATTAAACAATAATTATAAACTAATAAAATAAATGGCTCAGGCTTCATAGAAGAAAAAAAAAACAATTGGAACAGAATCTCACAGTATGATGCTGAAGCTGCCTAAACAATGGAAAATAAAATACCATTTTGGCAAAAATGTTGGCATCCATTAATTTCTTGTATTAAGTAAAAAATAATGTAACGTGCACACAGTCCTTCACTGTAAACAAAACACTTTCAGTAACAGAATTTAAGCCTACATAAACACTGACTCGCACATGCTGCTTCTCTTGAACGTATACATGGAAGTAAGCAGCGTTGCCAGATACTGCTGACATTTTCCAGCCCAAAATATGTTCAAAACCCGCCAAAATGCACTTGAAACTGCCCAATCTGGCAACACTGGAAGTAAGGCGGAAGGTAGTTTGTCACCTCAAGACGACGCCAACGATTGGTCAAATTTGCGGGAAAGTTGCGGTGATTGGATATAATTGCAACACCGCCCTGAATTCGCGGGGACTGGTTGAGTTTGCGTTGAAGTTGCAAATCGCAACATCGCGAAATCCTGGAGGGTCTGTAATACGCCACGAAACGTTCCAAATAGGGTATAAAATGCTCGCGTCCATATTGGCCCCTGCCCCTCTCGACAATGCGTTCATTATTCGAAACAGTGTGTCTTAGACGCGGGCGCGCCAACAATCAGTCTCTGCTCCCAGTTTCAAGAGTTTGTGTCCCCCTCCTTTGTGTTGGACTTCCAGAGGGGCAGCTGATCCACAATTCAGATGAAGACCACAGTATCATATGCTCAGTTTGGGGGGGTAACATTAATTGGAACGAGAGGAGTATTTTGCTTGAACAGATGTCTTACAAACTCAACACAACGATGAGAGTGTTGTGGGCTCATATCCATCACCTTCCAAAGTGGTGAAGCGGACACGTCAGACGTTTGTGAAGCTGTCGGGTCAGACTACGACATTAACTTAAAAGCTAGCTCATCAACAAAGTCTGAAGTTGTGGACACTGATTGTAAAGCAACTCTGCTAACTAAACAAACAAGCCATTTAATGTTAGCTAGCCAACCTGCGAGCTCTTAACTTCAAGTATTAGTCTTACCTGACGGCCTCACAAGCACCCGACGTGTCCGCTTCACCAGAGCCTCATAACCAAGCCATTTCTCTGGGTCAGAATCTTCTGGTGTTGGTCTCCCCTCTACAAAATGGTAAGAGCAGACGTATGGGTGATGTTTGGATGGATGATTTAAATTTAGCATTTACAACAGGTCCTCTTCTTTAGAAAGTGGTGGATGTAAGTTGTACGGTGCCCAGAACACTCCAATCTATTAGTGCTGTGTTCATAACACTTCTGTTCAAGTGAAAGACTCCTTCCAGTTATTGTGACGCCCTCTAACTGAGCATATTATATTGTATGTGTATTATTGCTGTGGTCTGATTCTGAATCAGTGGATCAGCCATCACACCAGAAGTTCCAAAATATAGCAAACAAAGATGGCCGCTCCCTTGTTGTCATGGAAAATATAGTCAATGGTGTCGGAGCTCAGCAATAAAACTGGACAAAGTTCTCTGTCCATCAAGTCACATCTGCTTCTTCAACAACATCCAGTGACTCTGTGGAAGAACAAAATTCAAGAAAATGAAAGTGGAAATATGAAAAAAATGTCCTGGATATGGATTTCCAAGTCTTAAATTATACATCTGGAAAAGAGACCGCATCGATTCGATACTCAGTATCGGTACTGAGCACAAAAGCTGTAGGATCTGAGGGGAAAAAAAAGAATGTATTTGATCTGAACCTGGAACACATTTGAACCTGTGTTTTTAGCTGTGCATTTTTTCTTGTATTTTTTTCAATGCTTCAGTTTAAAAAATCATTTTATTACTTGTAGTTTTTAAATAAAACAATCTGGGACCAGTCTGTTACCCTCTTCTTTTGTAATGGCAACGGAACATGGACACTTCACCAAAAACATGTGAAGCAGTTAAAGCTGTACTGCCTTTCAGATTTTTCAAGTGTAGGTCATCAAAAGAATTTTCCTGACACCCAATTATTTTTCTTTAGTGGACCAAAAGCTACTGAATTCGAATCACATGCTTCAAATTTTATTAGGTTTTTTTTTAAAAAATAGAACAATTAATGAATTTAGATCCACGTGACCCTAAATTCTCCATTATTTTTTCCTGCTTCACCATGACCCAATTCAAGACACTACATCATGCATCATGTGGTGGGCTTTCCCCATTCGCGCAAGGCATTGTGGGATACAAATTTGAAACAGGAGAGAAAAATGGAGGACGTGAGTGTGTGAATGAAATGTGAAAGACTGACTACAGTAACGGAAAGCAAAAAGAAAAGATGTTATGTTATGTATGAAGGAAAGGAAATGCAGGACCAAACTAATAAATATGGGTGCTCAGCGAGCACCTCGGTGTGATCAGCTGTTCATTTAGCAACAGAATGATGGAACTGTCAGTGCACGCTCAAAGGGAAACCTGTAGATGGCAGTAATGCAACACTGTGGATGCCAGCTGCCATAAAACCCAAAAGAAGAAGGTAAACCTGCACACGTGCACACAGACTTCCTCTGATGCTTGACTGTGCGAAGCGAGCGATTTCATGCACATTATTGGCTTTAATCCCCTCAAATTAAATAACTTCCCAGCCACAGAATGGCCTGATATTTTGTGAGATATTACAGAAATAACCATATATCACAATGACCACATTACAGAGGGAACTAAATTTCACCGATTTTATGAAATCAAAAGGTTGTCTCGCTTTAAGAACCATTCAGCAATGTCACATAAGGTCCATACTGCAAATCAAATGGGATCATTTTGTCATGAACGAGGAAATCCTAGAAAAAGCTAATGCAGAAGACAGAGATCAAATTGGTAAGAAATTGTCTCCGTTGGATGGGGCATGTTTGCTGTATAGACGATGATAGACCAGCCAAGGCCTTACCATATAGTGAGTTGACTGATGGACAAGAAAAGTTGGTACTTCATTACAAAGACACTTGTAAGAGTGCTCTCAAGCGGAGGGAGGCGATGGCAGAATGGAGTTCTAGGGTTAATGATTGCAGCAAGTGGAGAACCCTTACCTTCAACATCTGTCATAACATTGACATCAAAAGAAAGGAAGACTAAGAAAGACCACATGCAAAGTGCCATAACAGACAGATTCAAACTCAAAGCTTTACAAACTGTCAACTGTTTGTTTTACTGTGTTTGTCGCTATCGAGCATAAAGGCATATAATATAATATAAATGACACTGAAGGTTTCAGTACTTGGTATGGAAAGGAAGAAGTGGTATCTTTTGTGCTATCTTTCATCTGGAATGAAACAAATGTTGGGTGTTCAAGGCTGATGGGAAATTAATAATCTCCCCATGGGGTCACAAACTGCTTGTGAAGCCCTCATATACTAAACTTTTTTTGCTCCGCCTACTCAAGTGAGTAGGATGCTTCTTTGCTTTGCTCCTGCTTGAGCTTTATTTTACTTTACTTTCTCACTTAATTTCCACTATTTCTTCATTTAATTTTTCATCTTTATAAGATAAGTTAGCTTTTAAAACAAAATGCCAGGGGGCAAAAAATCCAGGAGATCCTGCAGAAAATGCACAGAACTAGAACAGAGGATTTCTATCCTGGAATCAAAGATTGATGCCCTGCCAAAGACGGACGAATTAAGAGCGATATCTCACAAAAGGAGTACAGAAACAGTGGCTGAGAATGCAGAGATTGCACCCCGACAGGCCGATGGCATTGCAGATCGAGTGGATGAATTCATCGATCTAACAGGGCAAAATGTGAGTACAGAAAACTGGCACACGATGGGTGGCAGGCCCAAAAATAAAAACAGAAGAGTAATTACCTCAACACCAGTTCGTTCTAATACTATGCAATCCATGCTCCACAGCCATGCTATTAGAAATAGAGCCAGGTCTACAAACTACAATAGGATTTACAATCCTATGGAAAATCCACAGCCCATAAGGCTTCAGAACAAATTTGAATGCCTCAGGGATATGGAAGCGGAATTTTCAGGCGGACAAGCACATCATAGAAAGAGATCGCACCACAACTGAAGAGCTGTGGGAAGAGGCAAAAAGCAGCTCGTAACACCACCCGATCCCACAACCCTTGTTCTTGGTGATTCCACTGTAAGACATTTAAAAGGACATGGGATGATTATTTGCTGCCTTCCAAATGCATCCATCTCTGACACCAAAGACAGCATTTTGAAACTCATGTCCGAGCATAAAACTATCAAACGTACTGTTGTGCATGTGGGAGCAAATGATGTTTTCAGAGAACAGCTGTTTGTCCAAGATGATTTCAGAAAACTTTTTTCTGATCTCTATAAGACTGGAATACAATCTTTTATCAGTGGCCCACTCCCTGCAAGGGGAAGCTTTGCATTTACTAGACTCTTCAGTCTTAACACCTGGCTTGGAAAAACTTGTTTGTTATTTGGTATGAACTTCATAGACAATTTTAACCTTTTCTGGAATCGCAGAGAATTCTTCAAGCCAAATAGCGCTGAACTCAGACAGATTGGGACCAAAGTTTTAGCTGATCACTACAGCCTCTCTCTCCAACATGCATTTTTCTCTCAGCCAACATTGAGCAAAACTGCTGATAAGATATCGCAGACTGACCCAGTTACAAATACCAACAATACCTCTGCAAAGTCAAAACAATCATCCATGCAAGTACAGCATAGATGCTTCACCAAGGACACACAGCCATCTGGGGCAGACTGCCAAGAACCATCTGGGGCAGACTGCCAAGGACATCAACAATCACATGGAGAATGTGAGCATGCGATTCCATCCTGCGATTCCATCCAGATTGAGGACCTGACCAAAGACAATCATGCCAAGGCTGCATCATCCACATCTTGACCCCATGCAAGTATCACAGAGACTGTCAGGGAGACAGTCACCACAGAGAGTCATGGAGACATTCACAAAGACCTCACCAAAGTCCCAATCTCAGTCTCGCTCTTCTGACTTTGTTGTACCATCTCCGTCTCCCCCCTGCATGGATTTCCCTAAAAGTATGCAAAGACTGCTGCCAATGGCTGCACTCTCTTTTTCCAGCCCAAATCATTCGCGACAAGCAGTGTACCCAGTTCATCGAAAATCAACCAACAGACTGAATTGTGTTCGCCCAGGACTTTCAGCTGGCTACCAATCTTTTTTACCATCTAAAAAAATACATGACATCTCCAATTCTTCCCCCTCCCAACCTCATGGAACATACAGTCTTGTATGATGTGCTGGGGGTCCCTGCATTGGGTGTAGTTTTGAAAACAAGCTGGGACCCAGTATGCCTATGCCATTCTCTATTCCTGTGTTGATAAGAAATAGAAAACATAGAGCATATTTAACCCAGGGGGTAAACCAGTCTAGTCTCCTTCCTGTTTCAAAACAACATCAGAGTGCCCAAGCGGATATTACTTCTAGACTTTCTGTAAAGCTAGCTCTTCTGAACGTTAGATCACTTTCAAACAAGTCATTTTTTAATTAATGATCTTATTTGCAAACATAATCTTGATTTTTTGCTTCTAACTGAAACATGGCTGGATCAAGCAAATAGTGCTACCACCCTTATTGAAGCAACTCCCCCAAATTTTAATTTCATGAGTGCTACCCGACAGGGGAAAGGTGGAGGGATCGCAAATATATTCAAAGCCTCTTTTCAATGTAAACAATCCTCACTTGGTGATTTTACATCCTTTGAACACTTATGTGCACTTGTTACATGCTCTCCTAACATATTGTTATTAACTATTTACAAGCCTCCGAGACATTCAGCCAAAGCTTTTCTGGAAGAATTTGGTGAACTGTTGTCAGTCATTTGCTTAGAGTTTGACTGTCTTATTATATCTGGGGATTTTAACTTGCATGTAGATAATCCTGCAAACACTTATGCCAGAGAACTACTTGCACTTGTTGACAACTTCAACCTAGTACAACATGTACAGGGGCCGACCCACTCTCGTGGTCATACCCTTGACCTCGTCATCACAAAGGGTCTTACTGTTTCTACTACTGTTGTTGACCTGGCCTTATCTGATCATTTCTGTGTTTTCTCTGATGTTTCTATGTCTCCTCACATTCAGAATAGCTCAACGACTATAGGCAGGAGAGTCATAAATGACAACACGTGTTCTCTTTGAGCAAGCTCTCTCTTGGATCTCAACTAAAATGTCAGACTCTGTAGATGATTTACTGGAAATTTTTTATTTAAATATGACCCAAATTATGGATGATATTGCTCCATTCAAAATCATAAGAGTCAATGACAAGCAGAAAGCACCATGGAAGCAATGCCCAGCTGTTAAACTGCTAAAGAGAGAATGTAGAAAGACTGAAAGAAAATGACGCAAATCTAAACTTCACATCCATTATCAAATCCATAAAGAGATGCTTTGTAAATATAATTATGAAATTCGTAAAGCAAGACAGTCTTTCTTCTCTAACATCATCAACAGGAATATGAACAATGCCCGTGTGCTATTTTCAACAGTAGAGAAGCTAACTAATCCCCCACCACAATTAGCACCTGAACTTCTCTCAGTTAATAAATGCAATGAGTTTGCATCTTTCTTCAAAGGTAAAATTGATAAAATACGGTAGAATATTGCTCATAATATATCTCAGTTGCAAATAACTGAAAAGCTGCAATCACCAGTGACACAGACAGACAATTTCAACACAATGTCAGAATTTTGTTTGATTGATTACGAGACTCTTGAAAAAAACTGTACAAAATCTCAGTTCTTCAACATCTGAATTGTACATTCTGCCCACCAACTTTTTAAGTCTGTTCTTCACCTCATAATTACAGATGTGCTTCAGATCATAAATACATCTCTAGAGACTGGCATTGTTCCTGTGTCCCTGAAAAAAGCCGTTGTAAAGCCCCTACTTAAAAAGAATAATCTGGATGCTTCAGTATTAAACAACTACAGGCCAATATCAAATCTACCATTCATCGGGAAAATCCTTGAAAAAATTGTCTTCAATCAATTAACTGCTTTCTTGATATCAAACAGCTGTTTTGATAACTTTCAGTCAGGATTTTGTGCCAATCATAGCACTGAAACAGCACTGATTAAAGTTATAAATGACATACGTCTTAATACTGATGCAGGCAAAACATCGGTCCTGGTGTTACTGGACCTCAGTGCAGCTTTTGATACTATTGATCACAACATACTGCTATATCGACTTGAACACTGGGTTGGGTTGACTGGTAAAGTTATCAATTGGTTAAAATCATACTTAGAAGCTTCTTTGTTACCATGGGAAATTGTACCTCAACGTCAATGCCCTTGACCTGTGGTGTCCCCCAGGGGTCGATCCTTGGACCATTACTATTCAACCTTTATATGCTCCCACTTGGACAAATTATCAGGAACAACTCAATTTTATATCACTGCTATGCAGATGACACCCAAATTTATTTTGCTCTATCACCTAATGATTATGCCCCCCTTGAATGTCTCTACCAGTGTATCGACCAAATCAACAACTGGATGTCACAAAATTTTCTTCAGCTGAACTCAGATAAAACAGAAGTAATTCTATTTGGGAAAAAAGATGAAAGACTCAGGATTACCACTATTCTTGACACAAAGGGGATTAAAACAAAAGATATGGTTAAAAA
The DNA here is from genome assembly GCF_027579695.1 of Neoarius graeffei. Taxonomy (NCBI): domain Eukaryota; kingdom Metazoa; phylum Chordata; class Actinopteri; order Siluriformes; family Ariidae; genus Neoarius; species Neoarius graeffei. The sequence continues at coordinate 3,038,431 of NC_083575.1, read as the reverse complement.
TCTTGGTGTTTTCATTGACAGCGAGCTAAACTTTGACAGTCACATGAAAGCAATCACTAAATCGGCATTTTATCACCTAAAAAACATTTCCAAACTAAGAGGACTTATGTCAAAAAATGATCTGGAAAAACTTATACATGCCTTCATCTCTAGTAGGGTTGATTACTGCAATGGCCTTTTCACAGGCCTGCCAAAAAAGACCATCAAACGACTTCAGGTGATTCAAAATGCAGCGGCGAAGGTTCTCACATGAACAAAAAGAACAGAGCACATTACTCCAATTCTAAGGTCCCTTCACTGGCTTCCAGTAAGCTACAGAATTGACTTTAAAGTGCTGATGACACGTTTTTGACATCTTTGGCGATGTTTTATAACATAAAAAGTAATTCCCGATGATCCATATATTAATTCACGAAGGCGCCTATTTTACAAGTTATGATGATAAACGCGGCTATTTGGGCAAATTTGACGGGGCTGCAGCACCCAGGAGACGAAGGAGGAGGAGGAGCTATATGACGTCAGCGAAAGAACCTTCCTCCTAACTTACCAGTTTGTTGTTGATGCGACAGGTGTTCAGTTTATCATTATTAGTATTTTTATTAGACATTATTATATATATAGTTATTATGCCTTTGCGTTGTGTTGCCGGCTTTTGCTCCAAAACCCACAAGGATGGGGTAAGTTTATTCAGGTTTCCCAGAGATCCCGAGCTGCATGCGAAGTGGGTGAAGCAAGTCAGGTGCACTCGTGACAAGTGGGAGCCCTCACCAACATCTGTCCTGTGCTCTGAACACTTCGATTTGGATTGTTTTGACACCCTTCCCAGCTTAAAAGAATCTCTTGGGTGTTCAGTTCAGCACAAACGTGTGTTACTACCATCAGCAGTGCCTACACAGTGTTGCCAGATTGGGAGGTTTCCCGCCCAGTTGGGCGGTTTCAAGTGCTTTTTGGTGGGTTTTGAACATATTTTGGGCTGGCAACAGATACTGCTGACGTTTTCCAGCCCAAAATATGTTCAAAACCCACCAAAATGCACTTGAAACTGCCCAACTGGGCGGGAAACCTCCCAATCTGGCAACACTGCCAGTATTCCGGAGGGGGTCTACTAGTAGCTATGCCGGATCCAAAGACAGTCCTCCTGTCAGAACATGTGTTGTGAAATGACATAAGATAAAGGTACGTAGAGCTATAGATTCTACATGATAATCATAAATGTAATCATAAAGTCGGCATGATATCAGTCATGTATTTGCTTGTGAAAGCTTGCGGCTTTCATGTAACTGCCGCCTAGCAACGAGAGGCAAAGGGTAAAGAGGGTAGACTATCATAGATTCTATTCGGAAGAGATCAACACAATTCTAGACTCTCAGAAGAGGAAGAGCTAGCACTAGAGAGTTCACCGGGGTTTTCATGCGCCATTTCCATTGAGTAGAACCAGAGTAGAACAGCCAGTGAACCGCAGTGTGTTCTTCCGCTGACGTCACAACATGGCCACGAGCCACGGACCCAGTTTTCTTGCGCTGTGCAATTAAAAGTTGGATATTTGCGTAACAACAGCTTCTTTTCACGTAATTATAACAGAAATCTAACATGTTTGCCATGTTGTATAGTTTATTTAAGAAATTGCATAGAGTCATGTTCGTGTCATCAGCACTTTAAAGCATTGCTGCTGGTGTACAAATGTCTAAATGGTACAGGGCCCAATTCCCTCTCTGATATGTTGCAGCGGCCTAACCCAATCAGATCTACCAGATCGCAGCAGCAAAATTTACTGGTAAAACCTGTTGTTAAAACAAAGTGTGGTGAAGCAGCTTTTAGCTACTATGCAGTACAGCTATGGAACCAACTGCCAGAGGACATTAAAAATGCTCCTGCTGTTGGCAGCTTCAAATCTAGACTAAAGACCAAGCTGTTCTCAGATGCTTTCTGCTAACTGATTAATATTGTCATCTTTACGTTTTAAACTTTACTTAACTTTTACAGTCTCTGCATGTTTTAAACTTTACTTAACTTTTATTCTTTTATTCTGCTGGGGTTTTTTTTACTGAACTTTTACTTCATTTTATTTCTACTATTGTTTAATTCTTATTTTCTCTCTTCTTCCCCATTTATTTTATTCTCTATTGTTTACTGTTTTGCTTTTACTTCTGTAAAGCACATTGAACTGCCACTGTGTATGAAATGTGCTATATAAATAAACTTGCCTTGCCTTACTAGTATATATTACATGAAGAGTCCACAGTTAGGAACAGATGAGTCAGAAATAAAAAGCACACTCGAACCCAAACACGGTCAATCAGTGTTATCATGGAAAGTTCATGTTCAACTCTCACCTGTTTGTTAATTAGTTAGTTACGGCCAGGTTTTTGCCCAAATTGATAATCACATCAGTTTTTCTCTGGCTAATCAGACACCAGGTACACCACCACTCTTGTCGAAGCAGTTGAGGGTTAGGTGCCTTGTTCAAGGGCACTTGAGCCAGTCCTGCTGGTTCAGGGAATCAAACCAGTGACCTTTTGGTCCCAAAGCTGTTTCTCTAACCATCTGGCCATGGCTTCCCCCTCACCTGTTCCTGAGTCTTAATTTCACCTGGATTCTGTAGATGTGTGTCAAACAGCTGCTGCTGGAATCAGAAACACTCTCCTGTTGCTCATCCCAGGACTCTTACACTGCATTCAACCCACAGCTGGTCTGTGACCAAAATCAGCTCTGGCATTTTGCTCCAGACCGACCCACCATTTGGTTCCTATCGAGAATTTTCTTTTTCATGTTCTCTCAGGAATTTTTTTTCCCCCCCTCATCACTGTCATCTCTGACTCATTCGGATCAAAATCGGTCTGTACCGCTGCACTGTGTCAAGTGTGCAAGAGAGGCGGATATAAGTGCAGAAGCGTTTATTTGAATAAAGTGCGATCTATACGTAAAGTGCATGAAAAACACACAACAGCAAACGGTCCAATTCGGCAGGCAAGGCCATAAACAAGAAAACAGGCAAAGGGTCGGTCGAGGCGTGAACAGGATGTCGGAGGCAAAACGAGAATGAGAACTAGAAACAGGAATAGGAGTCAAGAAGCCAAGAAAACCACAAACGCGGGAAAAAAGGCTCGGTAATGCGCACTGACCATAGTGTAATACTTTGCAATGTCTTAGCATCAGCGCAGTCCTTAAATAGGCCAACCCTTAGTTCTCTAATAGAGTTCAGGTGCGCCTTGTTAGCGGCGCGCACGCAGGAGGTGCGCTTTCAGGTACACGCACCACAGCGCGCAGAACTGACACACTGTGACAAAGTGTCCAGTTAGAAGTGCTGTATACATAAACATTAATGGAATTAACATCACCTGAGATTAGAAATAATCATCACTCTATCTGTGTGTGTGTGTGTGTGTGTGTGTGTGTGTGTGTGTGTGTTGGCTAGACGTAAGACAGAAACAATCTGGCAGAATACCACAGTGTTTCTACACGAGTTGGAGTTTTAAGTCCTTTTCCTCTGACACACACACACACACACAGGATAGGTGTCTATTTATAGCAGGTGGCCCACGCTGTCTCTCAGACTGTGGGAATGAAGAAGTGCTGCATGGTTACACAACAGTTCACTGAGGACTGAGGATAAATGCTGCTGAGTGGGCGGGGCCTGGCTGGGAGTGGGTGGGATTTGTGTACCCATTTCTGCTTTTCCTGTGCATCTCCAGTTCTTCACGGTTCTATGAAGAGCTTCTTTCTACTATCATCTGGAGGGAAGTGTGTTCGATGAGCAGACATTTGTGTTGAGTTAGTTCCTCAAAAATCATCCATTATAATGATCGATTGCTCTTCTGTAATTGTGTAATGGATTAATTTGTTCATAAATCTCTGGAAGAGTGTCATTAAAGTAATCGTTAATTTACTTCTAATTTATTCTGGAAACCAAATTATTAAAGCAACCATACTGATGTATTCATTCTGGATGCATTCACTGGTTTAAAACCCTTTGGTGACTGACCCCTTGAAAATCGTTCCTCCAGGAACGATGACGTTTCAGTTGTCAAGACAACGGAAAAACTAAAATACAAAACAGAAAGATTTTGTTGTAACTTGTTTTGTTGATAAACGTTGTAACTTTAGTTTTAGTTTTTCCGTTGTCTTGACAACTGAAACGTCATCGTTCCTGGAGGAACGATTTTCAAGGGGTCAGTCACCAAAGGGTTAAAAAAAAAGTGAAAGTGTGATGTGTTTATTACGTTTTAAAGGTTGCGTTGTGGTGCACGAGTGACCCTTGATTAAAAAAAAGCAGGATGCTAGTTTTATAAGAGTGATGTGTGCTTTTTTAAATCTGCTCACATCCCATCTTTCATGAGGGAACTAGGGGAAGTAGACAGGCACATGTTGAAACACAGCCTTGTATCTGCTCTGATACTGATATACACATTGATACTCACTCTCTCTCTCTCTCTCTCTCTTTCTCTCTCTCTCAGACTCTGTGCCTGATCCGTTCCTGAACTCTTCCTTTGAGCAGAGTGACCTCTACACCTCCCTCCTCTCCTCCAACTTCTCCTCCTCAAACCCATTCAACACCAGCATTCCTCTCTTCTCCTCCCAGGATGATCGTTCTCCTCTCGCTCCTCTGGGGAGCGACTCTGGAATTGGGATGACCCCTGGTGACTCCTGTGACCTCCACACCCAAAAAAGCGAGTCCTATAACTACATGGATATAAGTGACAACCTTTGTGACCTTGGTAACCAGAGTAACACTGGGTCAAAAAAGCAGCCAACAAGGAACCACATGGATGATGATGATGGATCCATGGATTTGAAGGTGAAGATGGAGAAGGAGGTGTTCAATTTGGGCAGCTTCCTGGAGAAGAATCCTGAAAACCTGGCAGTGAAGGGAGACTTGGGAAACACCTTCCCGTATGTGGAGGATCAATCAGACGATGAGTTACTGGAGAACAGACCATGCCCTGCCAGTCCAGTGAAGATCACAGTAACAACAGATTCCTGTATCCTAGCAACCGAGCAAGCAAGAGGTGGTGTGTCTGAAAGGGAAAGCGTGCTGAGTTTGGGGAAAGAAGGTGTTCCCACAGTAACACTGTCCGAACCAGAGGATGACAGCGCTGCTTCATCTGTCAATCATTCCCCTAACCACTCCCCTACAGGTAAACCACACCCACTTACATCACGCAGCACACACCTTCCCTCATAAACGTCCTGTTTCTCACACTGTTTCTGTCTCCTCGCAGCAAGAGAGTCACCCTCAGACATCTTGTTCCAGCCTGTAGGGATGAAGTGTGTGAACAACAGTGCCCTCTACCAGGACACCAAGGGCCCTACAAAACCCTGTGACACTGGAGAATCCGGAGACTCCGAAATCGAGCCTGAATCCCCAAAACGTGAAAAGCAGTTCAGCACTAAAGACAGACCTGGCAACCTGTTTGAACCGATAGCATCAGGCGTGGAGATGAATCAAGGCAACAAGGGAAGATCTAACAATTCATTCAAGGTTTCCGTGAACATGAAGGGGGAAACTGTGCAACAAGGCAACCCTCCGCTTTACAGCCTGCTGCGAGAGGAAAGGGAGGCGGAGCTAGACAGCGAACTGCTCATCGAGTCGGCTTCTGAGGAGAGCCCGAAGAGGGAGCAGGTAGTGAAGTACACCCTAAAACCCAGCTCCCCTCTGAGATCACCTCCACCTGTGAGCAGCGCTCCGTCACCACCTCTGAAAGAGAAAGAACAGAAAGTAAAGGAAGAAAAAAAGGAAAAGCCCAGTGCAGCACTGAGAGAGGAAATAAAACCTCAGCCACAACAACAGGAAGAGCAAATGTTCACTGAAGCCAAGCCTGAAATCATGGTGTCTTTTGAACAGCGGCCTCTGGAGGATGGAGGGAATAAAAGCACGGTGACTCGTGCTGAAGAAAAAGGGAATGCTAAAGAGGTGGAGCTGCTGCTCTTCCTGCGCAATTTCAATAAACAGAAGGGTAAGGAAATAGAGTTTTGCAGTCAAAAATAGGAGAGGAGTGAAGCATTGGTGGGCGGGGCTAGTTTCAGCTTTAACAAATGAAAGTGTAGTTCATTTAGGTTTTAACGGATGTGGGTGGGGTTAGCTTAGGCTTTAACAGATATGGGTGGAGTTATTTATGCTTGAACCAATGTGGGCGGAGTTAGTTTAAGATTTCAGACACGGATGGAGTTAGTTTTAGCTTTAACATAGGTGGGTGGAGTTTGTATAGGCTTTAAAGAAGTATTTGTGATCCAAATGGGACACGATGGTGCTTACGTTAACATGTTACCCTTTGCAGTTAGAAGTGGAGTTAGTTTAAAGGAGAAGGTGCTCATTGGTCAGTTGCTTTTATGGACATGAGGACATCATATCTATATATCGTGATATTTGATTTGTTTTGTCTGTACTGCTGACCTGTGGGTTTAGGAGGAATTACACAAAATACTCCCATTACATAAAAATCAGCACATAGTATATATATATATATATATATATATATATATATATATATATATATATATGGGCGGCACGGTGGTGTAGTGGTTAGCGCTGTCGCCTCACAGCAAGAAGGTCCTGGGTTCGAGCCCCGGGGCCGGCGAGGGCCTTTCTGTGCGGAGTTTGCATGTTCTCCCCGTGTCCGCGTGGGTTTCCTCCGGGTGCTCCGGTTTCCCCCACAGTCCAAAGACATGCAGGTTAGGTTAACTGGTGACTCTAAATTGAGCGTAGGTGTGAATGTGAGTGTGAATGGTTGTCTGTGTCTATGTGTCAGCCCTGTGATGACCTGGCGACTTGTCCAGGGTGTACCCCGCCTTTCACCCGTAGTCAGCTGGGATGGGCTCCAGCTTGCCTGTGACCCTGTAGAAGGATAAAGCGGCTATATATATATATATATTTTTTTTTTTAAATGCATAATATTTGCATATTGGAAAATTAACGAGATGACAGTCAACTTTCTCAGAACTGTGTGTGTGTGTGTGTGAGAGAGAAGCTTTTTCAGGTAAGATGCTGGTATATGAAAGCACTAATGCTGTAAACCGTGATTTTATGTAAGCTCATTGTAAACTGGGGCAAGGTGCACACAAACAGAAAATTCTAGAATGCAAAAAAAGGAGGTTGCTGTCTCTTTGCTGCCATTTTTGCCTGCAGAGGGCAATAACACATACACACACACACACGATCCATCATCATGAAATAATTAGGTTCTGCTTTCTAACATAATATGCAATATATAAGACTGTGTGGAGAATTCTCTCTCTCCATCTCACACTCTCTCTCTCTCTCTCTCTCACACACACACACACACACACACACACACACACACACACACTATCATCATAAAATAATAAAATTATGGTTTATATTATTCATATTTTATAACAGTTTCAGGAGGATTCTGGAGATTCTTGCCTGCATCTCTCTCTCTCACACACACACACACACACAGGTCCTGCAGTTGCCATGGTGATGCAGTAAGGGTGGGGGCTGAGGCTGATATCGTGTGGCGTGATTGGCTGTTGCTGTGGCGAGAGGGTGTAGGGAGGAGGGAAGGATGCTGAGATCAACAGTGACAGATTCTAAAGATGATTTAGATGGGATGTGATAAACAGAATTTTATTTAAGCTAAATTACATTTATTAAATTACAACAGAAATGTCCATTTATTTAACATTGTACTGTCATTAGATGGTTAATGTAGCATACCACACACACACACACACACACACACACACACACACACACACACAGAGCGAGCAAATATAACAAAACACCATACTCTGTGAAAAAGTATCGGCGTTCCTCTACCACATCAAACCATTATGAGTTGGGTTGGGTTGAGGTGATAAAGCCGCACCACTGAGCTCCTCAGGATGAAGCTCTTTATTCTCAGTACATTTCATTTATAAACATTTACATTCATTTATTTTTATGAATATGGTTCAATTTGTTATTAATATCTTTCATATTTTTGAAAAAAATATTTCACAAAATGGAAAATAAGGTTCAGAAGAGGTGCAACTTTAAGTGCAGTGTTCAGCATGTGATTGCTCCCACTTCTGTCTGTCTCTTTCCCTTTCTGTCTATTTGCTGAAGCCCCTGATCGTCACTCCACAGTCAGTAGCATATCGCATTCGATTCTCCTCCCATCCTCCCTCCCTCCCTCTTTCTCTCTCCTCCACCCCTCCCTCTGTTCACTCTTTCTGCCTATTCATGCTGTTCAGCATCAGACACGGTGAGAAAACACAAAGAAAAAGAAATCAGGAACAAGAGAGAGGAAAGCAGTAAACATGGATTGTGGGAAAAAGGAGTGTCCATGGAGCAGCTGGAAAGGCCACGGTACTGCTGCGTGTGTGTTAGCTATATGCTATGATGTATGAGTACTTTTATGCTACATTCAGCACCATACTGCTGTGATGGAAAACTTCATTAGCCTTTTTTGTACATTGAGTTTGTGAATTTATCAGTGAGCGATGCCGTGTTTGTGTTAGGGGTGTGTATGGAGGCGAGCGATGCTGCGTGTGGGGTGTGTTTGGAGGCAAGCCACGCTGCGTGTGGGGTGTGTTTGGAGGTGAGAGAAGCTGTGTGGGGTGTGTTTGGAGGCGAGCAATGCTGCGTGTGGGGTGTGTTTGGAGGTGAGAGAAGCTGTGTGGGGTGTGTTTGGAGGCGAGCCACGCTGCATGTGGGGTGTGTTTGGAGGCAAGCGACGCTGCATGTGGGGTGTGTTTGGAGGTGAGCGACACTGTGTTAGGGGTGTGTTAGGAGGTGAGCGACGCTGTGTTAGGGGTGTGTTAGGAGGTGAGCGACGCTGTGTTAGGGGTGTGTTAGGAGGTGAGCGACGCTGTGTTAGGGGTGTGTTAGGAGGTGAGCGACGCTGTGTTAGGGGTGTGTTAGGAGGTGAGCGACGCTGTGTTAGGGGTGTGTTAGGAGGTGAGCGACGCTGTGTTAGGGGTGTGTTTGGAGGTGAGCGACGCTGTGTTAGGGGTGTGTTAGGAGGTGAGCGACGCTGTGTTAGGGGTGTGTTAGGAGGTGAGCGACGCTGTGTTAGGGGTGTGTTAGGAGGTGAGCGACGCTGTGTTAGGGGTGTGTTAGGAGGTGAGCGACGCTGTGTTAGGGGTGTGTTAGGAGGTGAGCGACGCTGTGTTAGGGGTGTGTTAGGAGGTGAGCGACGCTGTGTTAGGGGTGTGTTAGGAGGTGAGCGACGCTGTGTTAGGGGTGTGTTTGGAGGTGAACGACGCTGTGTTTGGGGTCTTCTTGGAGGTGAGCGACGCTGTGTTTGGGGTGTGTATGGAGATAAGCTACACTGTGTTAGGGGTGTGTATGGAGGTGAGCGATGCTGTGTTATCAGAATCACTTTATTAATCCCCGGAGGGAAATTCAAATTTGCTACAAAGCTCCTGAATCAGAGAAGATGTAAACATGTCTGAAAATAGAAGATGAAATCGTCTAAAAAAAGAATAAAAATAAAATAAAGTTCAAATAAAAGCAAAAGGAAGTGATTCTATATACATGATTCATACATATATTGCACCCGAGTTAAGTATACATGGTAAGACAGTGTTTCACAGTTATACAGTGGCATTGTCCAGCTTGACTGCAACAAGTAGGAATGATTTCCTGGGTCTCTCAGTTGTGCAGCATGGAAGAATCAGCCATTTACTGAACGTGCTCCTGTGGCTGATCAGCTCCTCATGTAGAGGGCAGGAAGGACAGTCCAAGATTGTCTTTATTTTGGACAGTGTCCTCTTCTCCAACACCACTGTCAGAGAGTCCAATTCCTCGCCTATAGCATGGCCGGCCTTCCTGATGATCTTACTGAGTCTGTTAGTGTCCTTCACCCTCAAGCCGCTGTCCCAGCAGACAACAGTGTATAGGATGGCACTGGCCACCACAGACTCATAGAACATCCGCAGCATCGTTCGGCAAATGTTGAAGGACCTCAGCCGTCTCAGAAAATAGAGACGGCTCTGGCCCTTTCTATATGCCGTGTCCACGTTTTTGGGCCAGTCCAATTTATTGTCCAGGTACTTATATTCCTCCACCATTTCCACACTGACCCCTTGGATGTTAACAGAGCTCACCGGAGCCCTGATGCTCTTCAGATCAGCCACCAGTTCTTTCGTCTTCGACACATTGAGCTGTAGGTGGTTGTTCCTACTCCACATGACAAAGTTGTCCACCACCGTCCTGTACTCACTCTCATCACCACCAGTAATACGTCCAACCACTGCAGAGTCATCAGAAAATTTCTGGAGGTAGCAGGTCTCAGTGTAGTAGCTGAAATCAGTGGTGTAGAGAGTGAAAAGGAAAGGAGAAAGGACAGTCCCTTGCAGAGCCCCAGTGTTGCTGATCACTCTGTCCGACACACAGCACTGCAAGCACACGTACTGTAGTCTACCAGTCAAATAATCCACAATCCAGGACACCAGTGGGGCATCCACCTGCATCGCTGTCAACTTCTCACCCACCAGAGCCAGCTGGATGGTGTCAAAAGCACTGGAGAAATCAAAAAACATGATCCTCACAGTGCTGGCTGGCTTGTCCAGGTGGCCGTAGACTTGGTTGACCAGGTAGATGATTGCGTCCTTTACTCCAAGATGGGGCTGGTAGGCGAACTGAAGGGGGTCAAGAAGTGGTTAGACCATAGGCCGGAGTTGCTCCAGGATGTCTCTCTCTAGGGTCTTCATGATGTGTGACGTCAGTGCCACGGGCCTGTAATCTTTGAGGCCACTAGGATGTGGCTTCTTCCGTACAGGGACAAGGCTGTCACAGTCCAGTCCAGTCCATCCATGCCTTAGATTGTGGGACTTCCATGCTGGCTCCAGGCCGGATCCAGGACAGGAATTCAGTCCTGCCTTGCTGAAGGCCATTTGCTGAAGGCCGTTTCCTGAAGCAGCGCTCTTACACCTGCTACCACTCCTCTCCCATCAGCCAGGGCTTTTTAAGAACTGTTTGGAGCTACTCCATTTGCCAGAATGTCTTTTGTAGACTTTCCTCGCCTCGCTACAGCTCATTGGTATTGTGTCTTCTTGATTCCCCCTGCCTGAATTTCTCCTTGGTTTTTTGTCAAGTTTTTCTGTCCAGTTTTTTGTCCCTGTTTTTGCCTGCCTGTTCTTTTGAATTGTGTCTTTTGCTACCTCTGCCTGGATTTCCCTTGTCCCTGTGTTCATCAGTTTTTGTGAAGATTTTTCTGTCCTGTTTTTTGTCCCTGATCGTGTCTACCTGCTCCTCTGTGTTTTTGACCTCCTGGCCTGTTTTTTGACTACCGATTTTTGCCTGAGCCCTACAGTACCTTTTGCCTTTCTGCCATCTACTTCATTAAAGAAGTTTTCTCTTTACACTGCCTGTTTTCTGAGTCTGCTCTTGGGTCCTCATTTCACCTCAGCTCACCACTCCTGACAGCACAATCTGGCCAACATGGACCCAGCAGATTTCGCCCAGCTAAGAGCAGCGGTGCAGAAACAGGGAGCTCTCCTTGGGATCCACCAACAGGACATCCAACAGGTGAATCAAAACCTTGCCGCAATCTCTGACACTCTCAATCTTCTTGCCACTCAGCTACAACAGCTTCAAGTAACGTCTGCTCCTACACAACCCCCCTCACCTACCGCTCCTCCAGCTCCTGCTCCAGCCTTCTCCAGAGAGCCGAGACTTCCTGCTCCACAGCCATACCATGGAGAACCAGGTACCTGCAGATCATTTTTATCTCAATGCTCACTAACCCTTGAGCTTCAACCACTGGCCTTCCCTACAGAGCGTTCCTGAGTGGCCTACACCATCACTCTCCTCACTGGCAAAGCTAGGGAGTGGGGAACAGCTATGTGGGATGCCAATGCACCATGCTGCACCAGCTTCAAGGATTTCACAGAGGAGATGAGGCGAACCTTTGATCGCTCTCTGTCTGGCAGAGAGGCAGCAAGAGAAATCATGGGGCTGCGGCAGGGTGCCCGGTCCGCTTTTGACTATGTGATTGAGTTTTGCTCTTTGGCGGCATCTTGTGGCTGGAATGAGTGCCTTGTTTGATGCATTTTTGAACGGGCTGTCAGACTCCATCAAGGATGAGCTGGCCTCACGAGAACTGCCACCTGATCTCCCCAGTCTCATGGACCTCGCCAGTTGTATTGACTCCCGGATCAGACAGCGGGTGAAAGAGAGAACTCGGACTAGTCTTGTTCCCCCTCAGCCTCCCATTCCTTCTGCTGAGCCAATACAGGTAGACCAAGTCCGCATCTCACCTGAGGAATGACAATGCCATCGGGATATGAGGGCATGTTTTTATTGCGGATGGCTAGGGCATTTCTGCCAACCTTGCCCTTTAAAAGGAAGAGCCCACCAGTGAGTTTAGGGGCAATGTCCAAAATCAGCCCCCTACTGATCGACCGCTACTCCCAGTAGTCATTATCCATGGCAATCAGCCCCACGACCTCCAGGCACTCACTGATTCAGGGGCTGACAGAAACCTGATCTGCTCGACCACCACCAAGTGCCTGGGGATTCCACTACTGGCTCTGAACCCATCCCTCACTGTCCTGACCCTTAACGGTACTGGTCTGACCACTATCACCCATAGAACAGCCCCAGTCACCTTAAGAATTTCTGGCAACCACTCTGAATCCATCCAGTTTTTTGTCATGAGTAATCGCCCTGTGCCCATAGTTCTTGGTCTGCCCTGGCTAACACTACATAACTCCCATGTCAGCTGAACTAACAACAACATTTTAGGATGGAGTCAATTCTGTTTATCGTCATGCCTGAGATCTGCCCTCCCTCACACCGAGCTGCTCCAGCCCACCACTGGTGAATATCCTGACCTCTCTAACATGCCTCCCAAGTATAATGACTTAAAACCATAGGCCCTATGACTGTGGAATTGACCTTCTCCCTGGGACTGCACCACCTAAGGGGTGACTTTACTCTCTCTCTCTCTCTCCTTCTGAAAGGCAAGCCATGAATAAATGCATCGAGTCCTTAGCAGCTGGAATTATTCATCCCTCCTCTTCTCCTGCAGGGGAAGGATTATTTTTTGTGGAGAAGGACAAATCCTTGCGTCCTTGCGTTGATTACCGTAGGCTAAATGACATCACCATCAAGAACCGTTACCCCATACCTCTCATGTCTACGGCATTTGAGTTACTCCAGGGAGCCCAGATTTTCACCAAGCTAGACCTGTGTATTGCTTACCACCTCGTGAGGATCAGGGAAGGGGACGAATGAAAGATGGTGTTCAACACCCCCACGGGCCACTATGAATATCTTGTGGTTCCGTTCGGCCTGACTAATGCTCCCGCGGTTTTCCAGGCCCTCGTTAATGATGTCCTGAGGGACTACCTTAATATTTTTGTTTATCTGGACGATATATAGATTTTTTTCCCTGCTCCCCTTATGAACACCGCATCCACGTCAGGCAGGTCCTTCAGCGACTCCTGGAAAATAAACTCTTTGTTAAGGCCGAGAAATGAGTTCCATAGAAGTTCTGTCGCCTTTCTGGGTTTCATTCAGTGTTTTCGTTAATGCTGACGACGACGAAATGATTAACGCACCTTTTGTTCATGACTAAAACGAGACAGTGACTAGCTAAACATAACTCTTTGATCACGAAAATATGATGAGACGTATCTGTTGTTTTCGTTGACGAGCCGAGACAAAAATGTTAGTGGGTTGGCTATAGGACTATCAAAATGCATTGCATTTCCTCCAACGGCGCGTGCAACCTGTCTGCCAAATGCTGAAAATATCAGCAATGCACCTGCATCCTGTCCTTGTTTGGCCACGCCCACCACCAGGCATGTCCGGGCACAGTGCACACCGGGGCAGCCACACAGTTCATGGACCATTGGCAACGCCAGCACAAGGGCTTGGTGGGCAGAAAAGACGTGATGATTTATGGACATACTTTACACATAATCCAGCAGAAAATAAAACGGAATACCTTGTAGTGGGAGACAGAGGTACACGCTGTGGCTATAAACTACGTGGCAAGAATATGACCGACCTCAAGAGGCATCTAAAGGCTCACCATGCTGCTATTTCTGCGACGGTAAGTTAACGTTACAAGAAGTCCTGTTAACAGATCATGTATACGTTTGCTAGCTTTGGTTAATGTCACTCAACAATTGGTCTGTAATGAATTTCCTATGAAGTTTTCCAAAACACCATGACCTGGCGAAAATGAATGGGACCGCTAGCTTCATGCTAAAGTTGGCTTGGTTAAGCTAACTTAAATTCAATTAACATGTCATGAGTAAAACTTATCCTGCAGGGATTTTTGGTGGGACAGCAACTGAATGCTTTGTCATATATTGACCCATATTTGAATTACTGTGAAACATATGGGGGGAAATGTAGCTTTTCAGACCTGTTGCTGTGCCTTAATATGTCTAAATGAGCAGCAGCATACCTGGCTACTCTAACGTTAGCAGCATGTTTAGCCATCATATTTACATTAACGGACAGCGTGGTCATCTTCTAGTTGTGTGTTCATCATGACGTGTATGCTCTGTCAGCACATTGCGACATGTTAAATGGAGGCAGAAACACGAGTCTGTGAACAATGGAGTATACACACTAGCAGACATCCCAACCTGCAGAAATTCATTTCAGAGAGGTGTCGTGACGCATGACTTTTTTCCCCATCGGGGGGTGGGGGGGTGGGGGGGTGTCACGACACCTCCCTGAAATGAGTTTGGATGTCTGTAAACCAATCAGGATGCTCTTTGTCTAGCATGCGCTACATGAATAGGCACACACGCAGTCTCTCTCACGCTCCCTCGCGCACTCCGTCATATGCGCGATGCAGACATTAATGTTTCGCGTGCACGCTCTTGCTCGCTTGCTCTAGATTCCGGGAGATATTATCCAATTTGCGGGCATCAGGGAGCCACTATCAATATGCGGGAGACTCCCAGAACTTCCGGGAGACTTGGAATGTCTGCACTAGATAGCGTTTATGTAGAAAGCATGTGCACTAGACAGCGTTTATGTAGAGAGCATGCACACCAGACAGCGTTTATGTAGAGAGCATGCACACCAGACAGCGTTTATGTAGAGAGCATGCACACTAGACAGCGTTTATGTAGAGAGCATGCACACTAGACAGCGTTTATGTAGACAGTATGTTATGCACAACCTGTCAACCTCGATTACAATTTCCTATCTCTGTATTGGCCTAATTTAATGTTTTAAAGTAATTATTTTTTTGACTAAAATGAATGACTAAAACTGGACTAAAATCCTTTTAGTTTTCGTCAACTAAAACTAGACCAAAACTATCAAGGATGGAATTGACTAAAATGTGACTAAAACTAATAAGCATTTCATCCAAAAGACTAAGACTAAAACTAAATCAAAATTGGCTGCCAAAAACAAGAAAGCTTTCATTATCTCCCCCGCACAGATTCAGATGGACCCCCTGAAACTCAAGGCAGTTGCTGACTGGCCTACCCCGTCCTCTCGGCGAGAACTCCAGCGGTTTCTTGGGTTTGCAAATTTCTACAGGCGATTCATCAGGAACTTTAGTATGGTGGCTGGGCCCCTCATGACTCTAATTTCCACCAAGGTCCCTTTCAGCTGGGAGGAAGGGGCTGAGAAGGCGTTTGCCAAGCTCAAACGAAGGTTCACGTCAGCACCTATACTCCCCATTCCAGATCCATTCCAGATCCCCATTCCAGGCATCTCCACGGTGCCTGGTGGGGGCTGCTCTGTTAGAGGTGAAAATCCTGGTCCAGAAGGCCCATGAGCAGGACCCAGGGCCCAGTAATGCACCTCCTAACCATCTTTTTGTTCCTGTTTGTGCGGGCACAGGTGTTGCAGTGGAGTCATGGCTCCAGAATGGCGTGCCACCCAGGAGCAGCTCGGACTCTGGCACTCATCCAACAATGTTTTTGGTGGCCATCAATCAAGGAGGATGTCCAGAGGTTTGTGGCAGCTTGCGACATCTACGCCAGGAACAAGACTGGCAACAGACCCTCTGCCGGCCTGCTGAGACCCCTTCCTGTTCCCCACCGGCCCTGGTCACACATAGCCCTGGATTTCATCACAGGACTCCCCAATTCAGGTGGCAATACTTGTATCCTCACTGTTGTCAACCGTTTTTCTAAAGCTGTTCATTTTATCCCTCTGCCCAAGCTTCCCACTGCCAAGATGACCACTGAATTGCTGATACTCCATGTTTTCCATCTACACGGACTCCCCTCAGACATCGTATCAGACTGTGGACCCCAGTTCTCTGCCAAATTCTGGAAGGCTTTCTGTAAACTCATTGGTGCTTCTCGCAGTCTGTCTTCAGGTTTTCACCCTCAGACCAATGGACAGATGGAACAGGCCAACCAGGAGCTGGAAGTGGCTCTCAGGTGCATGGTGTCCAAGGATGCTGCCTCCTGGAGCAAGACCCTTCCTTGGATAGAGTACGCTCACAACTCCTTACCCACCTCTGCTACAGGTCTTTCCCCCTTCCAGTCCTCTCTGGGTTACCAGCCACCACTCTTCCCCATTCAAGAAGTAGTCACCATGCCCTCTGCCCAGATGTTTGTGCGCTGCTACAGGAGAACATGGGCATTGACCAGGAAAAAGCTCCTACGTTCTGTCAAGATGTTTAAAGAACAAGCCGACAAACATCACTTGGCAGCTCCCATCTATCGGGTGGGGCAGCGAGTAATACACTCCACTCACCCCTCAAGATGGTCTCCCGTAAAATGGCTCCCAGGTTCATAGGACCTTTCCCCGTCTCCAAGGTAATTAATCCCTGCTCTGTAAAACTGTCTCTGCCCATTACCATGCGCCGTATTCACCCAACTTTCAATGTCTCCCAAGTCAAACCTCTTGTCTCCAGTTCCCTGTCCCCACTTTCCAAACCCCCTGCTCCTCCCAGGTTCATAGATGGTGGTTAGGTCTTCACCGTCAGGAAGTTGGTGAAGGTACAATGCTGAGGCAAAGGACTCCAGTACCTGGTTGATTGGGAGGGGTATGGTCCTGAGGAGAGGAGCTGGATTCCTGCCAGGTTCATCATGGATCCCAGCCTCATCACGGACTTCCACCAACAACGCCCTGAGGCACTTTCTAAGGCACCTGGCAGCACCTGTTGGGGGGGGGATACTGTCACAGTCCGGTCCAGTCCATCCACGCCTTGGATTGTGGGACTTCCATGCCGGCTCCAGGACAGGAATTCAGTCCTGCCTTACTGAAAGCCATTTCCTGAAGTGGCACTCTTACACCTGCTACCACTCCTCTCCCATCAGCCAGGGCTTTTTAAGAACTGTTTGGAGCTACTCCATTTGCCAGACTGTCTCTTGTAGACTTTCCTCACCTCGCTACAGCTCATTGGTATTGTGTCTTCTTGATTCCCCCTGCCTGAATTTCTCCTTGTTTTTCTGTCCAGTTTTTGTCCCTGTTTTTGCTTGCCTGTTCTTTTGAATTGTGTCTTTTGCTACCTCTGTCTGGATTTCCGTTGTCCCTGTGTTCATCAGTTTTTGTGAAGATTTTTCTGTCCTGTTTTTTGTCCCTGATTGTGTCTACCTGCTCCTGTGTTTTTGACCTCCTGGCCTGTTTTTTGACTACCAATTTTTGCCTGAGCCCTACTGTACCTTTTGCCTTTCTGCCATCTACTTCATTAAAGAAGTTTTCTCTTTACACTGCCTGTTTTCTGAGTCTGCTCTTGGGTCCTCACTTCACCTCAGCTCGCCACTCCTGAGAGAGGCATGACGTCTTCCACAGCACGGGGACCCTCTGAAGACCCAGGCTCAAGTTGAAGATATGCTGAAGTACTTCACTTAGCTGGAGAGCGCAGGTCTTCAGGGCCCTGGGGCTAACACCATCCGGGCCTGCTGATTTTCCTGCATGGAGTCTCTTCAGCTGTCTTTTCACTTGCTCCTCGCTGACGCTCAGTGTAGAGGTGACGGGTGGGGGAGGGATGAAGATGTTTCGGGGGGAATACTCAGCCAGGGGGGTCTGTTGAGGAGGTGTGAGCGAGATCCTGAAATGGAGATGAGGTTGGGCAAGAAGAGGCGGGGGAGAGGAGAAAAATGTGAAGTGTGTCATTGTAGCCATCCTGCAGAAGTGGCGGTGGGTTGGGGTCACTCCATCAAATCTGTTGAAATAAAGATTCAGCTCATTCGCCCTTTCCACAGTGCCATCCTCTCCTTCACTGCTGGTTGGCTTGTAACCAGTGATGGTCTTCATTCCATTGCACACCTCTCTCATGTTGTTTCCACTCCAACTTCCTCCTGTACTTTTCCTTGGCCTCCCTAATCGTTGCTCTCAGTTCACGCTATACTCCTCACACCTCCTCCTTGTTGCCAGCTGTGAAAGCCCTCTGGGTGTGTATGGAGGTGAGCGACGTTACGTGTGGGGTGTGTATGGAGCTGAGCGATGCTGCATGTGGGCTGTGTTTGGAGGGGAGTGCCGGTGTATTCAAAGGCAAATGACGCAGTGTTTGGGGTGTGGAGCATGCTTGGAGGCGAGCGAAGCTGTGTGTGGGGTGTTTGGAGGTGAGCAACACTGCGTTAGGGGTGTGTATGGGGTGAGTGACACTGTGTGTGGGCTGTGTTTGGAGGGGAGTGCCTGTGTACTTGAAGGCAAACGATGCAGTGATTGGGTTGTGTTTGGGGGGTGGAGTGTGCTTGGAGGTGAGCGACGCTGCATGTGGGGTGCGTTTGGAGGCGAGCGATGCCGCGTTAGGGGTGCATTTGGAGGCAAGCAACGCCGCGTGTGGGCTGCGCTTGGAGGCGAGCAACGTTGTGTTAGGGCTGTGTATGGAGGCGAGTGACGTTGTGTTAGGGGTGTGTATGGAGGTGAGCGACGTTGTGTTTGGGGTCTGCTTGGAGGCGAGCGACACTGCTTGTGGGGTGCGTTTGGAGGCGAGCGACGTTGTGTTAGGGGTGTGTATGTAGGCAAGTGACGCTGTTTGGGGTGTGTATGGTGGCGAGCGACGCTGTGTTTGGGGTCTGCTTGGAGGCAAACGATGCTGTGTGGGGGGTGCGTTTGGAGGCGAGCGACGCTGCTTGTGGAGTGCGTTTGGAGGTGAGCAACGCTGTGTTAGGGGTGCATATGGAGGCAAGCGACGTTGTGTTAGGGGTGTGTATGGAGGCGAGCGATGTTGTGTTAGGAGTGTGTATGGAGGTGAGCGACGCTGCATTAGGGGTGCGTTGGGAGGCGAGCGATGCCGCGTTAGGGGGTGCGCTTGGAGGCGAGTGACGCCGCGTTAGGGGGTGCGCTTGGAGGCGAGCGACGCTGCATTAGGGGTGCGTTGGGAGGCAAGCGACGCCGCGTGTGGGCTGCGCTTGGAGGCGAGCGACGCCACGTGTGGGCTGCACTTGGAGGTGAGCGACGCCGCGTTAGGGGGTGCGTTGGGAGGCGAGCGACGCCACGTGTGGGCTGCGCTTGGAGGCGAGCGACGCCGTGTTAGGGGGTGCGCTTGGAGGCGAGCGACGCCGCATTAGGGGTGCGTTGGGAGGCAAGCGACGCCGTGTGTGGGCTGCGCTTGGAGGCGAGCGACGCCGCGTGTGGGCTGCACTTGGAGGCGAGCGATGTCGCGTTAAGGGGTGCGCTTGGTGGCGAGCGATGCTGTATGTGGGGTGTGGAGTGTGCTTGGAGGTGAGCGATGCTGCTCATTGTGAGCCAATGGCCAGCATGCAGCCCCACCCCCAAAGTCCCCAACGGCGGACCAGTACGAAGACTTGTTCTTGACTGGGATGGTGGATGAGGGCTGCAACAGAGTCTGGATCCCCGGTCGTTGAGGTTTCCTTGCCACTGGATTTCGGACCCTTTCTCTGTCAAGTATCCATGTGTCTGCTGTTGTGCACCAGCTTTCCCACGCTAAACTATTTCATGCACAATGTGTCTACCAAGACCACATTTCACCAAGTTCTGCGGCAACTGGCAAGTGGCGATGGGGACAGGATAGTGAGATCTAGGAGTCCCTCGCCTCGGACCGGCATGTTAGGTGGCAGAGTCTGATTCAGTCGTCTCACTCTTGAAATGGAGTAGAGGAGTGTTTCGGCAGCTTTCCCTGTGACTGAGCAGTCCTTTTCAGGATCCACTCTGCTCACCCCCGATGTGGGGAGGGGGCTAGAAAAGGTGTCCTAAAAATAGTCTGCTCCGCTTCTACCTGGCTGGAATACCGCATCCAGCAGGAATACCGCATCCAGCAGGATCACCTTTCAGTGGTCAAAAAACCCACAAATTGAATCTTGGAACTTGGAATGTACGTACCCTACTGGATGACACAGACCACTCCAGTCGACCCAAATGAAGAACCGCCCTTGTATCTTGGGAACTAAGTCATTTCAATATTGACCTAGCTGCTCTTCAGGAGACCCAAAGAGCACGTGCTGGACAATTGTAATGCTGCCTCCGCCATATCCTGGGTGTCAACTGGAAGAATCAATGAACAAATGTTAGTGTCCTGGAAGAGTCCGAATGCACCATTATTGAAGCTATGGTGATGCAAAATCAACTTCGTTGGTTGGGACATCTCTTACAAATGAACGACTCTCGCCTTCCCAAGCAGCTTTTATTTGGCAAACTTGGCTTTGGAGCAAGATTGAGGGGAGGACAAAGGAAACGTTTAAAGGAAAACTTGAAAGCATCTCTAAAGTCCTGTGGTATTAGTGTTAACAACTGGGAGGATGCTGCTATTAGCAGATCCAGTTGGTGAAAGGCCGTCCATGAGGGCGTATCCCACTTTAAGCTAGAAAGGCGAACCAAGGTCCTGGAGAAGCGTTTGCTGCGCAAGGAAAGAGAAAAGGCACCTTTACTGCTCACTGCCACTAATAAATGCCACGTTTGCTGAAAGCTGTGCGTCTCCTGCATTGGACTGTTCAGTCACCTGTGGGTGCATAAAATCTAAACATGTTCTTGGTGGACAATCTTACATGCTATTGAGTGATCCCTGATGATTAGCCATGCTGTGTGTGGCATGTGCTTGGAGGTGAGCGACGCTGTGTTTGGGGTGTGCTTGGGGTGTTGATTTTGTTTGGAGGTGAGCGATGCTGTGTTTGTGTATGGAGCGTGTTTGGGGTGTGTTTAGAAGTGATCTGCTCTTTTTGGATGAGGAGCCTGTTGCCACAACAACCAGACCACACCCACTGTGATTCCATCATTTCTGTCTGTTGACACGCAGAGGGTGGGGTCATTTCCTACAACAGACTTGTATATGCCTGATTCCGTTTTCACCCTGAGAGAAATTATATTAGTGTTATATATTTTATATATTATGGAAATGTAATTATAGTTGGCATTATACAGTAATTATATTCATTAGTTATTTCATAATCTATAGCCTTATACAGTATGTTGGATATACATCTGTCTCTCCCTGTATTTGGTTTACTTTTATAAAATGTGCACTTTCATCATACCTAATTTAACCTAATCGTACAGACGTCGTTCATCAATATATATACACGCGGATTCCATGGCAATGACTTTTGACCCAGGAAGGACAAGAGGTACTGGCATGGCTGCTATGTTGCCATGTGGAGTTATATTTACACACACACACACACACACACACACAGAGTGCTATTTTAAATAGTGTGAGGATGAAGGACATTTCACACTCTCCAATCATCAGCAGCCTTTTCATCTCTCATGAGCTTTTTCATCATTCGAGGCGGTGTGTGTGTATATATATATATATATATATATATATATATATATATATATATATAAAAGGAGGGGAACTGGAGCACCGTATCTATGGCAACTATCGCCACCTTACCTACTTTTCCTCCTTTAAAGTCACATATGCATACACACACACACACACACACACACACAGCTCTTCCTCTGAGTGGTCAGTCTTGTTGGTATATCGACACATTTCACTCAATGTGTGTGCATGCATGTGTGTGTATTCCTTTTTGTTCGGCCCATTTGTCAGTGGGTATGTGTAGCATTAAGACCTCTGTGTGTGTGTGTGTGTGTGTGTGTGTGTGTGTGTGTGTGTGATCAGTTAGCCAACACCAGTGGGAATTCAGCCTCTCTCACTCTATCAGTGTGCAAATGTTCACTCCCCCCTCCCTCTTTCTTTTTGTGTGCTTGCTCAGCTGCTCTCTCTCTCGCTCTCTCTCTCTCTCCAGTCATGGGTACTACAGGTCAGTCCTTTTCTTAGCTTTGCTACCTTTATTTACTTCATTAACACTTGTAACTTAACTCGGTGTGGATGTGTTTTGATCTTACGTGTGTGTGTTTTCTGGATTAGTTTTGACTCGGGTCAAACAATCGTCTCGTGGTCTCTTACACAGCGTGTTTGCAGTCGTGAACGTTAGTGCGTATTATTAACAATAAGAGTTACATTCCTGATGTTTATTCTGAATATTCTACCCTAATTAAAGCTGAGCTGGAGTCTCTGTAGAGACACTGAGAGAACAGCAACATGGAACAAACGTGTTGTTACAGATGATAACAGCTGCTGTCCACCTGAAAGACGTCATGAAGGCTGGTAACGAAGGTTTTAACTGCACACATGACGAGAGTCTTACGTGACTTTGAGCTTGACGGAGGTTGAGGAATTTGCGATATTTTAGCCACTAAAACAGGAAGACTGTCTCGTCACTGGGTCTCGTGTGCCTCATTGTAAAGTCTTAACCTCACACCTGTCTCAGGTAGAGTCAGGGGTTAAACTGAGTCGGAATGATCCTGAACAGTATTCTGGTTTCCTCAGTAACATTTCAACGGGGTTAAATTAAAATATTTCCTGAGGCGTGATGGAGAGCAGGAATGAAGCTCCTGATCACTGCGTCACAAACAATCTTTTTTACAGGAAAAATGTAGAGCCAATCAGGTTTTATCTGTAAAAGATATTGTCCTGTTTAATGTCCAAACACTGAGAAGCAGGAATGTAAACATGTCATGAGAAATGTGATCATCTTACGTTTAATTTACTTAAATTTATTCCATGTGAATGTTTCTAGTGTGGTGATTGTGTTCGCGAGGTAGCTATAGTTCACGGGTTCAATGCTCAACAAACGAAATTAATTGAAATCTGCTGATTCTAGTGTAATGTTTAATCCATCCATATCATCTCAGTGTTGCATCGGATCAGCGTAACGTTAGCTTGTGTGTGGAGAGAAGAAAATGTAAACTATGGATTGTGTCGAAGTGAAACCGAAGCATCCAACCCAAATCACTGTCAGTCAGAATCAGACTCAGAAAAGTCGCCTAAGATTAGCAAAGATCTTGGGGTGTGTTAACGCTGAAAAACTCTGATCAGAACGCAAAATCTAAAATAAACTCTGTCGAAGTCTGCTACATATACAATACTCAACTCTGAGCTTGTCCTTTAACAAAAATCATGATAAGATCTAGAAATGTAACTCGTCTAGGATTAGTGAACAATGAAAGAAAGCTACTGAAAGCAAAACCAAAGCTAACAAAAATGGTCATCCAACTGTACAGCAACATATTTATCCAGTTTTATTTGTCTAAAAGATTGAGAAAAAAAATGCTCCATTCAAGTGTGTTTCCATGTTTATCAAAAGATTACTTCATAAGTACAGGTTTTCTAATTAGCAGCTGCTGCTTATCTTATATCATTAGTGAAACTGTAGCTCTTCTGAAAATTTTATTTGTAAATTTATCGATATATCTGAGGTAAATGTTGACATTTCTGATCATTTGAAATCATTTCCATGATCACGATGTGTTTCTATCTGGAATTAAAACATAAAACAGCTCCATTCTGCCTAGCTAAATTGCTAACCTCATTCATTCGCTAGCTTATATTGTTTCCCAGTTGCCCAGCAGCACTGTTTTAAATATAATATATAACATTCATTTGAACAACCAAATCACCAGAAATATGGTTTTTCACAAACACACGGAGTTAGGGGGAAAATTAATGCTGTAGAAATGTTAGTGAAGGTTAATCTGACAAAAAGGGGAATAAAACCCTCATGGGTTAAATGGAGTGAGTTTGAACCCCATCCCCATGCTCAGGCTTTAAAAGGGTTAATACTGCATAGAGTGTAACGTAAAATGGCCGACATTTTGTTCTGCCCTTTTCAGCTAAAATTAGCGCTGTGGGGACTGGAGGGAGAACCGCTCAAGAGACCCAAGCGCTCTCTCTCGCTCTCTTTCTTTCTTTTCATCACTGATGCTGATTGAAATTGTCGCCACAGCAGCAGGCTCTTTGCTTTCCAAAGCAACTGAAGCCAGATGATCCAGATTGAGAAGTGTTGGTTGTCATGGCAATGTGTCCAAGTGAACACCTCGATTGATAAGAAATGACATCACTGTAAACCTCGCCCGTCTCTGATCGCACATTAACACTTGCGCTGCTGGCTTTTCTCAGTTGGTAGCTTCGCACGTGTTTCAGAGCATAAACAAACATGACCTTGGTTTTGTTAGCATTAAACACGATACCTCATGATCCTGCATTCACTTTCATCAGAATTCTGATATTTCTGAGTTTGTGTTTCAAAACAAAACCAAGCTGAGGAGACAGCAGATGACGTCTAGCTCAAAATGTTTCAAGCTCACCTTCCTTTTTCTAGTTAGCCACTTAGCACAAGCTAAAAAAATACATTACAGTCATTTAGCAGACGCTCTTATCCAGAACAACGTACAACATACCCAGAGCAGCTGGGGGAGCAGTTGCGGGTTCGATGCCTTGCTCAAGGGCACTTCAGACATTCCTGCTGGCCCAGGGAATCAAACTGGAGACCTTTTGGTCCCAAAGCTGGTTCTCTAACCATTAGGCCATGGCTTTCCCCTAATACACCATGCTAATCAGGATCCTTATATATCGCTGATCAACAAAGACATTTTTTCACATCACATCTCATTATCTCTAGCCGCTTTATCCTTCTACAGGGTCGCAGGCGAGCTGGAGCCTATCCCAGCTGACTACGGGCGAAAGGCGGGGTACACCCTGGACAAGTCGCCAGGTCATCACAGGGCTGACACATAGACACAGACAACCATTCACACTCACATTCACACCTACGCTCAATTTAGAGTCACCAGTTAACCTAACCTGCATGTCTTTGGACTATGGGGGAAACCGGAGCACCCGGAGGAAACCCACGCGGACACGGGGAGAACATGCAAACTCTGCACAGAAAGGCCCTCGCCGGCCCCGGGGCTCGAACCCAGGACCTTCTTGCTGTGAGGCGACAGCGCTAACCACTACACCACCGTGCCGCCCAAGACATTTTTTCCTTCATCAAATTTTGATTCTTTCATTTTGGACTCAACCTGTCTGGCTAACATCAAGTACTGAAAGCTTACACGGATAAGCACGCAAACTGTTTGAACTCCAGTCACCACACACAGACTTTTAAAAATAATAAACGTACAATTAAAGCAGATACACAGAACCTTTATTTTTAAATACATTTCTGAGTGGATAGTATCTCCATCCTTGACTCTTGTATGCTGCATAAATGGGAATAAAAAAATATATTTTTGAGAGTTAAAATCGACCGCAAAGTTGTCATTGGAGCTGTTCCGCTGAGCCAGCCAGCCCCGAGTGCGTGACGTCACAGCGGGAACCGGTTTTAAGGCCGAGGGCTTTGATAACTATAGACCAGTCATATAAATAAAAATGTATGGTGAAAGTAATACTATTACCTACTTGCTCAACTAAGACTGATTTGAATCGGCCTGTCCGAAAATCCAGTTATACTGGAGGGAAGTGGCTACCGAGATAAATAAAATAATAAGGGTGGATTTAGACTTCTCTTTTGTTACCTTATATCTAGGTAAAATACCAGAAACAGTTCTACAGAAGGATAAATACCTATTGAAGATACTTTTGGCAAGTAGTAGGAAAGCTATAACCAGAAAATGGTTGCAACTTGATCCTCCAACATTGGACCAATGGTGCGGGATCATTAAAGAAATTTACTGTATGGAGAGACTTACCTTTGTTTTAAGACTTCAGTTGGAGAAATGTACAGAACGCTGGGAAAAATGGATTGTGTATGATTGATTGATTGCTTTATTCTGAACAGTAAAGAAGATATAAAAACAAAAAATAAAAAATGCAATCATGAAAACATCATCATAAACAGAATAGTGTAGCCACAAGGCAATAACATAATAATGTTCAGAAAGGATTAGGAAGAAGTAATAACTTATCAAATCCTAACCCTCTATACCACCGCTAATCAAACGTCACTTTCCACCATAATAAACTTTATATACAAAAGAAAGCAAAATAAAAAAAAAAAACATACCAAGACATACCAACATGGTATAATATCGCCCAAATCAAATCATATACATACACAAATACTTATGCTATGCATATATACACACATACAATACATATATACAGTACATACATATACACATACCTATAACTATACACATCCATACGTACACAGACACCCATATCATAATTATGCATATTACGCTTATATATTATATACAATTATGCACACACACACTTTTTATATAATATATCCGAATGTACCCATACCCACATATACACTTATATTATCTATAGCATGTTATTGTAATTCCTCCTCCCTATACCTCATAAAGATCTGTTCCTTATACCTTTTTTTGAACTGGTTTATAGTTGTACATTTCATGAGCTCCACATTCAAACTGTTCCATAGCTTTACTCCGCAAATAGAGATACTGAACATTTTTAACGTTGTCCTAGCACTGCGAATTTTAAATTCAATTTCCCCCTAAAATTATAGCCCCCCTCTCTATCCGAGAACATTATTTGGATATTCCTTGGTACTTTATAATTCTTTACTTTGTACATTAAGGCAGTTTTATATTCTATAATATCCCTGAATTTTAAACATTTTGAATTTAAGAATAGTGAATTAGTATGATATTAGTATGCACCTTGAAAAGTATGACATTATACCATGATGTACATGTAAAGTAATATTTTGTTTTTATTTGTAACACCCATGATGATCTCATGTTCTTTGTATAAGTAAGTAAATAAAAAAATAAATAAAAAGGTAAAAAAAAGACTGATTTGACTTCACTGATTGTGGGTTGACTCTCATTAAAACAGGATGGGTGTTATAACTTATGCAACATACATGTACATGCATGCATTTTCACTGATAAAACGTAAAAGGCTCATTAAATAAAATCAGATGAACTGAGACAATCACATTCTGAAGCAAATTAAATAATCTTATACCGCTAACTTAAACACACAATACAAGTTACATGGATTAATCTAAATGCAGGTAAACATGTTTTTGTTGTTTTGTATCCAAATGAGAGTCGGAACTTACCCGTCTGTGTTCTCGCTTCTTGAAGGCCGATCTTGTGGCCGATTGTTTCGAAACAATCTTACTTTCAGTTGTTCATTCAGTTCTCCGTTCATTTGCTTCTTCCACGTAAGGGCGAGATGGCAGCAATATCCAGTTTAGAAATCAGACGGTTGGTCCACTCATTCTCCATACTGAGTACTCCGCCATTACTGCCCGAGCGATATGTCACGTCCCGTTCCGGGTTTTAGCAATAACCCACGGCTCACTCCAGGAGAACTGGTGTAACTGAACTCACTTTCCTTTTTACAAATAAATAAAATAAATAAATACTTTCCTTTTCTTGTTTTCTTTTCCCTTAATTGTTGGTACTGCACCCTCTTTCAATACGGGCTTCTAGCCAACGCTCCTCAACAGATCAGAGGCCTCGTATGAGTCCTCAGTAAAATGTACAGAGCAGAGGAGAGACCACTTCGTAGGTGCCCAATGTGCCTGTGAACTTCTCGCAAAATGCGTCCAAATCTTTGCAGTTTGAACATTCTTGGGCCATGAACGCAACGTAAATCCACCTTCTGTCATGTTGCTGCACTGGCCAAAAACACATCTACGTGGCATGGTGATAAATTAGCTCAAAATGGAGGATCGGAGTTGCAGTCAGCTCTGTTTTTTAGTATAGTGGAAATGGCGATGAGACCGATAGACTTCCTGCTGTGACGTTATATACGTCAAGGTCATTCACTCAGACCGCTACCTATATGAATCACTTTAATCGTAAAAATTACTGTCTTAGATTTATTGTTAACGCTTAAAACTATTCCTGTGCCATTCTTGAGGTCTCAAGGCATTTATCAACGAAAGTGAGGCCATGGTTCTGCATATCTCCTTTAAGTAATGCTCGTTTTCAAAATTGCCGACACTGCAGTTTTCAGCTACATGCTCCATTTTTATTGATGTGTCACAATGTTTAATTTTTTTAAGCTGAAATTTATTTAACACCTTGATGCACACTGGGGTGTGTTAGCATGATGATAGTTAGCCTCTTTAGCATCCATTATATTCCTTTAACTAGCCAAATTTATTGTGTTTAGCTCCAAAGTGTTAGGGAAAAAACGGACTACAGACGTGTGTGTGTGTGTGTGTGTGTGTGTGTGTGTGGGCATGCGTGAGAGAGACTGATTGATTTCCCAAGTCATTTATTTAAGCTGGTCACTTTAAACCCTTATCACATGCGATAAAATTTTTGCATGTCTTCACTAATGCTGTGTGTAAGATACTGCCAGGTGTTCGTGAAAACCATGTGGCAGAAGGTAGGAGGATAAAAATAAAATCTGTCAATAAACACATTAATAGAAGGGTCATACAAATGAAAACTAATCACTTGTAAAAAAAAAAAAATTAATATTGTGTATTGCAGAGTCTATGTTTCTACATAATCTCCATTTCATTCGGGGGGACCTAATTCAATTGTCACAATTTTACGGTTTTCATTTGACTCACCTTCGTCTATATCCTACAGTAAATATACACAAATAAATCTGATGACATCTGAGCTGATCATAAAAAAATAGACATGAAAACAACAAAAACTCAGTCTCATGAAGTCTCAGAATCAGTTGGAAAAGGATGATAGTTCACAATCTTATGGAAGACAAAGTGGGACAGATTAAAAATGTGTCATTATAGCCATTCAAATATCTTTCAGTCAAAAAATTCAAATATATCGAGCGAGAAACCCAGAAATGTTTTACTGAATAACTTAAACACTTGATTAATTAATACTTATGCTTTTAATGAGTGACACATGAAAACATTTCATGATAAATACATAAAATTCTTCACTGCACTAGTTTTAAAACTCTTGACATATCAGTTAAGATTCAACTTCACAGCCCTACTCAAATATAACGCTGATTAAAGACAGCCAGAGAAAAAAGTTTTAATAGCCAACATAAAGATTGAAGGTGTGTGTGTGTGTGTGTGTGTGTGTGTGTAATGATAACCACAAAGGTAAAGAAAAACGGAGAAGCAGGTATCTCGTGTGTGAATATTTATAATTTTGTGAAACTTTTACCTTTTGAGAAGCACTATGTTAAAGTGCTGAATTTCAAACAGCAGAAACATGTTCATTCATCATTACATTCGCTGCTGTTGTACTCAGTGTGAGCTGCAGGTGATAATTAATCTGATAGCACTGACTCCGCCCACTGTTTCATCTTCCCATATTTAGGTTGGACTGTACAAAATGATCAGTGCCCATTAAGACACACACAAAACAGACATGTTCCCCCCACGAGAGCTAGAAATCTGGGCTTGTGTGTTTTCATCAGCACTCAGATTGTAGAAAATGGTTCCAATGCATTATGGCTCCTCTTCATGAACGTATGTACACGTGTGTGTGTGTTGGACAGTGGTGGAGTTGCTGCACTGGCGGGATGTGAAGCAGACGGCTGTGCTGTTCAGCAGTGTGTTGCTGCTGCTCTTCTCTCTGACTCAGTTCAGTGTGGTGAGTGTGATGGCCTACCTCGCCCTCACCGCGCTCTCCAGCACCATCAGCTTCAGAGTGTACAAATCTGTGCTGCAGGCTGTGCAGAAGACCGAGGATGGACACCCTTTCAAGTGAGCAAGTGTGTGTGTGTGTGCAGAAACTTTAATCAATGTTATACATATGTGAGCATTTGTCGCTCCTTGGTGAATCAGTTCAAAAGAGTAGACTCTTTCAGTTCTCAAATGACTCCGAAACTGAAATTCTGAGCTGTGTGCGATTTCTGCAGCTGAAACTGTTTCCTGAAATCTTCTGCCACTGCATTAATTTTATAAATTTGCCAACAGATCATGGTAATGCTGTCTTTTATACACACACACACACACACACACACACGCAAAATGCACCACTCAGCGCTTGCACAAACCCACTGCTCAGATGGTTAAAAGAGGCTTCCAGGAAATGTGCTAATTAAATTACACTACAAGAGGAACGCCCCTCTTTGAATCGCCACCTTAATGTGGTGGAGGGGTGTGAGTGCCTTCAGGATTCTAGGAGCTATGTTGTCGGGGCATTTGCCCCGGTAGGGTCTCCCAAGGCAAACAGATCCAAGATGAGAGGTCAGACAAAGAGCAGTTCAAAATGACCCTCATGAAAGGAAAAACAAACAAAAAAAAGTATCAGAGTACCCTCGCCCAGACCAGGGATACCGGGGCCCCACCCTAGAGCCAGGCCTAGGGGAGGGGCTCGTCATCAAACACCTGGTGGCCAGGCCTATGTCTGTGGGGCCCGGCCTGGCCCAGCCCAAATGAGCAACACGGAACCACTCTCCTGTGGACCCACCACCCGCAGGAGGTGCTGTAAGGGTCCAGTGCACTGTGGATCGGGTGGCAGCCAAAGGCAGAGGCTCTGGCGTACTGATCCCCGGCTGACAAAACTGACTTTTGGGACATGGAATGTCACCTCTCTGGTGGGAAAGGAGCCTGAGCTTGTGTGTGAGGTTGAGCAGTACAGACCAGATATAGTTGGGCTCACCTCAACGCATAGCTTGGACTCTGGAACCAATTTCCTGGAGAGGGGTTGGACTCTCTATGCTAGAGGGTGAGAGGTGCCTGGCAGGGGTGGGACTATTGGAAGCCCCCCCAGTTTGGCACGCGAACGTCGAAGTTCTCCCCAGTGAACGAGAGGGTCATTTCCCCTGCGCCTTCAGGTTGGGGACAGTCCGAGACCGTTCATTTGTGCCTATGCGCCAAATGGTAGTTCAGAGTACCTGGCCTTCTTGAAGTCCTTGGGTGGGGTGCTTGACAGTGCACCACGAGGGGACTCCATTGTTTTACTGGGGGAATTCAACACTCATGTGGGCAATGACAGTGAGACCTGAAGGAGTGTGATTGGGAGGAATGGCCTGCCTGACCTGAACCAAAGCAGTGTTCAGTTGTTGGACATCTGTGCCATGCACGGTTTGACCATAACGAACACCATGTTCGAGCATAAGGGTGTCCATAAGTGCATGTGGCACAAGGACACCCTAGGCCATAGATAGATGATGGACTTTTTAATCATTTCATCGGATCTACAACCGTACGTCTTGGACACTCAGGTGAAAAGAGGAGCATAGCCATCAACTGATCACTACCTGGTGGTGAGCTGGATCAGGTGGCAAGGGAGGAAGCCGGACAGACCTGGTAGGCCCAAACATGTAGTGAGGGTATGCTGGGAACGTCTGGCGGAGGCTCCCATCCATCGGATCTTCAACTGCCACAGCCAGCACAGCTTCAACTACATACCGGGGAGGATGGGGACATTGAGTCTGAGTGGACCATGTTCCGCACCTCCATTGCTGAGGTGGCTGTACAGCGTTGCGGCTGCAAGGTTGTTGGTGCCCATCGTGGCAGTAATCCCCGAACCCAGTGGTGGACACCTGTGGTGAAGGGAGCAGTCAGGCTGAAGGAGTAGTCCCATCAGGCTTGGTTAGCCTGTGTGTCTCCAGAGGCAGCTGACAGATACTGACAGGCCAAGCAGAACACAGCTCTAGCAGTCACTGAAGCAAAAACTCGGGTGTGGGAGGAGTTCAGTGAGGCCATGGAAAGTGACTTTCGGTCAGCCTCAAAGAGATTCTGGCAAACCGTCTGGCAGCTCAGGAAGGGGAAGCAGTGCTCTGCCCCTACTGTTTACAGCGAGGCTAGGGTGCTGTTGACATTGTCCAATGGTGGAAGGAATACTTTGAGGATCTCCTCAATCCCACCTTCATGTTGTCTGAGGAGGATGCAGAGTCTGAGAGGACTTGGATGGACTCACCCATCACAAGGGCTGAGGTTGCCGAGGTGGTTTAAAAGCTCCTCGGTGGCCAGGCTCCAGAGGTGGATGAGATTCGTCCCGAGTTCCCGAAGGCACTGGATGTTGTTGGGCTGTCTTGGCTGACACGCCTCTTCAACATTGCGTGGAGGTCGGGGACAGTGCCTCTGGATTGGCAGACTGGGGTGGTGGTCCCCCTTTTTAAAGAGGGGGACTGGAGAGTGTGTTCCAACTATGGGGGGGAAATCACACTTCTCAGCCTCCCTGGGAAAGCCTATACTGGAGTGTTGGAAAGGAAAGTCCGGTCAATAGTCGAACCTCAGATTCAGGAGGAACAATGCGTTTTTTGTCCTGGTTGTGGAACACTGGACCAGCCCTTTACCCTTGCAAGGATACTGGAGGGTGCATGGGAATTTGCCCAACCGGTCTAGATGTGTTTTGTGGACCTGGAGAAGGCTTACGACTGTGTCCATCATAGTGCCCTGTGGGGGGTGCCACGGGAGTATGGGGGTTCAGGGTCCACTCCTGCGGGCCATTCGGACCCTGTATGACCGGAACAGGAGTTTGGTTCACATTTCCGGCAGTAAGTCAGACTCATTCCTGGTGCATGTGGGACTCCGCCAGGGCTGCCCTTTGTTGCTGGTTCTGTTCATAACTTTTATGGACAGAATTTCTAGGCACAGCCAAGGGGCGGAGGTTGTCCGGTATGGTGGCAGCAGGATCACGTCTGTTTTTTTGCAGATGATGTGGCCCTGTTGGCTTCATCAATCTGTGACTTACAGCATGCACTGGGACTGTTTGCAGCAGAGTACGAACCAGCTGGGACGAGGATCAGCACCTCCAAATCTGTGGCCATGGCGCTCAGCTGGAAAAGGGGTGGAGTGCCTACTCCGGGTCAAGGGGGAGTTGCTACCTAAAGTGGAGGAGTTTAAGTATATCGGGGTTTTGTTCAGTTTGTTGAGTGAGGGTTAGGGGGAGCAGGAGTTGGACAGATGGATCAGGGCAGCGTCAGCAGTGATGCAGATGCTAAACCAGTCTGTTGTGGTAAAGGGAGAGCTGAGCCAAAAGGCAAAGCTCTCAATTTACTGGTCCATCTACATTCCCACTCTCACCTATGGTCACGAGCTATGGGCAATGACCGAAAGAATGAGATCACTGATACAAGTGGTAGAAATTAGTTTTCTCCGCAGGGTGGCTGGGCTCTCCCTTAGAGACAGGGTGAGAAGCTTGGTCATTCGGGAGAGACTCAGAGTAGAACCGCTGCTCCTCCACATCGAAAGGAGTCAGTTGAGGTGGTTCAGGCACCTTGTTAGGATGCCCCCTGGACGCCTCCCAAGGGAGGTTTTCTGGGCATGCCCCACCGGCAGGAGACCCAGAAGCAGACCCAGGACACGCTGGAGAGATTACATCTCTCAGCTGGCCTGGGAATGCCTTGGTATTCCCCCCGGAAGAGCTGGAGGAGGTGGCCAGGGAGAGGGAAGTCTGGGCTGTTCTGCTTTGGCTGCTACCCCCGTGACCCAGATAAGCAGTAGAGGATGGATGGATGGATGGATGGAAGAGGAACGCTGTTGCGTACATCCATTAAAAAACAGCTCATTTATGTAAAATCAGATCTCAACGTTCATGTAAACAAGCCAACTGAAAACGCCTCATCACTATTCAAGTATCTGAACTCTGGTATGAAATGAACGTGTCCATGACATGCACCTTTAGTTCAACAATTTTATGTTCAGATGTACAACCCCAATTCCAAAAAAGTTGGGACACTGTCAACTGTAAATAAACAGAATGCGATAATTTGCAAATCATGGAAACCCTATATTTCATTAAAAATAGTACAAAGATAGCATCAAATGTTGAAACAGAAATTTTATTATTTTTTTTTTTAAAGTATCTGCTCCTTTTGAATTTGATGTCAGCAACACATTTCAGAAAAGCTGGGACAGGGGTGTTTAACCACAGTGCTGCATCACCTCTGTTTTTAGCAACACTGTAAATGTTTGGGAAGTAAGGAGACCAATTGTTTTAAATGTGAGACAGGTCTGGAATGCAGCAGGCCAGTTTAGCACCTAGACTCTCTTACTACAGAGCCATGCCATTTTAAAGTGTATGTAATGCTTCTAAACCCCACTATTTTCCTTGTACAAAGCAACAATCATTATGTTGACTGACCATGTGTTTTTGAACCATAGCTGATCCAAAAGAGCCATAAATTAATGGAAAAATCAATAAGATCAGCAGATTTTCACAAACTACCTAGACTGAACCGGAAGATCCTGAAGGGGTGTGTGATGTCACATGTGTAACAATCCAGGTATCAATTTCATTCATGTGTGCAGCACTGGTTAGACCAGTCTCGATATGGAATCACGTTTTGGAGAGAATTCGGATAGTGATTGGGACTCTTATACGCATGTCGGATGAAGGAGTAGATGATTATCAAGGATATTCTGAAGTAAATTGTTATCTTTTCGAGCCCCCAAGATGAGAAACTGCCAGTTCAGGAGAGTCCCACTCAGCACCAATAGCACACCACCAGCCAGAGAGAATTGGGGAAACAAATTTTTATTCCAAGCTGGCCACTGCAAAGTATAGGGAAAATAGTTACATGTACCTCAATAAATGCAGAAATATAATCTTTAAAACATACATTCAGTGTAATTATCAAAAGAAAATATGAAGTGGGTGATAATAGGAGAATCGACCAACTTTCCAAATGTCAGATCAAAGGTCATTTATTCAATAAATAGGTTTCTTTTTTGCGCCAATAATTCCAACATGGTCGTTCTGGTGGTGATGAACACTTGATGAATCGGATTTATTATTAGGAGGCGACACGAAATCTGCCCACTTCATTTACACAAACCTCACCCGCTGTCACTTTAGATTAGTGTCATTTGTCGGAAATTCGTGAACTGAATGTCCTTTTGTATATGGATTTGAACATCCAAACACAATGCAGTGTTTTCCCATCATGATTTTTGTAAAAAAAAAAAAAAAAGGAGTCCAACAACAATATCCAATTTCAGCGAGTAAACAAGCACGGAGTCAGATGAATCGAAATGACCCAGATAACCGGGGTTCCACACATGACATCATGCGAAAATTAGCCCTGGGGCAAGGCTGCCTTTTTCCAGGATCCAGAAGCCACGATTTATCGATATTTTATCGTCAAGCAAAAAACTAACAAATTATTTTTTCCCCCTACTTTATTAATTTGTTTTGGTTGTTACTAATGATATATACTCATTTTAAAGCATTACAATAAGGCATTACATACACTATGTGCTAAAAGTGGTTTGGCGTTGTCTGACTAAAAGAAGGAAGACCTTCCCTGAAAAAGACTTTGTCTGGATGGCAGCAAAGCATCAATGATGCCTTCCCAGATGTACAAGCTACCCATGTCATGTGCACTAACGCCCCCTCATACCATCACAGATGCTGCTTTTGAACTGTGCACTGATAAGCCAGATGGTCCCTCTCCTCTTTAGCTTGGAGGACGTGGGGTCCATGATTTCTAAAAAGAATTTCTACTTTTGATTCGTCAGACGTCGGGGCAGTTTTCCACTTCGCCTCAGTCCATCGTAAAAGAGCTCGGGCCCAGAGAAGGGGGCGGGGTTTCTAAATATTGTTTATGCAGTAATGAAGTGTTTTCACGGACGACGTTTTTCTGAAGTGTTCCTGAGCCCATACAGTGATTTCCACTACAGACACGTATCTGCTTTTAATGCAGTGTCTCCTGAGGGCCTGAAGATCACAGGCATCCAATGTCAGTTTTCAGCCTTGTCTCTCGCATACAGAGATTTCTCCAGATTCTCTGAATCTTTTAATGATATTATGGACCATAGATGATGTGATCCCCAAATTCTTTGCAGTTTTACATTGAGGAACGTTATTCTTAAATTGTTGCACTGTTAGCCCACGCAGTCTTTCACAGAGCAGCGAATCCCTCCATACAAATAAATATGTGGTCTTTGTACTATTTCAATGAAATATCGGGTTTTCAAGATTTGCAAATCTTCGCATTCTGTTTTTATTTACAGTTTACACAGTATCCACACTTTTTTGGAATTGGAGTTATTGTCCAAAATGCTGTAGTTTGGAAGTTTTAGAACAGCTTCTCTCCCCATTTTATCAAATAAGTCCCAAAAGAAAATAAAATCATCTTGAACATAGCCTATTAGGGGACAGCAGTTAGTTCTGGTCCAGTGATCTGATTGGATATTTAATGTAACAGCACTGGGACATGTTCCTGTGCGTATCACCCCACTCATCTCTCTTCACCACAAACACTGCAGTTCGAGCAGAAGTTCGTTATACTGAAACTGCTATCACACTTACTACAGACTATCAGTGGGTCTGTCCATTACCATGGCAACACACAACCCTCTATCTCTCCAGCTGTGGCTTCTTTGGGAACCATCTTTGTTGCTGGAGGAAAAACAAACAAAAAACTGAACCATATTGTGTTTTAATTATTATTTATTTGACATTAATTACTTGTTTGTAGAATTGCTGTACAAATGCAACATCACACAATCATACTGCTGTACTGAACATCAGAATCACTCTGATTACTCGTGATTACCTGTAGTCTCGTACCTACAGCCCAATCACAGCTGATCTGATGTTAAGTATTACAGCCTGGTTGAGAGTATGAATCCAAATCCCAACCTGATTTTCACTCTCAATTCCAGAACGACTGAGGTCATGTGACTTCCAAGAGAAACCAGAACAGAATAGTGCACTGATTATTAAAAATCCTTCATAAGTGATGTGAACTCAGTACAGCAGCTGCTTCACATCCTGTAAATGTTAAATGCAACCGATTTCTTTTTGTGACCAATCCAGGAGCGTGTCTGTCTGTGTCTCTGTCTCAGGGCGTACCTGGAGAAGGAGATCGATCTCTCTCCGGAGCAGATTAGTAAATACGTGGAGAAAGTGCAGCTCTATGCGAACTGCACACTGAAGGAGCTGCGCAGGCTTTTCCTGGTCCAGGACCTCGTTGACTCGTTAAAGGTATGTGGGTCACATGACCTGATGAAGCTCCTGAGTGGCTGCTGTCCAGACCTGTATGAGGATTTTTCACTCCGCCAGTGCAGGAGATTTACTCACAGCTCATCTCATCATTACACACAGTAATGCTACAGCAGACATCTCGGAACCAGCAGGAAGACAGCAGGCTTTAAAACCACGCCAATTTTTTAAAAATACAAAAGAATTTACATCAATTTCATCAGTGTTTTATAAATGCAGTCTCTAAATGTTGAACCCATGATCATCAGCAAGATATTTTAATAAAAAATAAAGGATTTCTATAATTGCGCCAACATGTCACACTGATGCATGTTCACGTCTTGAGTCTGAGAGAGAGAAAGAATGCTCTTACAAAGTTGCCTCCGTGTGTGTGTGTGTAGTTCGCAGTGTTGATGTGGCTGCTGACATATGTTGGCGCTCTGTTTAACGGCCTCACTCTACTCATTCTGGGTAAGAACACACACATTCCAGAAATGTTCTGCACTGCAACGATGTTAAACATTGACCTCTGATACAGTGATCTAGTTTCTATTTCTACAGTTTTAGAGCAGGCTGCTCTGACCGAGCAAACTCACAGGTGTGAGGTGTAAACTCTGTGTCCCCCCTCCTTCTCTCTCTCTCTCTCTCTCTCTCCCCAGCTGTGGTGTGTGTGTTCACTGTGCCACTGGTGTATGAGAAATATCAGGTACGAGCTGATTTCAGGGTTACTGTGTCCACATCTCACGTCATCATGA
This sequence comes from Neoarius graeffei, assembly GCF_027579695.1. Taxonomy (NCBI): domain Eukaryota; kingdom Metazoa; phylum Chordata; class Actinopteri; order Siluriformes; family Ariidae; genus Neoarius; species Neoarius graeffei. Next base: position 3,000,724 of record NC_083575.1, on the reverse strand, counting down.
TATTAAAAAGAGAGATTAACAGAAGATTAACTCTAAACATAGAGAGAACACTGCATTCACATTAAACCTCGCTCTCTCTCTCTCTCTCTAGAAACAGATAGATCAGTACCTGGGCCTTGTGAGAACTCAGGTGAACTCCATGATGACAAAGTGAGTAAAAATTTAACTGTAAGACACAAAACACACTTGTCCAGGTTGTACCCAACCTCTCACCCATAGCCAGCTGGGATAGGCTCCAGTTTGCCTGTGACCCTGCACAGGATAAGTGCTTACGGATAATGGATGGATGATAAATCACTTGAAAGTAATAAATTTGATCCTGATGTTGTCCATCAGCTGACATGCATGTCCCCTCTCTTATGATTTTTTTTTTTTTTAATTCTGCAGGTTGAGGGAGAAGGTGCCTGGAACCAAGAGGAAGGCTGAATAAAATCCCTCCATCCAAAACCACTAAACACTGCACAGCCAGTAATAATCACAGCAAGGCTGCATCCCAAATCATGTTTTGAACACGCCCTCGTTGACTTCCACTTCAGCTCTGGGATGCTCTAATTTTATGAGCTCATAAGATGCAGCGAGCAACTGGACATTACTGCAGCCTTCAGGAGCACAAATTACCCAGAATGCACTGCGCAATGAATCCTGGGTGCTGAGGTTTTTTTTTTTTGATAATCTGATGAAGCAAACTAGCTTGTAGGGTGTAAACCTCTGAGGAAATCATTTGCACAACACTGTTCCTGCTAAGAGTGTACACTCCTCCCTGTGATACACACTTTATACAAACACACACACACACACACACACACACACCCCGACCAAAGGGGAAGTCAACGGGGGTGTATTAAAGAGGAGCCCGAGTCCGTAGGTGTGTGTCGATCACAAATGATCACGATTATTACCCGAAACTGACATTTATTATGAACTTACCATATTGTGTATTTAAACAAAAATATGATCACATGATCAGCTCGAGCTGTTCTGATTAGACTGAAGAGCCTCAGCAGGATCTCAAAGCATCAGTGATCATAAGGTTCATGGTGATTATCGACACATGCCTTAAAAAACAAAAACCTACATTAAAAATTAGCAGAGCTGAAAAAGCCCATAGTAACAAGTCAATTATAATAAACCCACAGTATATTTTGTTTTCTAACTGAGTCCAATGAGATGGTTAAGTTGAATGAATGAAAAATACTTGCCTAAAGAAAATGAGGAAATATGATGTAAATTATTGCAGCGTCATTATTGTATGGTCAAATCTGTGATGTGAAAAACTTGTTAAAATCATTAAAAAATGTCATGAGAAAAGATGTTAAACTGCGAGTAGAAGTGAAGGACAGAAATGGCTTTTTCTCATATTGCTTCAGATTAAAATGCATGAATGTCAATCTTTAGTAAATAATATTAAAATAGATCACCTTTTCTTTCTGCATTGCTTCAATCTAACTGCAAGATCACACATACACAGCCGCTGTATAACTGCTTGCATCACCGCTTACACACACACACACACACACACACAAATGAATATATTGTGAATGATTTTCTTGTGTGTGTGTTGAATACAAGAATTTGAAAGTTAAATATAATTCTGCTTTTGTAACATCAGGGGTGTGTTCAGTTCAGTGTCGTTGGTTTGAGCTCTGCGTGGATTAACTGTTTACACTCATGTATTATTAAGGAACAAGAATAAATAAAATGTGCTGTACTGTAAAGTGTGTGTGGAGGATATAGCCTGTATTAAAGAAACTACAGACTTTATATTTAAAAAAAAAAAAAAAAGTCCAAATGATGCATCAACTGATTACCCATAATGCATTGCAGTCTCAATCACAACCCCACAGCTACTGGATTAAAAGAGGTCCGCCTCCTTTACGATGACTGACAGAGGCCACACCAACAGTGGTGCTTGAAAGTTTGAGAACCCTTTAGAATTTTCTATATTTCTGCATAAATATGACCTAAAACATCAGATTTTCACACAAGTCCTAAAAGTAGATAAAGAGAACCCAGTTAAACAAATGAGACAAAAATATTATACTTGGTCATTTATTTATTGAGGAAAATGATCCAATATTACATATCTGTGAGTGGCAAAAGTATGTGAACCTCTAGGATTAGCAGTTAAATTTGAAGGTGAAATTAGAGTCAGGTGTTTTCAATCAATGGGATGACAATCAGGTGTGAGTGGGCACCCTGTTTTATTTAAAGAACAGGGATCTATCAAAGTCTGATCTTCGCAACACGTTTGTGGAAGTGTATCATGGCACGAACAAAGGAGATTTCCAAGGACCTCAGAAAAAGCGTTGTTGATGCTCATCAGGCTGGAAAAGGCTACAAAACCATCTCTAAAGAGTTTGGACTCCACCAATCCACAGTCAGACAGATTGTGTACAAATGGAGGAAATTCAAGACCATTATTACCCTCCCCAGGAGTGGTCGACCAACAAAGATCACTCCAAGAGCAAGGTTTGTAATAGTCGGCGAGGTCACAAAGGACCCCAGAGGAACTTCTAAGCAACTGAAGGCCTCTCTCACATTGGCTAATGTTAATGTTCATGAGTCCACCATCAGGAGAACACTGAACAACAATGGTGTGCATGACAGGGTTGCAAGGAGAAAGCCACTGCTCTCCAAAAAGAACATTGTTGCTCGTCTGCAGTTTGCTAAAGATCACGTGGACAAGCCAGAAGGCTATTGGAAAAATGTTGTGGATGGATGAGACCAAAAGAGAACTTTTTAGCTTAAATGAGAAGCATTACGTTTGGAGAAAGGAAAAGACTGCATTCCAGCATAAGAACCTTATCCCATCTGTGAAACATGGTGGTGGTAGTATCATGGTTTGGGCCTGTTTTGATGCATCTGGGCCAGGACGGCTTGCCATCATTGATGGAACAATGAATTCTGAATTATACCAGCGAATTCTAAAGGAAAATGTCAGGACATCTGTCCATGAACTGAATCTCAAGAGAAGGTGGGTCATGCAGCAAGACAACGACCCTAAGCACACAAGTCGTTCTACCAAAGAATGGTTAAAGAAGAATAAAGTTAATGTTCTGGAATGGCCAAGTCAAAGTCCTGACCTTAATCCAATGGAAATGTTGTGGAAGGACCTGAAGCGAGCAGTTCATGTGAGGAAACCCACCAACATCCCAGAGTTGAAGCTGTTCTGTACGGAGGAACGGGCTAAAATTCCTCCAAGCCGGTGTGCAGGACTGATCAACAGTTACCGCAAACGTTTAGTTGCAGTTATTGCTGCACAAGGGGGTCACACCAGATACTGAAAGCATAGGTTCACATACTTTTGCCACTCACAGATATGTAATATTGGATCATTTTCCTCAATAAATAAATGACCAAGTATAATATTTTTGTCTCATTTGTTTAACTGGGTTCTCTTTATCTACTTTTAGGACTTGTGTAAAAATCTGATGTTTTAGGTCATATTTATGCAGAAATATAGAAAATTCTAAAGGGTTCACAAACTTCGAAGCACCAGTGTGTGTATATGTATATATATAATGTATGTATGTGCGTGTATCTATGTGTCTGGGGTTACCTCCACATTACACTTCATGACATGCAGTATTTTGGCTCTGTAGTAGCTGCCTGGTTCAGTGTGTGTGTCAGAGAAAGGGGCCAGACACAGAAGGTTTGGATAAAGTGATCCAGGAATTGGGTGGGTTCTAAAGGGTTCACAAACTTTCAAGCACCACTGTACTTTACTGTAAACGGAGATTAACACACAGACTGGCCCCGTGTCTGAAATCGCTCACTCGTTCACTACTCCCTATGTAGGGGATTACTATAAAAGGACTATATAGTGAACTCATTGATAAAATGATAAAACCTTTTCGGTTACTACTCTGCCACTCATTATTGTCACACAATTAAAACGTACCAGATCAATCAGCTGGTGGGTTTTCAAAATAATAAATACATGCATGTATTTTTGTGATAAATTCATATTATACTGAGCGTATTTCCCACATTAATAAATATAAAGTACTCTGCGTCTGCTGCATCTTTCGGGGTTTTTTTAATCAAGGCTGAATACTTTATTCTTTGCCGCTACCTTTTATTAAATCAAATTTGAGGCTTTTGATTTGGTTTCTTTCAGCACGACTGCAATGCATGATGGGATATATTGCTTGGTTAGTGCCCATCGGTTGTACACTACTTTTTGTGATACATTGTGGGATACTTTGAGTGCACTATATAGGATGCAATAATCCTCACTATCGTTTCGGACAGCACTACAAAAAAAAAAAAAAGTCCCCCCACTATATAGTTAGTAGGGAGAGATTTCAGACACAGGGCAGGCCTCCTTCAACGACTGAGCTTCAAAAAGGCCACACCTACCTACAAGTGTTTTGCATGATACACAGATAGTGCTGCTCGATCAATCAATAAATATTATGTGCTAATTAATAAAACAATGTATTCGTTAAAGGATCAAATGTTTTAGACAGTGGAAATGCAGAACAAACTCAGTTATTTATTGAACATAAAGACTGCCATCTAGTGGACAAGTGCAACAACTGCAGTCCAACAGAAAGAGAAAATAAAGGTGTTCACTGTTGATATTCTACAGCAAAATCGGGAAATAAACATGATTACAACACAAAACTCTCACATGTTCAGCAGAGTTACGGGATGCAGCTGGAATAAAACGCCTTTCATTCTTCTGTCACCCTTCTGCACAACCTCCATCTGCTGGGAGGGGTCAACCTGAAACAAATTATTTAAAATAAATAAAAATTTATATACAGCTTAAAATGCATTTTCATGGAACTCTTTATCCAAGAAGCACACAACCTACACAAAACGTGTGTTCAGTGGAGTGTTAAGTGTATGAGAGAGACAACGTAGTACATTTGTTACCTGGTTCCATTGTTTGGGTTTGTCATAGTAAACAGGCGTGTGGTCCTCTCTGGGGGGAGTTTTACAGAACAGCCTGAAAAAACAGACACAGACACACACAGTCCATAATGATATAGAGTGAAGAATAAATAAATACTCTATTTCACATCCTGCCTCTGAAACAGCACTTCACCGCCCCCTACTGGTCTTCCTGTAGATCAGCACAGTGACCCTCACCTGATGAGTTGGTCTCGCACATCATTTTGCAGCGAATTGATTCTCTCAGGGCCAAGATGGAGGAGACCATTCGGACCCTCACACACCAACCGGTTCATCGTTTCTCTCAGTGCGTTTATCTGGAAAACACACATAATCAGTTAATCCCCTCTGCTCACACCATTGGCTTTTACTGCCAAATTTTCTACTCAGTATAAAAATTTGAATATCTCCATATATGAATACTGGGACGCACCCATGAGTACACACACACACACACACACACACACACACACCTCAGCAATGTCATCAACATCAAACTTCACATCAAAGCTGAGCTCAATGTCATGCTCTGGCAGAATGGCCTCATGGGAGATGGGATTGGAACCCAAACCACACAGAGCTCCAGTAAAGTGGGTTCGCTCCTCATCAGTGCTGCAGGACACACACACACTTTATTTCTAACACAGTTATGAATGACAGGTGTGTACAGCGCATGGAGACAGGCGAGTGTGGTGCAGTGAGGCAGACCGTAGCTCCATGACGGGGCTGAAGAGCATGGTGATGATTGCGGGAAGACCATGGATGTGAGGCATCAGTGTCGTCTCTCTTAGCAAAATATATACACCTACGCACACATTTTTTTCTTCCATTAACTTGTAACAAAATTTAAAATTAAATTTAATTTTATTTGTATAGCAACTGTTAACAATTATCATCATCACAAAGCAGCATGACAAGTATATAAAGGAAGAGGTGCAGATGCACAGACCGGCACAGAAATGGAGAGACACAGATCTGAAGCACTAAGAGAGTCAGGAAGGTACCTGAGGCACTGAGAGAAACAGACCCAGCCACCAGCAGCCTCTCGTGATGGTCGTGTGGATGATCATTCACCAGCAGAGAGTTAATGCTGCTTTTGTCAATAACAACTGACCTTCAAAACACAAACAGCAGCAATTAACCCAGGCCAAATGTGTGTGTGTGTGTGTGTGCGCGCGCGCGTTACCTGAAGTGTGGGGTGCCACTCATGCTGTGGAATGTGACCTTATGAGGAGTGGAAGGACCATGAACTGAAACCTGCAGAGGAATTACAGTGATAACAACAAATGATAAAGTGTTTGTGTATTCTGTCTGTAGAAGGTTGCAGTTGTGGAACCTTGCACTTGGGGGCACTGTGGTTGGATTTAGAAAAGGACAGCAGCAGACGATCAATGAGCCGCTTCTCTTCCTCTTTGCGGTTCTTCCAGGAGCTACTGGTGGAGCTTGGAGTGAACGTTCCATCCTTCAGGTCCTGATACAGAGCCATTAGAACCTCATGGGACTGCTGCGGGGGGGAGGAAACCTAGTAAACACTTAAACTTAGGAATCTTTATTTTATTTAGCAACATGAATAACTTTAAATCTGTACAAGAAAGTATGAAAATCACATGCTTTGTCTTCAGCAGGGGTGGCCAAATCCACAGTTTTAACTGCAAAATGTAATTGGTTCTCTTTTTTGTGGTTACCTTGCTTTCAAAGCTCTCGGTTGCATGTCGGGCATGGCCTTCTTGCACGAGCAAGTCTGCCACGCTGACGTCCCCGGTTTCCATGGAGACATGGAGATGGACGCGCATAACACCATGCAGGATGGAGTACAGTGTGACTATGAGTGAGCGGCCGTGCACGAGCGTGATGAAACGGTTCCGAGCTCGACTGCTCCAAGGGTCACCCAGAATCACTGACTGTGCTGATGGAGCCAAACACGCCACGCTGAACTCCTGAGCCTGAAGGAACGAAAACACACACACACACACACCACTTCTGGTAGACATTATTTTGGATCATGTGTGTGTCATTGGAGATTAAAGTGCCATTCCACCATTGGATGTATTCTTTGGCATAAAATACAATACATTTTATGACATGACTAGACAGAGAAATCTTTTAGCTTCAAAATGATATATCAAACAATTTGACAACGACAAGTATATTAATTTTGCGACCAAAGTCACCTACCCTTTTAATTTCCGCGCGGTAGTGAAAAGTGATGTCATCGGCAGGTTCCCCTTCTTGTGTACCACGTGTCGGTCTATTTTTAGACCAGGAAACCCCCAAAGTGAGAGAGTCATTTCTCCTCGTATATGGGGGCCAAAAAAATTGCGAAAAATTGGAGTTAATCTTTCAGTTAGCTAGATTTATTGGTATTAGCTAGATTTATTGGTATTATTTTTATCGCGTTCTATCCACCATTGCTGATATGTGCCACATCACATGGTACACAAGAAGGGGAACCTGCCGATGACATCACGCGCGGAAATTAAAAGGGTAGGTGACTTTGGTCGCAAAATTAATATACTTGTCAAAAAATTATGTTTGATATATCATTTTGAAGCTAAAAAGATTTCTCTATCTAGTGATACCATTTATATATGTTGTCAAAATATATTGTATTTTATGCCAAAGAATACATCCAATGGTGGAATGGCACTTTAAGTATGTAACTCCAGCCGAAATTCTCGCCATGGAGACAATACCTGAAAGGGCGGAGCTTGCAGATCAGCAGGAAGTTCCCTCAGAGTGTTACATGGCACCTTTGAAGTGTTTCCAAAGTCCACAAAGAACACCTGTACACAAAGTGCACTTTTTTTTAAACCACTCCATTCTCTGATGCAGACACTTTAGGTGTACGTGCATATATACAGTGGTGCTAGAAAGTTTGTGAACCCTTTAGAATTTTCTATATTTCTGCATAAATATGACCTAAAAATCTTGCATCAAATTTTCACACAAGTAGATAGAGAGAACCCAGTTGAACAAATGAGACAAAAATATTATACTTGGTCATTTATTTATTAAGGAAAATGATGCAATATTACATATCTGTGAGTGGCAAAAGTATGTGAACCTCTAGGATTAGCAGTTAATTTGAAGGTGAAATTAGAGTCAGGTGTTTTCAATCAATGGGACGACAATCAGGTGTGAGTGGGCACCCTGTTTTATTTAAAGAACAGGGATCTATCAAAGTCTGATCTTCACAACACATGTTTGTGGAAGTGTATCATGGCACGAACAAAGGAGATTTCTGAGGACCTCAGAAAAAGCATTGTTGATGCTCATCAGGCTGGAAAAGGTTACAAAACCATCTCTAAAGAGTTTGGACTCCACCAATCCACAGTCAGACAGATTGTGTACAAATGGAGGAAATTCAAGACCACTGTTACCCTCCCCAGGAGTGGTCGACCAACAAAGATCACTCCAAGAGCAAGGCGTGTAATAGTTGGTGAGGTCACAAAGGACCCCAGGGGAACTTCTAAGCAACTGAAGGCCTCTCTCACATTGGCTAATGTTAATGTTCATGAGTCCACCATCAGGAGAACACTGAACAACAATGGTGTGCATGGCAGGGTTGCAAGGAGAAAGCCACTGAACAAGCCAGAAGGCTATTGGAAAAATGTTTTGTGGACGGATGAGACCAAAATAGAACTTTTTGGTTTAAATGAGAAGCGTTATGTTTGGAGAAAGGAAAACACTGCATTCCAGCATAAGAACCTTATCCCATCTGTGAAACATGGTGTGTGTGTGTGTGTGTGTGGGGGGGGGGGGGGGGGGGGGGGGGGTAGTAGTATCATGGTTTGGGCCTGTTTTGCTCCATCTGGGCCAGGACGGCTTGCCATCATTGATGGAATTCCGAATTATACCAGCGAATTCTAAAGGAAAATGTCAGGACATCTGTCCATGAACTGAATCTCAAGAGAAGGTGGGTCATGCAGCAAGACAACAACCCTAAGCACACAAGTTGTTCTACCACAGAATGGTTAAAGAAGAATAATGTTTTGGAATGGCCAAGTCAAAGTCCTGACCTTAATCCAGTGGAAATGTTGTGGAAGGACCTGAAGCGAGCAGTTCATGTGAGGAAACCCACCAACATCCCAGAGTTGAAGCTGTTCTGTACGGAGGAACGGGCTAAAATTCCTCCAAGCCGGTGTGCAGGACTGATCAACAGTTACCGCAAACGTTTAGTTGCAGTTATTGCTGCACAAGGGGGTCACACCAGATACTGAAAGCAAAGGTTCACATACTTTTGCCACTCACAGATATGTAATATTGGATCATTTTCCTCAATAAATAAATGGCCAAGTATAATATTTTTGACTCATTTGTTTAACTGGGTTCTCTTTATCTACTTTTAGGACTTGTGTGAAAATCTGATGTTGTTTTAGGTCATATTTATGCAGAAATATAGACAATTCTAAAGGGTTCACAAACTTTCAAGCACCACTGTGTGTGTGTGTGTGTGTGTGTGTGTGTGAGAGAGAGAGAGAGAGTTTTGGGGTTACCTCCACATTACTCTTCATGACGTGCAGTATTTTGGCTCTGTAGTAGCTGCCTGGTTCAGTGTGTGTGTCAGAGAAAGGGGCCAGACACAGAAGGTTTGGATAAAGTGACCCAGGAATTGGGCGGAGCTCCCGTGCATTAACGGCTGCAGTCAGATTCCTCTGTTTCTCCAGACTCACTTCATCAGCCTGGAAACCCCAGAAATGCCCCACTTCAATGACCTACACACAGACATACACAGTGTTAAATAAAACTGACACACACTTATGAAAAGTTTAATGTAGTTTCCATCAGACATTAAAATCCTGTTAGTAGAACAACAACTTTTTTCCATCACATGTTCATTTGTGAAATTCCTCCTTGAAGCAGTGAACACACACACACACACACACCCATCCAGAGCAGTGGGCAGCTGTAGCGCGGACAATGCGTGGGTGGAGCACAGAGGACGGCAGGACAACGTTTGGAGGCAGTAACAGCGTATTTTATTAATAAACTTTTCAGTCTAAAAAGAACTCGCAGCACACAGACACACTCTCAGCCTCCACTCCCGGGTCGCGCTCCCTCTGCTCTCTCTCAGCCTCTTAAAATAGGGAGCGGTTTACTGGGAAAACACACACAAAACACAGGTTAATTACCGTCAGGTGTAGCGAATCTGCCACTCACCTTCCCCGGCTCCACCCTCCTGTCACAGACCGATGCTTGACCACGCCCCCGCTGCCACAGCAGCCATGCTAACGGCACCCGGGGAGCAGTCGGTGGGGTAGGTACCTTGCTCAAGAGCACCTCAACCTAAAGCTGCCCCATGCTAACCTAACCGTACGTCTTTGGACTGCGGGGGAAACCGGAGCGCCTGGAAGGAACCTACACAGACACGGGGAGAACATGCAAACTCCACGCAGAAAGGCCCCCCACTGGCCGCTGGGCTCGAACCCAGAACCTTCTTGCTGAGGTGACAGCGCTAACCACTACACCACCGTGCCACCAGACACACGTCTACAAACCAGAGCTGCGACATTTACAAAAAAAAAAAAAAAGATTTTGTGCAGTGAAGGTGAATGAGGTGGAACAGACACCTCAGTGATGCTGACGATGAAGACACAGTTCGATGGAAGTTTCTCTGGCTCAATGGAGCTGCTCAGAACTCCGACAGGGCTCACACGCTGATACTGACAATCCACATTCACCCTGAGAGAGAGAGACAGAAGACACAATAAAGGAGACACTGAGAGGCAGACCTGTGAAAGAACTGCACTAAAGTACAGAACATCATCTAAACACCACACTGTCTAAAGGTATGTGATCACATGACTACTCCGACTTTAAATGTAACCACTGCAACCTAAGAGGGATTCGATAATTATTTTACAGTATTATTTCGTGCAGTAACACACAGTGCGAGATGGTCAGCTGATGATGCTCTTTATTCGTTTGGTGTGTGTGTACCGTGTGTATCTGAGGTGCGAGACACTCTGCCCCCCTGCCCGAGTCTCCACCTCTTCAGCAGGATGAATGTGGAGATGCAGAGGAAGTCTTTGCTGAGCAAGGAGGAGAGACAGAGAGACTTCTGGGAGAACGCCAGAACCTCTTAGTGACGAGCGGTAGAACTCTACATAAGCCCTGAGACAGGCAGACAAATTACAGGCCCCCTTGGAAAGATTAGTACAAAGGATTGGAAAAAAATAGAATGTAGCATACAAACAGTGTAGCACTGTATACACACTAGTCCAAAGTTTGGACACACCTAATTCAGTGTTTTTTCTTTATTTTTATGAATTAAAAGTCACTTCATGTCTTAAAGTAATGATGGATCTCATTTCTCTTAGTTGTTCGGTTCTTGACAATATGGATTACTACAGTTGTGGTGTGGAATAGGGCTATTTACTGTTTGATCTCAAACGCATTAAGAAGACAAGAAATTCATCCACTAATCACCTTTTAACAAGACACATCTGTTAAGTGAAAAGCATTCCAGGTGACTACCTCATGAAGCTGGTTAAGATAATGCCAATAGTGTGCAAAGTATCAAGGGAAACGCTGGATACACTGAAGGATCGAAAATATCAACCATTTTATTTTTACCACATAATTCCATACATGTTCCAGATGTTATTTCATAGTTTTGATGTCTTGTATACTAGGGATGTTAACCGATGACGTTTGACTGGTGGTTGACCGAATCAACGTCAACCGGTTAATTTTTTTTTGGTTGTCGGTGGAAAAAAAAAAAAAATCAAATCGTTTTGAAGCTGCCGATTTTGGAGCGGAGAACCTGGAATTCTGTGTTGTAAACGCTTGGGCCATGCCATGCGGTGTAAGGATGACAGCTGACAAATCAGAAACACCCCTTCAGTCATGTCCCGCCCTCCTGCCCCAGTTAAAAGACAGCTGACAAATCAGAAACACCCATTCAGTCATGTCCCGCCCCAGTTAAAGACAGCTGACAAATCAGAAACACCCATTCAGTCATGTCCCGCCCTCCCGCCCCAGTTAAAGACAGCTGACAAATCAGAAACACCCATTCAGTCATGTCCCGCCCCAGTTGAACACAGCTGCCACTCGGCGAAAGAAAAAAAAAAAGTGTAGACACAGGCTTTTTAGCTTACAAATTACTATTCTGTTTTTTTTAATTATTATTAGAAGGCACATGGAGTTTAGTCCTGCCTTGGCCAGTGCATTCTGAAAGTATGTTTCGGTCTGTAGCCAACAATGCATGTTATTGCAGATCACATCTCTCCACACAAACTAAAGGCGCAGATGCCGACTTTTTCATGGACTGTAACGGCATTTGCTTATGGAGTAATTTTAATACAGAATTTACTCTGATGAAATTATTCAGACACTCCAACGCCCCCCCCGCTAAAAAAAAAAAATCGGATCTGCACAAACCGTGAAAAAGGCGCGCCGTTTGCATCCCTGTTTAAACTCATAGGTTAACCGACTTTAACCGGCTAAAGAGGCTCGGTGGTCGGTCAAGATTTTTTTTAGTTTTCGCCATCCCTATTGTATACATGTACAGTATTGTGCTACAATGTAGAGAATAGTCACCAGACAGAAAACATTATGAATAGACGCACCGGCTCAAACTGGTACTCTGTGTGTGTGTGTGTGTGTGTGTGTGTTAGTTATATACACACACACGTACACTGCCTGCCCCCCATCCATCCATCCAGACAGATAATCCCTGCACGCTAATCTTTTGTTGGACTGCCTTTAGCTTTGATTACAGTATGCATTCGCTGTGGCATGGTTTCAAATTATTTTCCTCCAGACTTGCATTAATTTCTTGCCAAGATCTTGTCTTGACTACAGGAGAGAGTGGAAACACTAAAATCTTCTCCAGCATCCCAAAGACTTTCAGTGGGGTTCAGGTCAGGGCTCTGTGGTGGTTAACTCATGTGTGAAAATGATTCCTCATGGAATGGAGAAACAGTCTCAGGACCTGCTGTTTCACAGGGTTCTGCTTCTTCAAGAGCCTGTTAACATCTCTCCATGTCATCAGCTGACTTCATTTTATTGCCCCATAACGTTGCGGAGTCTCAACCTGACCAACTGAATTAACCCCAGATCATCACACTGCCTCCAGAGGCTTGTACAGTGGACACTATGCATGATGGGGCATCGCTTCATGGGCTTCCCTTTTTACCCTGACATGACCATCACTCAGGAACAGGGTCAACCTGGACTCATCAGACCACATGACCTTTTTCCGTTGCTCCAGAGTCCAATCTTTATGCTCCTGAGCAAACTGAAGCTTCTTCTCCTGATTAGTTTCACTAACAAGTGGTTTTCTGATGGACACACAGCTGTTTAGTCCCAATCCTGTGAGTTCTCATCCCACTGTGTGTGGAAATTCTTAATTTCGCTGTTGAACTTCACCATGAATTCTACTGTCGAGATTTTAATGATTCAACTTCCAGTGTGTAAATGATCTCTGATCACGCTCAGTCAAGATTTTGTTTTTCAGACCACGTTTCTTCCATGAAGTTGATGGATCATCGCTATCCTTCCAGATTTTAATAAGGTGTTGGACAGTTCTTAACCCAATTCCAGTCATTCCAGCTCGAATCTCCTTAGTTGCTTTCTTTGCAGGCCAATAATATGACCTTCTGAAACCTAGTAACATCTTTTCCTCAACTGCAGAATAAATCTTCCAACATGGTTGTGTAAGAAATGAGAAGCTACTCACTGTAACAGTTAGGGCTCAAAGAATTTTTGCATCTGAAACATGGTAATCATGACCGTAATCATCCAGTTAAAGGCTCTGAAGTCTTTGGTTATTTGAACCCAATTGGTGACTTTTTTGGCCAGGCAGTAGATAAAAATCACAGTAAAACACCACAACACACAGTAGTATACCTGGAGCCGTCAAAGGCGATGGATTTGACCTGACCACACTGCCTGAAGAGAGACTGGAGCTGTTTATAATAGAGGAATGCAAATGGAGGGAGATTACGCACCTAAGAGAGAGAGAGAAATAAAGATGTTTATTATTCTTATTAGTAATATTAATCCCCTGGATAAATGGAAGCTGACCAAGTACCATTACGGTGGTCCTGGGGTCATTTCCAGAGAGTTCCTTGGAGGTGAGCTCCTCGTCCACAGTTCCCTGGAGGAAGTAGTTTGGATAAAATGCGCCTGCAATTGCCACCTGAACAACAAAATAATAATTATAATAACTTAACAAGAATAAGCTGCACTTTTTTGGACTTTATCATCATGGTGATGTGGAGTGATTTTCAACTCTCTCCATTTATGATTTTATTTTTGCTATTATTTTGTTAGCTTGTGCTTTTAGGGCTGTGAATTAACACAATATACAAGTTAATCTAAACAAGAAAAATCCTTTGGAATACAAATATGATATTCAACTAGGCCTGGGGTGTGTGTGTGGGGGGGGGGGGGGGGGGGGATGCACACACACATTACATGCAGTATGAATGTGCATATATATGTTACCTGCAGTATGAATTTCTGTGTGCGTGCACTGGTGTAGTCTGATGGAGAGGAAGTTTCGCTGATGTGCATGTTGAACTGTGACACTCGATTCTTCAGATCCTCAAACAACTGTGCCACCTGTTTTACACACACACACACACACACACACACACACACACACACACACACACACACAAGAAATGATAGTTACGGAGCTGTGCCAATAAGTGTGTGTATGTGCATGAGAGCAACTCAACCTCTCGTATCCGTTTGATCTGAATGCAGTTTTCTTTGCCCCACTCCAGCTCATCCTGAAACACACACACACACAAACACACCAGAAAAACACAAAATATCAATTCCACAGTAACTGCCTTATTTATAACTGAACATGTTATAATTCAACATAACCATCATCTCCTGGCTCTCGTCCCTCCCATACACTGTATACCCGTTTCATCCATTTCCTTTTTCGTCAGTGCTTACTTCTCTTATTCGCTTTGTTCTCTCTCTCTGACCACTTTAGATCTGGCCCAATCTTTGTGTGTGTGTACTCTATCTACCTGTACAATACAGACCTGACCAACTAGCACGTGGATATTTGTAGAGTGCACACACACAAAGACAACCACTCACCTTTGGACATCGAAGCTCTCCATTAGCTCTGGATGTGTACCAGGCCTATAACACACACACACACACACACACACACACACACACACACACACACACACACACACACACTTGGCTGCAGACAAATTGTAAGGAAAGCATAAGGGACCTTATCAATGGAGCAGAATGTGAGAGTAGGGTGTATTAGGATACAGCTGAATTTCTGTGTATACTGAAATCACAACCAAATACTAGATTGTAAATTGGGACACAGCCAAATTTCAGACCGGGGGGGAACAATACCTCAACCCCCACATGCATTGTGGATGTATGTAGCTGAATTCAAGGTTGCCTGGGTCATAGCTACAGAGCCTAATCTAGGAATTTGAAAATAGGGGACAGATCCCTCACTAGTTGTAGAAACAGGGGACAGAAAATATTAACATGGGTAAAAATATCCCTCATTTGTTCCAGTTAGTGGGGACAGAAAAATAAGTAATACATTGGTTGATATTGTCAAGAGTACATCTATAAACAGAACAGTTTTATTAATCTTTACTTTTAGAATATCATTAACATAATACTAAATTGAACTTTCAACAAGAAAAATTAAACAAATTACTCAAAGAAAAAAAACTAGCAATCATGTAGAATGTGTAAGATTACCAGGACTACAAAAATGCAGAAAAATAGGCTTTACTTATCCAAATGCACCTGTTGGTTCAAAAGTTAAAGTGCAGAGAACCTCACAGCACAACATGAAGTTACCTTAAAATATAATATAAATGCCTCAGCTTTCATGTAAGAAAAAAAAACTATTAATACTAGTACTGTGTGCAGGCAGTCTCTCCTGAAGACTAAATTAAACAATAATTATAAACTAATAAAATAAACGGCTCAGGCTTCATAGAAGAAAAAAAACAATTTGAACAGAATCTCACAGTATGATGCTGAAGCTGCCGAAACAATGGAAAATAAAATACCATTTTGGCAAAAATGTTGGCATCCATTAATTTCTTGTATTAAGTTAAAAAAAAAATAAGTGTGCACAGTCCTTCACTGTAAACATAACACACTTTAAGTAACAGAATCTAAGCCTATTCATGCAATGTTGCCAGATACTACTGACGTTTTCCAGCCTAAATATGTTCAAAACCCGCCAAAATGCACTTGAAACCGCCCCATCTGGCAACACTGACTCGCACATGCTGCTTCTCTTGAACGTATACACGGAAGTAAGGCGGAAGGTAGTTTGTCGACGTCACCACAAGACAAGCCAACGATTGGTCAAATTTGCGAGAAAGTTGCAGTGATTGGAGAGAATTGCAACACCGCCCTGAATTCACAGGGATTGGGTGAATTTGTGTTGATGTTGCAAATCGCGAAATCCTGGAGGCTCTGAATGTTATGTTTGGATGAGACAGAACGATATGCCATGTGCTTTTGGGCATTTTTAAAACACTTCACACGATTGGTTGAGATACACTGTCTTCCGGTTCAATGATATAATAGTTCACAAAACTGTTTTACCCGCTAAATAAACCATTCGGAATACTTCGGTCCTTTCCGATATTTTCCGATTGGTGTGTAAACAACGTTGTATTTACCGCAGTGCTTGCTAGCTGGTGCTGACAAAGTGATGCGTACAAGATTCAGTAAAATGCGACTACACGCTCTCTACTTCAGGGATGTGATTTGGGGCTGGTGAAATTATCTGAAAATTCTAGCCAGGGGTCTGGGGGCTCCAGGCTCCCAGCTGGTCCAGGGCAGCGCCCTGGTGGTGGGACAGGGGGCGGGCGAAGCCCCCCGAAGCTCCTGGGTTCTGGGGTTTTCTGACTTAAAAATTGTACTAAAATGGCAAGCAAACACACAAGAGAAAAAAAAAAAAAAAAACAACTTGTCATGATTTACAAATTCAAGCCAATTTAATGGTCAACACCCAACTCTGAGCCCCTATAGTAAATTCAGTGATTCTTAACTGACAAAAAGCCAAAACATGAAACCTAAAAATGTCATTCTAAATCATCTGCATTAGAATAAATAGAAAATTGTATAAGGAAAAACAAAATTTATACTTTCAATTACTGTAGAAGTTGAACATACCTAAATGTGCCTTTTCAAACAAACATGATGCAACATAAGAATTCATCCACCATTATTTATTAAACTCTATTGCTCCTGGTAGTCTCCCGGTTTGCTTCTTATGTATGGCAACTTCTAATATTTGATTAAGTTACTGCACACCCCGTTTAGACAGGGTAACAGGACTGACACAAAAAAAAAAAAAAAGTCATGCATAGACTACTTACCAAAACTGAAATTTTTAAGTAAATATTCTCAGATTCAGTTCATTCTGCCATCCATATAAAAGGTGAGAATATGTAGATCCTTGGCAACAAATAATTTCAATAATAGCTTTTGGGAGCATTTATTTTTGTTATGTGATTAATCACAGTAACAGAACTGACACAAACCTCTGAGACAGGTACAAAAATTAACAAAACATCAAAAAATATCTTTTCTTAATGGCATTTTCAATTTGTGACGACATATGTCCATTGTGGTTTCCACAGTCTTGTCGTTGAACATGAAAAAGTTTCAATTCCACCTTTGTCTAACATTAAGAATCATGTCTGAAAAAAAAAGTCTTTCAGTGGGACAGCCATTTTTGCTCATTTTCGACCCTAAAATTTGCTCCAAAATAAACAATTTATGAACCAAAGTAGTCAAATTTTGAAATGCAAGGTAGAACTGAATGTTTTATCATATGAGACCATAAAAAAGTTTTAGAAATCTCAAAATGTAAACAAAACACGTCCGGACAAAAAAAAAATATGTTTTCTGTGAAATTGACTCATATACAGAACTGTACAGTGTTCACTCACTTGAGGATTTTCATATGCAAGAATAAAAATCACTTTCACTAAACATTCACAAAAAATGTGTTTGCAATTAATTGGGCTCCACTTTTTTTTATCATTTCAACCGCGCATCAGACCCTCGGCCAACTGAAAATGTCTTTCATGCACTCTTCTCCCTCATGAGAATTTTGAAAAGTTGGTAAGTATGTATTATTTGCACTAACATTTTAATATTGAATAAACAAATCAAAATTGTGTATAATTACCTTACATCCACGCTGTGGGAAAAGTTTTGAGCGAAAATTAAAACTAATTTCGAGTGAAAAAGGTGAAATAATCTGTGATGAAGTTGGCAGAGACTCTGAGGTAAAGTGAGAGGAGGCGGGAGGGGTCCAGCATCACTCCCGCCTCACAGACTCACTTTCCCGGGTTAAACTCCCACCACTCCCCCGCTCTCTACACCACTCCCCCTCTCTCTAGCTTTTGCTTTGTTTTCACTGAGTAACCATTTTGATTTGTAAACTAGAGCCGTGATTTAAACTGCTGTTTCTTCGGACGCAACTAAAACAAACTGAAATAAAAAACGCCCCTTCTTTTCCCCTCAGAAGGTTTAGCCTCCGATGCCAACCTTTTCACCACAGCTTTCATAGCGTGCGCATGCGCATCCAGGAAGCAACAGATGGCGCGAGGCCCCGTTGCCACGGCAACCTTCGTCACCCCGCGAAAACATACCCAACTGTCGCACGTGCAGTGACACCATCACCACTCGCAGGTTTATTATGGGGAAATCACGGAGGCCGCCATCTTTCAACTCTTTGTTTGAAGCGAGCTTACGTACAGCTATCTAACAAGTGCGTTCATTGGTTGTTACAGAGCGATGGGCCAATCATGTACCTCGTTTCATCTCAATGACGGAATTACTGAAAGTCGGAACAAATAGGATATGAATGCGGATTTTTGAGCGAAAAATCGGAAAAACATTTTTCAAATTTTGAGGTGAAAAAAGCGGAATTCTGCGAATTCGCAGAAAAATCACATCCCTGCTACTTATAAATGAGCGACAAAATGAATAGATACACGATATCACTCTCGCGCCCAAAAAGTGGATGTGCGACAGACAGATAAAAAACGTGCATTATGCGCCCTAGATTAGGCTCTGTAGCTATACACAAAAAGAGAGCAAACGGGGACATATCCAAACCTCCTTGCTGCATATTTGAGACATGGCTGAACTGATCTGTGCACTGGAACACAAACTCGAGTAAATACAATCCATGGAAAAAAAAAAAATCGTACCTTGAAGGCATGAACAAAGGCAATGGGGTCGCTGTGCACTCCCTGAGCAAATGACAGCTTACTCCTGACAGACCCCCCCACACACACAAAAGCAGAATTAGAGAAACACAACACTACTACATGGAAAAATGCACTTAAAGAAACACAGTTCAACTCACCGGTAACCTGGAAGCTGCTGTAGGGATGGCATTGCAAAAAAACTCTTCAGAGAGAGAGAAGCAGCTGAGAGAGAATGATGTGTAGACCAATTAAAATGCTTTCATAAAGCTGCAAGTTTTTCTATATTTAGTGTTTCTCACTTTATTGGAGCCACTCTTCTGAACACATTGTGATTTTTGAACTCAGTATAATAATTAATCCAATCCCAGACCAATTATTTCACCTGCTCTGGAATTTAAAGCTTGTTTTACAGCCCTCAGTGTGTTTAATTTTATTTAGGTTATCCCAAATGAATAATTTCACTTTAAGGATGCCAATAATTTAAAAAACAAACGAATGAATGAAAAAGTTCTTCTGAAAATAATTTTTTGAGAAAACATACGTTTGATATTATGAAATGAAACTTTTTAATGTGTGTAATGTTTATTTTCTACAATTCTCCCCCCGGACCATTTATCTTGAGTGCCAATAATTAGAGTTCACCGTGTATTGAATTACGTTAAAAACTACCCCACACACAGCTTACCAATGATGATACACTCCTCCAGGCAGCCAAAGATGTGTCCGAGGATGATGAGCTTCCCGAAGTACAGGTCCACAGGGAGGTGAGCGAGAACTCGACCCAGAAAAGTCAAATCACCATCAAACCGCTTGATACTGCTGCTACACACTGAGAGAGCACCCATCTGAGAGAACACACACACACACACACATACACACACACACACAGAGCATGGGTTATAAAATAATTTGTGATGACATCATGGGGGGACACGCAGTAGCTCATACAGCTGTACCATGAGAAAGCAGACTCGTTTATAATTAACCGAGCTGCTCTTTATGAGAACAATTCAAACAAACAAAACAATCAGAATCAAAATCCACTGAAAACTCCGGGAGAAGCAATTTTTGTGAATTGCGGACGGACGGACGGACAGTGAGCACTGTGTGATGGCAATAGCTCATCAGCCTATGGCTGTGTAAGTGAATTTAAAAAAACAAAATATAAAAAAAATAAAACCCACAGCAATTATATACTTTGTCTCATCATAACATGAGCATTTAGCATAAGATATTAGCATTCTACTGAACTTAATACACTTTACTAAAACTGGCCAGAGGACACAGCAATGTGAACGCCATGCTCCAGATGTGAACTTCTCTTGACTGAGGTTGGCTTCATTACACACAAATTATGGTTATATCATTTACACAGACTCCCTGAGAGCAGCCATTTCGCAGGGTTAATGCCAATGCAGTGCATTGTGGGTAACACACACACTTCCTCTAAACACATTGTCCAGAGCGTTGTTGTGTTTGGGACAAGCTACTTAATGTGTAGGTCAGATGAAGGTGACTTAACCCCTGACCTCTTTGAGCTGCAGGATGGTCCTCTCAATGTCGTCCAGGTTTGGGGGGGTGAGTGCCGTGGAGAGTAGAGAGCGTGGATCGCCCATATCCAGCAACTTCACCTTTAACAGGGTATTGGCTAAAGGAGAATGCTGTACACACACACACACACACACACACACACACACACTGTACTAAGAACAAACCATTCAAAAGAGAACGAGACTGGGCTGAGAATCATATCTGCTCAGGAGTGAGGCCTTATCCACATTGAGGGGTGGCAATACTTTGTGCAGCAGGAACCATGACCTGAGAGTGTGGTTCTCACCAGCATCTCGGGAATGGTGTACTCTGGAATCTCATTGTCCCAGAAAGTTCTAGTGACTAAGCGATAACAAAAGCCTTTTGACACGCGACCCGCTCGACCTAAAAGGGGGCGAGAGGGAGAGAGATGGAGACATTGAAAGAGAGGTGCGAGTCTGTCTCAGGAGTAAGTTTTGTTGAAAAAAATAGAATGCAATAAATAATGTGAATTTCACCTCGCCGCTGGTTACAGTTGGTCTTGGATGCCCAGGTGAGCTGGAGAGACTGGTAGTTCGTCTCTTTGTCACATACCAGGTGACGCACCAAGCAAAAGTCAATCACTGTCACACATGCAAACACACACAAAGTCCACTAGTAGGCATGTCCTAATTCAAGTATAGTTTCAATAGTAGTGTCCAGTTCACCTTTTACAAGCATAAAACATCATATACCCCCCAACCAGCACACACACACACACACGGGCTGAACGATATGGACAAAATTTCATATCTCGATATCGATACGATATGACTACAGGTCCGGTGAAAAAACAAGCATTTTTCAGAAAAAGAAAAACATAATACAAAAAAAAATGTGAAAAGTGCAGTTTTATTTTTAAGAACTCACTGCCAGTCATCAACATAAATTATAATTACATAAATTATTTATAACGCTTGTCCAGCATCCGAACCATTTTTTTAAAGCCCTCTTTCGAGACTGTGTACACAGGTACCATGTCTTTTGCAATGTGGTATGTTGTAGCGTCTGTAATTTCTTTATGTCTGGTGGGTGTCGACTCGTACGGTGTAACGCTACTGAACGCATCAGCAATCAAACTTTGCTTTGGCTTATTTTGGGATGACTGAGAAGTCCCCGGTGTTTCTCTCATTCTCATACACTCTCCGTGCAGCACGCGATGGTGGTGTTTCAGGTGGTGAAACATGTTTGTTGTGCTACCTGCTTCGTCGCAATTTTTGCTAAGCACGACCCGCACAACACCTCACTCTGGTTAACATCGGCCTTTTCTAATCCAAAATGCCTCCAAATAATGGAGGAGGATTTATGTTTTGGCACCAAGTCAGATTCTGCACCGCCACCGGCCGCATTATCTTCCGCACTCATTTTCTTTCTTTCTTTTTAATTTCCCCGCTGTGTCTGTAGTGCGCGCGCATCGGTCTCCGTCTCCCTCACATGTTTGTCATTGGTTGGCTTCAGCTGTCGATCCACAGCAAGCATGAAATAAGGTTTGTGGTTGGCTGGCCTTAGCGGTGCATTCAAGGGCAATCATGTAAGTGATGTTTGTTGTGACTGCCAGAGCTGTACATGCAGGGCGAGCGCGGGGAGGGGAAATCTATATCATCTATATCATTGCTTTTTCGATATTAATATCTTGAATGTTCATATCTATAGATACGATAAATCGTTCAGCCCTAACACACACACACACGAGAGAGAGAGAGAGACACACACACCATATTTGACATCAGGCACTGTGACTGAACTCTCCGCAATGTTGGTGGACAGGATAATCTGTCAAAAGCATCACATGCACACAGCCAGTTTAAATAGGCAACTATTTTTTGCGTTGTATTTTAAAAAAAAAAAAGAGAATTGTACAAGACGGAGAGCGAGCATGAGTTTGTGTGCGCGCATTACCTTCCTATACCCAGGTGCAGGTACCAAAAACACCCCATTCTGCTCCTCGAGAGTCACAGTGGAGTGGAGAGGGTACACCTGCAACCTGACACACACACACACACACACACACACACACACACACACACACACACAGAGAGAGAGACTACATCCAAAACTGAAAAATAATTTGCTAAATACTTCTCATCCAAAAGATAAATCAGGATCTCCTCTATTTCTCCTTTTAACCTGGATTAACAATTCAAAATTAAATGTGAGAACATTAGATTCAATATGTTTACATTATTAAATGTCATCATTCTGGATGAATAACTGCATATAATTGTCAAGGAATAAAAGAAAATAATGCACAAAAAAAGCTAAATATGATTGGTCTGGATAAATCTAGTAACACAAAGACTGAATTATTAAATTATTGTATATTTATAATTCTTTATTAATCTGAGTCAGAGTAAATTATCTGATTTGCTGACCTTTTACGCACAAGTTTAGCAAGGGCTTCTTGCATGTACTGAATCTCAGCGAGTCCAGGCAGAAAGACCAAAACACTGCCTCTCTCTGGGAGAGATGGACCACCATCCTGCTCCAAACGACTGTCCAACACACACACACACACACACACACACACACACGGTGTACTTTGAGAGTGAAATTAAGAGGGTTCAATCTTTGAAGAACTTTGTGCTTTAGTAACGGAATCATAAACACACAGGCTGCATCAATATGAATGGTTATTTTAGCCAAAAATAGATCCATTTCAAATTTAAACTTGATTAATGACGGCCACTTCAACTTGAGGAGTTAACATTACAAATTGCCTAATGTTATATGAAGAGCCAACTTGCTCCTCAGAGGCTGAAAGTTTTCATGTTATCAGAAAATGTGCGTGACAATCTTGCATGCTTGCTGCCGCACTGGCCGCAGCAAAGACCTTCACAAAGAATCGGATGCAATCATGTTTTGAAGGATGAAAATACACTAATGGATGTGTTAACAGTATCAACGTTAAATTTTCTGATATGGCGGGACAAATGAGACTAGGGTGAGATGCCATACTTTTGGTAAATTAATGGGACAGACTGATGTATACCAAATTTCATGATCATCAAATTTTACTTTCACACTGAAGCTTTTGAAAATGGCGGGAAAACGTAGGGGAAGGGGTGTGTGATTTGTGAGCTTTCAAGGAATTTTTGATCTAACCCACAGGGGTCCTGACATACAAGCAGCAAGAAGACAGAATCATCTCTATCCCCCACCCTATAGACCAACCGTCAAGATATTATTTCACATTTTTCAAGTTCTGCTGCAGGAAACCAACCCGACCTCTTTACACTGACCTCAGCAGCCCATGGCATAATAAACCCACCAGACCTTCAGTCCAGGTGAGCTAAAAAGTTAAATTTCTCTTAGCATCAAAAGACACATATACATGACTTAATCAACACATACTCACTTTCAAGACCAAACCACTCAGTTTTCAAGTTCTGCTCCGGAAACAAAACCGACCCCTAAGACTAACCTGAGAGACTAAGTCTGAAATTGTTTCCATGGAAACATGAAAAATATAAATTTCTTAAATGTCTTAGGATGAAAAGGCACATCTACAGCACCTTGTTAACATGAAAACCAAGTTTCAAATCTGTATCATCAATAGTTTTGGATATATGCTCTGGAAACTAACATCGCTCTTAGAAACGAAGTCAAAATCTATTTTTATGTAAAAATTAAGAATACTTTCTTTAAAAAAGCCAAAATAGCAAAAGGCACCAGTTCACATGTCACTTGATAAAGTTTCATGAAGATATCTTCAGAAGTTTTAAAGATATGGTCCGGAAACGAAAATGTGACCGTACGGACGAATGGACGGAACCCGTTTCTATATCCCCCGCTAAAATTTGTTTGGGCGGGGAATAAAAATGCAAATGCAACCCCTCGAGTCATACAGTGGTAATTCAAATTTTGTGAGATCTCTCCTCTTTCAGAAACCCCAAACAAGAATTTTCATTCGTATCGCACCCTTCACTCACCCAAAGAGCGATATACCAGGTTTGGTGCCTGTATGACTGTTTTTGCTGCCCAGATACTTTTACAAATGGAAACACAATAATGAATAATCCTTCCAAAACAAAAATAGTGTTGCAGCAACTTCCCTGCTTGGAGAAGAGAGACCGATAAATTCTAATGTGGTTTTATATAAAAGCAGACCTTTGTTCTTTCGTCTCCATCTCATCAAATTTTTGGATGAGGCTCACGGCAACGTTATACATCTCCACTGAAATGCAGGGGTCATCAGGGAGGGGTATGTCCATCTGACACACACACACACACACACACACACACACACACACACGTTGAATAAACTAGGACAATAATTTGGAACAATAACTGTTACCTCTACACACAAATACTAGGTGTGATGATAGATCAGTATTGCGGTCTACTGTGATATTATACAGGGACAGTGAAACGATGCACCCAGTCAGTCACTCACTCTGAAGGGAAGGATGGTTTTGAGGTCATCCAAGTAAAATTCCTCGACCATGTACGGTGCTCCCTCCACCTCAAACACATAAGCTGGATTTATCCGATTCCTGATTGGAGTTCCAAAGTATTCCGCAAACTCTGCACAGTTAATTGTAGCTGACATCAGGATCACCTGGGGGGGAGGGGGGGGATGATTACCTGCAGGTTAGATACAGTTAGCCAAGGTGTAGAGGTGTCTGTCTGTACCTTAACGAAGCGCGAGTTGGAGTGTAGCAGTTTTCTGACCACCAATAGAAGAAAGTCCAGCTCTTCTGTCCGCTCATGCACCTGAAACGCACACATCAGACATGCCATTAAGACCACGGTGCGTGCGTGTGCGCACATGTGTGTGCCTGGAGGTGTGTTACCTCGTCTATAAAGATGTGTGTGAACTCAGTGAGGCTCTTGGCTGCCACCAGTTTCTGCAGCAACACTCCTGTGGTCATGTAGATCAGCCGAGTGTGTTCCGTGGCCATCTTCTCCAGCCCCACCTACACACACACACACACACACGGTATTATGAGGTGGGGAGAGCATATGGAGGAAAGTGAACAGAGGTAACCATGGATTAAAGCAAAAAAAAATTATTTGACTGAAAATTTATTGGGGGGGGGGGGGGGGGGGTGTTATGGGTGGATTTCGATGAAATTCTGAGAATGGTTAACTTAGAACTGATAACTTATCAATTAATTAATGGATTAATATATTCAATTTATTGCACTTTCTTTCCATTGCTTCCGTATATTATTTTTTGTGGCAAACCACACAAATGCAAGCGCCTGGAATGTTTAGTCTTTTGCACCATGAACTAAATGGCTTTCCGTTTTCACCCATTTCGTACAGCCAAGCCCACCTCCACTTGTTTTACACCTTTATCGATGGCAGACACATCAGTGCCTTCTTTCATGTAAAGCGCATCCATGCTGCCGAAACCGAAAGCAGAATGACATGCTCCTCTATGCTCGACATCAATATAGAAAAAAGTTTGGATCTTCGCTTAAATTAAAATTATAATTTGACCTTACTTTGTGTTGAATACGACTTCAAAAACAATTCAAGATTTTATTAAGAGAAATATTGTGGCCAACACGAGTGTTAAGTTACCTAAAAGATCGCATGAAGTTGGCTGCTATCTACTTTACGTTCGTTCTCATTTTCCTCCATCATTTCATAGGCCAGAAACAGATGTTTTGACATAATTTAACTTAGTAGGCTATGATTATTATTTAACCGTAGTCTTCTAGACATTTTGACTGTTTGGGGCATTGAACGCTGGTGTATGATTTTCAGGGAATAAAGTTTAGCGCATGTCGGAACATCATTGCGCTCGCAGCCTCCAACTCCTCAAACGTCCTTTAAAATTGTGATATAACGTAGGCTATAAGGCACGGTTCTAACATACCTTACACACTGGCCTAACGAAAATAATAATTGTTGGGGCGTCTGCTGAGTTGTTAGCTATAAATTTAGGTCTAATTACTTCTGATAGTCTGCAAGCATTGCACCGTCGGGTCTTCAAGTCTGGCTGAAGCAGAGGAGCGGGCTTTCCGGGCTTTATTTTTTTCGTTTTTTTTTTTTAACATGCTCTATTTCTATATGTCCAGGTTTGAACTAAGTCATTTTGGCAAGATTTAATTTAATACAAAACAGAAATGGTCAGACACAAGCACGCCAAGCACATGGGAATGTATTTTGCCAATTTTGACAGCGCATGTTTTTTTTAATGCCGCACTGTAGACAGCGAACGTTTAAACATGATCAAACATAGGAAATGAACGACACAAAGCATGGCTCAAAAACAAAAAAGTTAAATAAACCCTGCTGATAGTTGATGGTGTTGCAACACATCAGTGTTATAACCCAATCTCTACCCAACCACCCGTCATTTTAATTCTCCTCGGATCAGCACCGACCTCACATTTGGCCTTGGGAGAGTTCAGCTGACGGAAATCCGTCACACAACGGAAAACTTTAATCCATGGGTAACAGAAAGGAAAAAGGAGAAAAAAAATGAGGGCGTGAATACATAAAGAAGGAATGAGAACAAAAGCAAAATTAGATTGGAAAAGAAAAGCAGCAGAAAAGAGAAACAAATAAGAGGCGGTCAAAGAAAGGAGAGAGAGAGAGAGGGGAGTGTTGTGGAGGATGTAAAACAAAGAGGAGGAAAATGTGACAAGGAGAAAGAAAAAAGGAATTAAAATGCAGAATAAAGGGAGCAGGAAGAAAAGTAGAGGAAGAGAAATAAAAGGAATGTGAGGTGATACTCCGAGTGTGTGTACCTGATACCCCACCAGGCTGCCGAGTGTACACTTGCGCTGTTTGGCAACCCAGCGTGCGATACTGCTGGCTCCGATCTTGCGCGGCTGTGTGACCACCATGCTGCAGGGGGCGCCCTTCTCCGTGTAGTAATCCAGAATGAACTGGGGGAGCTGGGTGGTCTTCCCACTGCCTGTTGCCCCCCGGATTATCACTACAGAGTTGCTCTCAATCAGGGAGATCAGCTAGACAGACAGACACACACACACAGTAAGTGCACTGTCTTCAGGTAACACCCATGCTGCATTCCTTCACGTATGGGTGACGTAACACACGCTGCCGACATTAGTCATCTTGATTATGTTGATATTTTACGAATATTTTCACTGTATTGTACAGACTCTTCCCCCTGATGTGATATTCAGGGCAGTAAATCATATATACTGTAAAATAAATCACTGACCTCATGAAGGCAGCACATTTTTATCAGGAGATGCCTGTGTGTACATGTCTAAGAGTGGGTGAGTGAGAGCGAGAGTGAGACAGAGATCATATACACACACACACACACACACACACACACACCTCCTGCCTGTTCTTGGTGATGGGGAGTGTTGGATACTCATAGCTGGCGAGAGGAAGGGGAGTGACCCTAGTGCCTAGGATTCAAGTTCAAAGGTCAGATGTTTGCATCAAGTACAGAGCTCAAATCATTGTATTAAATCTATTAAGCATTTATTTCATAAATGAGCTTTTATACACAATCAGAAACTGTGTGTTATGAAACGGTGTGACTTCCTGTTACACAGTGATCACAGTTTTGTGTATGAAATCATGTCTCACTGGCAAGGAGGTCTGACTTCCTGTTTCTCCTGACTCCTCCCTCTGATCCATCCTTCTCTGGGCTTCTGTGGCAAAGACTGGACCAAACACACACACAGATTTAAATTAAATTTTTTTTCTCCAGTTGCAGAGTTTACCGAAGGTACTGAAGGTTCGTATAGTGAAGGCTACATCAGGGGGCGGAGCCTTTTCTTACAAAGCCCCACAGTTATGGAACAGCCTTCCAAGTAGTGTTCGGGAATCAGACACAGTCTCAGCGTTTAAGTCTCGACTAAAAACATATCTGTTTAGTCAAGCCTTTTGTTAATGAGGTAAAGGAGTAGATCTGGAGGATCCTCAGACAGTGTGTTTTGGTAAACTGGGATGTATGGATGCTGTCAGTCCCCCACTCACTTGCTCACTCGAGTTTGTTGACGGTCTAGTGCCTGCTGCTTTATGTCCCGGGGCCCCTCATGCCTGTGTTACCTTCTGGCTCTCCCCTTTTAGTTATGATGTCATAGTTAGTTTTGCCGGAGTCCCTGCTTGTACTCAGCGCAAAACGTATACTGTTCCTACTTATTCAGGTGACATTGGGCATACCTAACCACCTGTGTTTTCACTCTTCTCTCCCCCCCCCCAAATCTGTCCCTCTGAGTTACATGTCAATCCTGGGATCGAGATGCTGACCTCTTCTGCTCCTCAGACCTGCCTGATCCATCCTTATGCCCCATGTCTGGTTAGAGTCTCATCACATCGCTCCTGTGGAGGACAGCCCCATATGGACAGCTGAAAAAAAGTCACACTTGGAAGATGCTCTGGACTCTTAAGGGGTGTTCACACGGCAACTTTTACTCCGGTGTAGCACCGGGGCTGCCCCAGTAGAGCGTTCACACGGTACAAAGTTATACTGGTGTAGCCCCTGAAAGCTGCTTAAACCGGTGCAAATCTAACCCTGCTCGGGAGGTGGTTTAAGAAATTTACTCCGGAGTAAATGCTAGTTTGCGGGGCAGCACCGATATAAAATGGGCCGTCTGAACGCTACAGGGGTAGACTCGCTACATGTGAGGAGAGTTGATTACATACGGGCATTGCATAATTTGCATCCTGGTATTTTGCGCTTCCAAAATGCCGAATATCAACAACAACAGAACTACGTGTCTTCCAGTGTTGCCAGATTGGGCAGTTTTAAGTGCATTTTGGCGGATTTGAACATATTTTGGGATGGAAAACATCAGCAATATCTGGCAACACTGGTGTCTTCATCCACGTTGTTTTCCCGGCGCTTGGTGATGCCATGACAACCGGGAAAAGGAAGTACATTTTCACGCATGCGCATATTTAATTTCCACATTATTACTATCGCAAATGATAGTAATAATGATAGGAAATGATAGTAATAAAAGGAAATTATATCAAAACTTTATTACTATCAAAGGAAATGATAGTAATAAAGTTTTTGCTACTATTGCACGGTCGCAGAAACTGCCGTGTGACCGCAAGTGGGGCTGCACCGGTGCTAACACGCTTCTCTCTAGTAAGCAGGGTTGTGACGTGTGAACGCTGCGCAAAATTTACACCGGTGTAAGATATATCGCAACAAAATACATCGGTGCAGCATCGATGCAAATACGTGCCGTGTGAACACCCTATTACAGTAATGCTTTTATGGCTGAGGACTACAGTTGACTTGCTGACTTTAGGACTGCAGTTGTCATGAACAGCTTTGCACTCAAGTTTCCATTAATGAAGAGTTTATAACATCAACGAAACTGACTTCATGTTATAGTCATGTTGTCTGCTGTTGTCCAGGTGAGGATGGGTTGCCTTTTGGGTCTGGCTCCTCTCGAGGTTTCTTCCTCGTGTCATCTGGGGGAGTTTTTCCTTGCCACCGTCACCATGGGCTTGCTCATTGGGGATAGATTAGGGGTAAAATTGGCTCATGTCTTGGGTCATTCAGATTCTGTAAAGCTGCTTTGGGACAATGTCTATTGTTAAAAGCGCTATACAAACAAAACAAACAAACCAAACTTGACTTGAGTTTAAATTTAATCACTACATATTTGTATCCTGTCTGCATTTTATACGCACTCAAGAACTTCAGCACATTTCCACATTGTGTCACATTCTGGTTTATATGTCTAATATTTAAAAAAAAAAAAAAAAAAAAAAAACTTTCAAAACTGAATTATTCTGAAGCAACATTTTGTGCTAAATAGGCACCCGTCACATGTAATCGATCAGTGTTTATATTATAAATAATCAGGGGTGAAAGTAAGCCGGTCCTAGTCGGTTCGGCGTACCACTAAAAGATTTGGCCATACTGGAAAGAAAAATATACCGTCTCTGAGGGGGGGGGGGGAAGCACTTTCAGTTGTCGGGGGCATTACACCCCTGTTAGGGTCTCCCAAGGCAGACAGGTCCAAGGTGACAGGCCAGATTAAGAGCAGTGAACCAAAACCCCTTATGGATAACAATCTATCAAGGACCGTGATGTCGCCCGGTATGGTGCAGCCGGAGCCCCACCCTGAAGCCAGGCCCGGGGCTGGGGCTCGTATGCGAGCGCATGGTGGCCAGCCCTTTGCCTATGGGGCCCGGCCGGGCTCAGCCCGAAGCGGTGATGTGGGGCCGACCTCCTGTGGGTTCACCACCCACAGAGGTAGCCGTAGGGAGCTTGTGCAGTGTGGATTGGGCGGCAGTCGAAGGCAGGGGCCTCGACGACCTGATCCCCAAACACAGCGGCTAGGCTGTTGGGACATGGAACTTCACTTCGCTGGGGGGGGAAAGAGCCTGAGCTTGTGCGGGAGGCTGAGGGGTACCAGCTAGAGATAGTCGGGCTCACCTCCAAGCACAGCTTGGGCTCCAGAACCCAGCTCCTCGAGAAGGGCTGGACTCTCCACTTCTCTGGGGTCGCCCATAGTGAACGGCGGCGGGCTGGTGTGGGCTTGCTTATAGCTCCCCAGCTCAGCCGCCATATGTTGGAGTTTACCCCAGTGAACGAGAGGGTCGCCTCTCTGCGCCTTAGGATCGGGGAGAGGGATCTTGCTATTGTTTGTGCCTACGGGCCGAATAGCAGTATAGAGTATCCGGCCTTCTTGGAGTCCCTGGGAGAGGTACTGAGAGGTGCTCAGACTGGGGACTCCATTGTTCTACTGGGGGACTTCAATGCTCACGTGGGCGACGACAGTGACACCTGGAGGGGCGTGATTGGGAGGAACGGCTTCCCTGATCTGAACCCGAGTGGTGTTTTGTTATTGGACTTCTATGCTAGTCACGGTTTGTCCATAACGAACACCACGTTCGAGCATAGGGGTGTCCATAAGTGCACGTGGCACCAGGACACCTTAGGTCGAAGATCGACTGTGTTGTTTCATGGGATCTCCGGCCCCATGTCTTGGACACTCGGGTGAAGGGAGGGGCTGAGCTGTCAACTGATCACCACCTGGTGGTGAGTTGGATCCACTGGCGGAGGAGGAAGCCGGACAGACCTGGCAGGCCCAAACGTATGGCGAGGGCCTACTGGGAACGTCTGGCCAAGCACTCTGGCGGGGAGGTCTTTAACTCCCACCTCCGGGAGAGCTTCTCCCAGCTTCCGAGGGAGGTGGGGGACATTGAGTCTGAGTGGACCATGTTCTCTGCCTCCATTGTCGACGTGGTTGTTCGGAGCTGTGGCTGCAAGGTCTCTGGTGCCTGTCGTGGCGGCAATCCCCGAACCTGGTGGTGGACACCGGAAGTAAGGGATGCCATCAAGCTGAAGGAGTCCTATCGGGCCATGTTGGCCTCCAGGACTCCTGAGGCAGCTGATGGGTATCAGCAGGCCAGGCGTGCCGCAGCTCGGGCAGTTGCGGAAGCAAAAACTCGGAACTGGGAGGAGTTCGGTGAGGCCATGGAGGAGGACTATCGGTCGGCCTCGAAGAAAGTCTGGCAAACCATCCGGCGCCTCAGGAGGGGGAAGGAGTACTCTGCCAACACTGTGTACAGTGCAGGTGGGGAGCTCTTGACCTCGACTGGGGACATTGTCGGGCAGTGGAAGGAATACTTCGAGGATCTCCTCAATCCCACTGTCACGTCTTCCATTGAGGAAGCGGAGGCTGATGACTCAGAGGTGGACTCGTCCATCACCCAAGCAGAAGTCACTGAGGTGGTTAGCAAGCTCCTCGGTGGCAAGGCACCAGGGGTGGATGAGATCCACCCCGAGTATCTCAAATCTCTGGATGTTGTGGGGCTGTCTTGGCTGATATGCCTCTGCAAGATCGTGTGGCAGTCGGGGACAGTGCCTCTGGCGTGGCAGACTGGGGTGGTGGTCCCTCTTTTTAAGAAAGGGGACCAGAGAGTGTGCTCCAATTATAGGGGAAATCACACTTCTCAGCCTCCCAGGGAAGGTTTACTCCAGGGTACTGGAGAGGAGAATTCGGCCAATAGTCGAACCTCAGATCCAGGAGGAACAATGCGGTTTTCATCCTGGTCGCAGAACACTGGACCAGCTCTATACCCTTCATAGGGTGCTCGAGGGTTCATGGGAGTTTGCCCAACCAGTCCACATGTACTTTGTGGATTTGGAGAAGGCATTCAACCGTGTCCCTCGTGGTATTCTGTGGGGGGTGCTTCGGGAGTATGGGGTTCGGGGCTCTTTGCTAAGGGCTGTCCGGTCCCTGTACGAACGGAGCAGGAGTCTGGTTCGCATTGCCAGCAGTAAGTCAGACCTGTTCCCAGTGCACGTTGGACTCCGGCAGGGCTGCCCTTTGTCACCGGTTCTGTTCATAATCTTTATGGACAGAATTTCTTGGCGCAGCCAGGGGCCGGAAGGAATCCTGTTTGGGAACCACAGGATTTCATCTCTGCTTTTCGCAGATGTTGTTGTCCTGTTGGCTTCTTCAAACCAGGACCTTCAGCATGCACTGGGGCGGTTTGTAGTCGAGTGTGAAGCGGCTGGGATGAGAATCAGCACCTCCAAGTCAGAGGCCATGGTTCTCGACCGGAAAAGGGTGGCTTGCCCTCTCCAGGTTGGTGGAGAAGTCCTGCATCAAGTGGAGGAGTTTAAGTATCTCAGGATCTTGTTCACGAGTGAGGGAACGATAGAGCGTGAGATCAACAGGCGGATCGGTGCGGCCTCCGCAGTGATGCGGTCACTTTACCAGTCCGTCGTGGTGAAGAAGGAGCTGAGCCAAAAGGCGAAGCTCTCGATTTACCAGTCGATCTACGTTCCGACTCTCACCTATGGTCATGAGCTTTGGGTAATGACCGAAAGAACAAGATCGTGGATAAAAGCGGCCGAAATGAGTTTCCTTCGCAGGGTGGCTGGGCGCTCCCTTAGAGATAGGGTGAGAAGCACAGTCACTCAGGAGGAGCTCGGAGTAGAGCCGCTGCTCCTCCACGTCGAGAGGAATCAGCTGAGGTGACTCGAGCATCTCTTTCGGATGCTTCCTGGACACCTCCCTGGGGAGGTGTTCCAGGCATGTCCCCCTGGGAGGAGGCCCCAGGGAAGACCCAGGACACGCTGTAGGAACTATGTCTCTCGGCTGGCCTGGGAACGCCTCGGTGTTCTTCCCGAGGAGCTGGCCAAGGTGTCTGGGGAAAGGGAAGTTTGGGCTTCCATGCTCAGACTGCTGCCTCCATGACCCGGGCCCGGATAAGCGGAAGACGACGAGACGAGACTTTCAGCATAACACCACACCTGCTAACGTCAATTTACCAAAAGCAACACATTTTCCTCAATATACATTGCATATAACTCGTTCTGACCTGTCTCTGAATTATGTCTGAAGTGAATTCCTTCCGTGTTTCACTCGACAGACAACGTGCGAGACAGTGCGCATAGCCCACTGCTTAACCATCTTGCGCCAACATGCACAGCTGGTATCCAAAGTGTTTTAGTAGACAGAATGTCCAAAATGAAAAAAAAGTTAGTTTTCAACTGTTCAGCTAAAAAAAAAAAAATTAAAATGATTGTTGTTGAAATGATGTGTTTGCAATTTATTTATAATCAAAAACTGATACAGGTGGATGAAAGCGTGATAGTGTGATAAAGTACTATACTAGTACTACTCAGTGATGAGAAGTCCTAGTGAATGCTTGATAAGTAGACAATAATAAATAATTAGGTGTATTTTTTGGCACGCGTGCACTATGACTCAAAATAATAGTACCAGCAAGAAATAAAAGTTACTTTCACCCCTGTAAATAATTCAGTGAAACAGTTTTGTGATCCACTGATGTGTGAAAATAAAAAAAGGTATAAATATTTGCTTAAAACTTTATTTTTAGAATACGCAAAATAAAAACGTATTGCATTAATGTTCACTTTTAATAGATTACATTTAATTCTCATATGACTCAAAGTAAAATTTAAATGATGGCACCTGACATGAAACAAAAAAAATTTCTAAATTAAATTCAAGTTACATATACACTAGTGTATTAATATTAGTTTTAAGTATTTAAAATTATAATTAAAATGCGCTATGGCATAAAAAACATTTTCAAAAGAAAAAAACGTTGTTGATAATAGGTTTACTCGCTGAATATGCAAATGAGGTAAACTGCCAAAAACGAAGACCCTCCAAACCCTTCCTGCGCATGCGCGAAGCTGGATGACTCAGCCATTTCGCTATCAAAAGCAGTTTTAATTATCCAGAGAACTGCACGACATTCCGCCAAGTCCATGAATAAAAGAGTAAATCATGAAATATTTTCAGACTGGACAGTTATTGACACGTGAATTAATCGTTTTAAATAGAATAATAATGATATCGACAGAATGCTAACGCTCATTACATGATGATTAGTTGCTAATTACACTGCGCATGCGTGGACTGGACGACCTCATCAGAAGCTAACACCGCTAGCATATTTGTACAATATGAACATTAATATTGAACCAGCCACAGTCATGAGTGAAAAGAATTTAATAAAATGTTGTTTCTCACCTCTTCTTCACCTCCTCTTCCTCTCCGTGCGAGTGAGTTTCATCTTTTTTCGGTTCCTCGGTGATTCGGACATTAGCGAACTGAGCTCCGAGAGTGAACCACTGCGCGATCTGTTCCGCCGTCACTGCCTGCTTCATACCGACACACCTGAAACACACACACACCGGGCCCGGTTACACAGAACCGAATAAACTCACTTTATTCTCAGCTCAAACGGGTCAGAAAAAAAACCCGAGCAATACTCTCTGTGCCTCACTTCAGCGGTTTCCTCTCGCGGTGACGTCACTAACGTAACGGTCGTGCTGGCGTTTAAACGCAGATTTGAATCTGAGGAGAAAAAAAAATCTTTCACAGAAAGCTTCATTATTCTTTTCTTTTTAAACGTAATTGAGAAGATATAAACATACATTAAAATAATGCTTTTTTAAATCAAATCGTCTGAGTGCTCCTTTTTCAAAATAAAAACACTTCGTTTTATTATTATGAATTTATGAATATTTAATTCATTAATGATAGTAAATGAGATGGTTTCATATTCTTTGTATTTTATCATAAATACTTGGCTTAAATTTTTACTTTTTCAAACACAAAATTAAAAATTCCACATGAACCCAGTACATACAGTGGTGCTTGAAAGTTTGTGAACCCTTGAGAATTATCTCTACTTCTGCATAAATATGACCGAAAACATCATCAGATACTCATACACTAAAATTCATGAAAATAAACATTTAACGATAACATTTACATATAATATATCATCAGACTTAATCACCTTACATTCACAGAGTGACAACAACAGCAAGGGGAACATTCTGACCTTGAAAGATTCTGTCGATCAAAACTCTCAATTATACCCAACCCCCTTCCCTTCGCACCAATAAACACGACTGGGAGGCCGGAAGTCGCTCCTTCAACGGGTTTTGAAAGACCGACGCGATCCGGAGCCGCAAAGCATGATGGGATAGAGGTCAGCCAGCATAGGCCCTTTTCCCGCCAAGTAAACAGGGTGGAGGGGGTCAGGGAGAGGGGCGGGTATTGGATTTGGAAAGAAAGCAGGAGGATATTGATGAGCAAGTGGGGGATACTGATGAGAAAGTGGGGGATACTGATGAGAAAGTGGGGGGATATTGATGAGCAAGTGGGGGATATTGATGAGAAAGCGGGGGATATTGATAAGAAAGCGGGGGATATTGATGAGAAAGCGGGGGATATTGATGAGAAAGCGGGGGGATATTGATGAGAAAGCGGGGGGATATTGATAAGAAAGCGGGGGGATATTGATGAGAAAGCGGGGGGATATTGATGAGAAAGTGGGGGGATATTGATGAGAAAGCAGGGGATATTGATGAGAAAGCGGGGGATATTGATGAGAAAGCGGGGGATATTGATGAGAAAGCGGGGGGATATTGATGAGAAAGCGGGGGGATATTGATAAGAAAGCGGGGGGATATTGATGAGAAAGTGGGGGGATATTGATGAGAAAGCGGGGGGATATTGATGAGAAAGCGGGGATATTGATGAGAAAGCGGAGGGATATTGATGAGAAAGCGGGGGATATTGATGAGAAAGCGGGTATTGATGAGAAAGTGGGGGGATATTGATGAGAAAGCGGGGGGATATTGATAAGAAAGTGGGAGGATATTGATAAGAAAGCGGAGGGATATTGATAAGAAAGCGGGGGATATTGATGAGAAAGCGGGTATTGATGAGAAAGTGGGGGGATATTGATGAGAAAGCGGGGGGATATTGATGAGAAAGCGGGGGGATATTGATGAGAAAGTGGGGGATATTGATGAGAAAGCGGGGGGATATTGATGAGAAAGCGGGTATTGATGAGAAAGTGGGGGGATATTGATGAGAAAGCGGGGGGATATTGATAAGAAAGTGGGAGGATATTGATAAGAAAGCGGAGGGATATTGATAAGAAAGCGGGGGGATATTGATGAGAAAGCGGGGGATATTGATGAGAAAGCGGGTATTGATGAGAAAGTGGGGGGATATTGATGAGAAAGCGGGGGGATATTGATGAGAAAGCGGGGGGATATTGATGAGAAAGTGGGGGATATTGATGAGAAAGCGGGGGGATATTGATGAGAAAGCAGGGGATATTGATAAGAAAGCGGGGGGATATTGATGAGAAAGCGGGGTATATTGATGAGAAAGTGGGGGGATATTGATGAGAAAGTGGGGGATATTGATGAGAAAGTGGGGGGATATTGATGAGAAAGCGGGGTATATTGATGAGAAAGCGGGGGATATTGATAAGAAAGCGGGGGGATATTGATGAGAAAGCGGGGGGATATTGATAAGAAAGAGGGGGGATATTGATGAGGAAGCGGGGGATATTGATAAGAAAGCAGGGGATATTGATAAGAAAGCGGGGGGATATTGATAAGATAGCGGGGGATATTGATGAGAAAGCGGGGGATATTGATAAGAAAGCGGGGGGATATTGATGAGAAAGCGGGGGGATATTGATGAGAAAGCGGGGGATATTGATGAGAAAGCTGGGGGATATTGATAAGAAAGCGGGGGGATATTGATGAGAAAGCAGGGGATATTGATAAGAAAGTGGGGGGATATTGATGAGAAAGCGGGGTATATTGATAAGAAAGCGGGGGGATATTGATGAGAAAGCGGGGGGATATTGATGAGAAAGCGGGGGGATATTGATGAGAAAGCGGGGGTATATTGATAAGAAAGCGGGGGGATATTGATGAGAAAGCTGGGGGATATTGATGAGAAAGCGGGGGTATATTGATGAGAAAGCGGGGGGATATTGATGAGGAAGCGGGGGATATTGATGAGAAAGCGGGGGGATATTGATGAGAAAGCGGGGGGATATTGATAAGAAAGCGGGGGGATATTGATGAGGAAGCGGGGGATATTGATAAGAAAGCAGGGGATATTGATAAGAAAGCGGGGGATATTGATGAGAAAGCGGGGGATATTGATAAGAAAGCGGGGGGATATTGATGAGAAAGTGGAGGATATTGATAAGAAAGCGGGGGGGGTATTGATAAGAAAGCGGGGGGATATTGATGAGAAAGCGGGGGATATTGATAAGAAAGTGGGGTGATATTGATAAGAAAGCAGGGGGATATTGATATATTATGTTGGAGATGTAATAGAAAGGTGGGAACTCTGGTGCATATGTTATATGAGTGTGACAAAACCAGTGATATGTGGAATGCAATAATCTCATTCCTAAATAAGCTGTTGGGTACGCATCTGATCAAGAACCCCTCTTTATGTATTTTGGGACTACTACCAGAATATATTCAAATGTCAAAATGCCGAAAATCATGGTGTCATTTAGCTATTATAACAGGGTGCAGGATAACCTTACGTCACTGGAAATCTGCCAATTTGTCTACTTTTAAGGAATGGATTGAGGTACTAAGCTCAATGGCAAGCTATGAGCGGGTCACCTATAGAGTGGCAGGGAGGGAAGATATATTCAACGAAGTATGGGGCCCTTTTCTAGCTCAATTGCAGGACATGAATGAATGATATTACCTACTTCTGCATAATGGTTTTTATGGGTCAGGTACAGGTTGTGTATGCGATGTAGACTTCCTAGGGTGTTGTGTTTTTGTTTTGTGGATTTATGTTTTGGGTTGTAGGTCTGGCTTGATTTGTACGTTGTTGCTGGAATACAAACTCCTTGTTTGTTTTTTATTTTACTTCACTGTTATCATCATTATTATTTTCAAAAAAAGACTGGGCAGATACTGAAGGACACAACGCATGTTATTCTTATTATTGTAAATGTAATAATGTCATTTCTTAGTATTTGTCTGACCAAAACATCAATAAAAAAAAGATAAGAAAGCAGGGGATATTGATAAGAAAGTGGAAGATATTGATAAGAAAGCAGGGGGATATTGATAAGAAAGCGGAAGATATTGATAAGAAAGCAGGGGGATATTGATAAGAAAGCAGGGGGATATTGATAAGAAAGCGGGGGGATATTGATAAGAAAGCGGGGGATATTGATAAGAAAGTGGGGGGATATTGATGAGAAAGCTGGGGATATTGATAAGAAAGTGGGGGGATATTGATAAGAAAGCGGGGGATATTGATAAGAAAGTGGGGGGATATTGATAATTTCTATGAAATTATCTGATCGCAGACAGAGGGTTAGAGTGGGCCACTACACATCCACGGCCCTAAGCCTCAGTACCGGGTCCTCCCACGACTGTGTGCTGAGTCCCTTGCTCTACTCCCTCTACACACATGACTGCTCCCCTGTCCATCACAGCAACACCATGGTGAAGTTTGCGGATGACACCACAGTGGTGGGGCTTATACCTGGGGGGGGGGGGGGGGGGGGGGGGGGGGCGATGAGTGTGCCTACAGAGATGAGGTGGAGCGGCTGTCAACGTGGTGTAGAGCCAACAACCTGCTCCTCAACATCTCAAAGACCAAAGAACTCATCATAGACTTCAGGAGAAAGAAAACAGAGGTACCATCACTAATCATCAGCGGGGACTGTGTGGAGAGGGTGTCAGACTTCCGATTCCTGGGAGTCCACATCAAGGAGAGCTTACCCTGGAGCGTGAACACCTCTGAGCTGCTGAAAAAGGCCCTGCAGAGACTGTATTTCCTGAGAATACTCAGGAGGAACAACATCACACAAAGACTGCTGG
Source organism: Neoarius graeffei (assembly GCF_027579695.1). Lineage (NCBI taxonomy): Eukaryota > Metazoa > Chordata > Actinopteri > Siluriformes > Ariidae > Neoarius > Neoarius graeffei. The sequence goes on along the minus strand of NC_083575.1, from coordinate 2,960,971 downwards.
TATCCTTCTACCATGCCTCCATTGAGAGCATACTAACATACTGATACTGCATGTGTGTATGGTACACCAGCTGCACAGCGGCTCAGAGGAAAGCGCTCTAGAGGGTCATCAACACCGCCCAAAAGATTGTTGGCTGCCCTCTTACCACACTGGAGGAACTACACAGTTCTCGTTGTCTCAAAAAAGCCCAGAACATTATAAAAGACACCTACCATTCCGGTCACTGGCTAGTGGCCTAGTGGTAGTGTGTCCGCCTCTTGATCGGGAGATCATGAGTTCTGTTCACGGTCGGGTCATACCAAAGACCATCATAAAAATGGTACCTACTACCATCTGGCAAGGCACCCTGCAATACGGATGCGAGTGGGGAGTTAAACTCTCATGGTTACCAGAGGACTAGCCCCCCACTGTAACCCTAGCGAGAGGCCGAGGGCTACGGAGATCGGCGCTGCCCGATGCACCACATGGCGCGGGAAGGGCTTTAACTTTTAACTACCATCCCGGTCACTCCCTGTTTGAATTGCTGCCCTCATGCAGACGGTACAGATCAATACACGCAAGGACAAATAGACTCAGACAGTTTTTATCCAACTGCAATAATAATCCTCAATGCTGCTAAATAATGTGCAATACAAAACCTGACTGTGAAACAGACCGATGTAATGACAAAGGCCGAATCCCATTTCACCCCTTGGACCAACCCCTTGGCCCTTCCCCTCCATTTTGCGCGTTCATGTGAAGGGGTAGGGGTATCCCAATCCCAGTTAACGCGGAGGGGTAGGGGAAGGGGTAGGGCTTCTGTACCCCTCCAAACGGAGATTTTCCTGGAGCAGACTCCGAACGAAGGGGTTTGAGTGATTTCCCACAATGCCATGCGGATTTCAGCGAGATTTCATGCGGATTTCAGAAAGATGGCGGTTCCCGCGGCGAAAGATTGTCATAAATGTATTTTCTCCATTATTTACGTGTTTTAAGTTGTTATCCAGAGGAAACACGCCGCTTGATTCGCTTTCGAGCTGAGAATGAGCAGCGATTTCTGAAATCCAAGCTGCTGCTAAAAAGCTTTGGGAGTGTGTATTGTTTTCGGTTGCTTTACTGCGTACGTTTTGTTCTGTTATTCTCGCTTTTATTGTTTACATGAGTGTTCTGACACCTCATTCTGTCGGATGTGGTGCACGAAGCGCCAAAGATATCCCATTCAGTGGTGTTAGTTAACAAATCACACCCTGCCAGCAGAGATTTCTGCCTCTGACTGTAGCGGCTGGTCGCAGCCAATGACGCGTCGCGTTTTGCTAACGTAAACGCTGACGGAGGTACGCGATGACGTATGCGATCATTGAAGGGCTATCCCAATACGTAAGGGTTGAATTTCAAGCCCTATCCCTTGTAGCTCAGTTTCAAGGGGAAGGGCCAAGGGGAAGGCGGAGGGGAAGGGGTAGAAATTAGAATTGGGATTGGGCCAAAGTATGCATGTCTGCAGATGTATGCTCATATGGTTACTGTCTGTCCGTTGTGAGGGAAATTTAATGGTTATTCTCTGTGTTTCTGTGTGTTGAACTCAAGTGGCCTAGTGTACTGAGAAAAGTTGTTTTTCCACATGCTGTAATCGCCTTTCTGTGGCCTTGGCTGGTGATAAGCAGGGTGTCTGAGTTCTCCATAACTACGCATCCGCCTGCACATACCAGAGCACGCCAGGTGCACGCTTTAACAAAGCTTCAAAAAAAAAATCTTGAGCCAAATCACGTACAGGTGCGAGCAGTAAGCGAGATCTTTAGAGTATAATAGAGAGCATTCCTAAGAAACAACTCAGAGTGCACTCTCACATCACTGGAGGTGGTGTTTCGTTTCTTTCTATATCTGTTTATTTGATCTGCTTAATAAATAACTGAAAAGACAACTGCTAAGCGTTCTGAAGTGTTTATTAGAAGTTTCCATTACACCGTAATGTCTTTTTTTTTATTACTGGGTGTGTTCGTAATGACAGGAAGTATGCATGTCTGTAGATGTATGTTCATATGACAACTGTATGTCTGTACTGTCTTTTTTTGTAATGACTGGGTGTGTTTGTGTGTTCATGTATGCTGCTAATACTGTTACATGTTTTCTATGTATTCTTTTTAACTTAAATTATATTTTAGAGACTCAATGAATGAGGCACTGACTGGAGAGCACTTTAAATTTCGTTGTACTTGTGACAATGACAATAAAGACCTATTCTATTCTACAACCCTGATTCCAAAAAAGTTGGGACAAAGTACAAATTGTAAATAAAAATGGAATGCAATGATGTGGAAGTTTCAAAATTCCATATTTTATTCAGAATAGAACATAGATGACATATCAAATGTTTAAACTGAGAAAATGTATCATTTAAAGAGAAAAATTAGGTGATTTTAAATTTCATGACAACAACACATCTCAAAAAAGTTGGGACAAGGCCATGTTTCCCACTGTGAGACATCCCCTTTTCTCTTTACAACAGTCTGTAAACGTCTGGGGACTGAGGAGACAAGTTGCTCAAGTTTAGGGATAGGAATGTTAACCCATTCTTGTCTAATGTAGGATTCTAGTTGCTCAACTGTCTTAGGTCTTTTTTGTCGTATCTTCTGTTTTATGATGCGCCAAATGTTTTCTATGGGTGAAAGATCTGGACTGCAGGCTGGCCAGTTCAGTACCCGGACCCTTCTTCTACGCAGCCATGATGCTGTAATTGATGCAGTATGTGGTTTGGCATTGTCATGTTGGAAAATGCAAGGTCTTCCCTGAAAGAGACGTTGTCTGGATGGGAGCATATGTTGCTCTACAACCTGGATATACCTTTCAGCATTGATGATGTCTTTCCAGATGTGTAAGCTGCCCATGCCACACGCACTAATGCAACCCCATACCATCAGAGATGCAGGCTTCTGAACTGAGCG